>NW_026067893.1:11232684-11269830 GCF_014885135.2 Alexandromys fortis | reverse complement strand
ATGCAGACAGATTGTCAAAATATAGACAGCTTTAATGGAGGAATAGACTTACAGAACCACTGTTCCCGCGGAGACCAGGAAAGCAGAAGAGAGCGCTGGGAGCACGCTCACCAATTTTATAGGAGAACTTTAGCCTGAGGCGAACACGCCCCCTAAGGGGTGGGACTTATCCCTACACACCCATAGCAGAAATTCAGTTACAGGCTTTGCTAGCTGCATTCCTAGTAACAAGGTGCTTCAGGAGTCCACAGAGACATTCTTATTGACTTGTTACCGCATAGCCCAGTCCTTGGATCCCAGGGGCCAAAGTTCAGTTCATAACAGACCATTTATGTCATAGCACTGGTTCTGGTTCGCTGAGGTTCAGCAGAGTTGAACTTGTTTGTCTTTTGAAATGGCTTCTTGATAAGTGTGATACGTTGTAGATGTACTTCCCTGGGATGAAGGATTTGTTTCTAAACATCGAGTAACCATCCAGAACCTAAAAGATATTAAAGTAAATTAGATTAGGTCATGAATATTTTCTAAGTGCCTCATTGGTAGGGTTTATATTATATTTTTAACCCAATATAAACCTTTGTCTTTATATGAATCTTAGACAAAAGCTTCATGAAAATATTTAGCCTATTACATGAGATTTACATGAGGTGTAAGATGAGGATTTTTTATTTCAATATCTTTTATGAAAACGTTAGTTATTTAAATTTTTTCTTAGAAGCATATATTGCATGTTGAACCAGACCTCTTTCTCAGTCTCTTGTACCCTCCTGTTTCTTTCTCTCTTCAGTCTCCTTTTATACCACAGATTTTACTTCTATCTATCTATCTATCTATCTATCTATCTATCTATCTATCATCTATCTATCATCTATCCATCCATCCATTTATCTGAGTGTGTGTGTGTGTGTGTGCGAGAGAGAGAGAGAGGGACAGAGACAGAGACAGAGATTGTTATTTGTTATTAAAAAAATCCAGGAATCACAAATGAGAGAAAACAGACATTATTTTTCTAAGACTGGCTTAATTTGCTTAATGTTTCACTCCAGTTGCATTTATTTTCTCATAGACATGGAGATTCCTTCTTTATAGATGGAGGACTCCACCCTCTTCTTCAACATTCTTTTATTGTCGGGCACCTATGCTGCTCTCATTACCTAGCTATTGTGAATAAAATTATAATAAATATTGGTGTGCAATCATATCTGTTAAAGCCATTCAAAGTCCCAAGCTATCAGAAAACTGCAAATCAAAGCTACACTGAGATTACATCTTATTTCAGTCAAAATGTCAGCCATTAAAAAAGAAACAAACAAAAAATTCTAGTGTTGATATGGACAAAAGAGAACCTTTATATACCTTGATGGTCCATTGTAAACTCATCTAGCATCTGTGGAAATCTGTATGAAGGAAAATCTCAAAAAGCAAACAAAAAGTAGATAACTACCAGTCTTGGGCATTTACCAAAAGGACTTCAAATCAGTAATCAACTTTTAATTCTAATTTTATATATTTAATGCACTAATGGGCATACATACAACCCAACATTTATACGTATCTTCTGAGCACCCTTGATCAGAGAGCTGCAAGCCTGCAATAGAGAGCTACCCAAGGATCATAGGAAGGCCTTGAAGATACACTGAGCAATCTTTTTGGAGAATGGATCTGTGTCTGAAAGAAGGAGAGAACGAAAGAGGTCACAGGATGGAGGAGGGAGAGAGAGAGGAGAGGAGGGAGGGGAGAGAGAGAGAGAGAGAGAGAGAGAGAGAGAGAGAGAGAGAGAGAGAATTAGTATTCCAGATAAGAAATGCAGTTAGAATCCAAGAAAAACCCTCCTCCTTAAATACAGAAAAGTATAGATACTCTTCTCCTGCTTCCTTCTTTTCTAAACGTAAAACTTTCAAGACAAATTCCTCTGTGTCATGGCACATGGTTTTCATCTGTCAATCCGATTCTGAAGTCTAGAGAAAGACTGTGTGCTCCAGGTAGGAAGGAGTTCTAGCCTTAGAGCAGACAGAGAACATGTATGTATCATGCAGAAGTGGGTGTGGGTGTCAGCACCTAAAGTTCTGTTAATCTAGAACAAGCAAGCATGAGACTGGCCAAGTCAGAGGACTCATTGTGACCTCAGAGTGTCTGCTAGAGGAGCCATGTTCATTCAGCTGCGGGAGCCCCTGAGGTGGCGTTGGCCCGGCATTTCCACAGCATGGTCGCATTCGTCAAGCAAGTCACAGAGGATGATGTTCCTCAGACCCGATATGGCTTGGAAGAGAAATGGAGGAAATCACATCATATTGATTGAAAATGAAGACTTCATTCACTGCATTGTGTAAGGATTAATTAAGTGAGGGAAGTCTGTTTAATTGTGTTACAGAATTGTTTTCAACAATCATTCCAAACATATTGCCAGGCAGTTATTACTCATGTATATCTAGCTACTCAATAGATACTTAATAACTGCAGTACAAGATACTGTGCTGTGCACTACTGGAAAACGTGGTTTCGTCAGCGTAGAGGCTGTCTTTGCGGAGAGTATAATGAAGGAGGACAACATGGAGCACAGCAAGCTGGCAGCGGAGGAAGACTGGGTTTGAAGCCAGCTCCCTTCTTCTCTTTGCATCTTATCAACAGATGAGTAGCTGAACATTCAAAAATCTCCATTGCCCATCTGAAAAAAAAAAAGGAAAATTTCTTTGTTGAGCTCTAAGTCTGATTAAAGACTGAGCTGATATATTTTAAAATGTAGACACCCTGGCACAATAGTCTACTAATTGCAATGGATATGGCAGGGGTACTTTAGCAGAAAGCACTGACCAGTGAACACTGCCAACACAAGCCTCCCTCTTCACAGTATTCTACATGCTTATTTTTCATAAGGGTATTGTTTTCTGTTTATGTGTGGCTGTGGGCATGCCAGTGTGTGCCAGTGCGTGTGCAGCTGTGTGCACATGTATGTAGTCTGTGGAGGCCAGAGATCAACTTTGGTCATGCCTCATGAATGGTCATGTGCCTTTTCTTGTTTGTTTGGGTTTGGACACAGGACTAGAAGAGACTGGCTGGCCAGTGAGCTCCAGGGATCCACCTGTCCCTCCGTTCTCAACACTGGGATTATGTGCATGTGTCTCCACACCCAGTTTTTACCTGGATTCTGAGGATCAAACTTATGCTTAAGTAGGTGGTGGGCACTTTACCAACTTAACTGTCTCTCCATCCTAAAAATGACAATAATATTAGTTATAATATAATAGCACATTATATAATATGTAGCAATGGAGATGATAGTATTATATAACATAATAATTATTTTTAATCCCACCATTGTTTAATAAAGCAATTGAGTCAGGAAGAAGATAAGATATAGTGTCTGTGATTCCACAGTTAGGAGGTTCTGTGACCAAGACTTCAGCCTGGGTTGACATCTGAATGTATGCTCTTACCTGCATCACTGATACACGGAAGGGAAAGACCTTCACAACTCAAAGCTGAGTTTGGAGCTCTAATGAGAGGTTCTCACCTCTGTTCATTCCAAGCTCCTGGCCCCCATGTTGCCCCAGCTTAGTGCTCTTGAAAGTGTACATCATATTATCATCATCACATTCTCTACGTATGTCCTAAAAATGAAAGTTCTTGGGCCCTGTGTCAACCTCCTGGGTCAGACCTGCTACAGGTACACCCAAGCATCCCTGTTCTAATGCTCAGAACAGCAGTACCTTGTATGGTACAGCTGCTGTGAGAATCGGGAAGGAAAAGTTGTTGCACCTGTTTGACTAAACCAGCATCCCCGGGGTAGGGACATTGCTTTGGTGTTGAACAATTGTTACACAGTTCCCTCAGAAATTCTAATGTAAAGGCAGTACACGGAGCTTACATGGGACGTAGACACTGAGCTAATCCAAAAGAGCAACTCTGGAGCCTGTAGTAGAATTTGTGTTCCCAGTAGAGAGCCTGGGAGAGGAAGTTGTGGTATGGACTTAAGAGATAAGTTCAGGCCTAGAAGGTGACAACTCTTAATAATATACATTACAAAATAGGAAATAGTTTTAAATGTCTGACCACAAAGGAAAAAAGACAAGTGTATGCATATGCTAATTAACTTGATTTAAATAATTGCATATTGTGCACATACATCAAAACATCATTGACCCCTATTCATGTCTGCAATTATTATTTATCACTTATGATACTCTTCATGGAATGATTTTGTAATTTAAATGTCTAGATGATCAGTTGGTAAAACATTAGTATTCTGACCTTACCCATCAGTATTTTAGCTTTTGTTTTCTCCTCCAATATCTCTACTATTTCTAGAGAAATGTGTGCCCTAGAATTATTCCCACATAGACAAAAAAAAAAAAAGAAAGAAAAGAAAGAAAACCTAGGCTCATGGCCCACCATTCTTTCCTGATGGCCAAGTGTGCTATGAAGAGGCTAGGAGTGGAGTTCCAAATTGGATACAAACCACAGGCTGCTTTTTGAACTGCGAAATGAGAGACTGGATTAGACCGAGATGTCTCAAAGGTTGCTGTGTCCAGCTCTCCTGGGGACTGTCCTGTTGAGGTGAGCTGTCATGGATCCTGAGATGTTCCTGTCTGACCTACTTTATGTGGGCAGACATGAAGACTGCGCTCACAGAGTGCTGTTGCTAAAAATAAGCTGCCAGGCGCATGCCCTCCTTGCTGGTCTCCTATCAGTCATGACTGAGTGTAGGTTCTAGGGGCCGAGTTCCCTGTCTTCTCTGGAGGTTTGACTGTGGCTCCCTAATTCCCTTTGTTCTTGTGTCCTTGGTCTTTTTTCATAACTTGAAAAGGCCTCCAGTTTGGGAGAACAATCACTGTCCTTCCCTTCAGCATGTCGCTTGATCTTCCATGTCGTCACCGGGCTCATCAATTCTTATCAGATTAATGCCAAATTCCCCTGAAAGGAAACCGCTTCACATGTTATGCAGCTCTGACTAGGTTTTTGTTTTTATATGTTTTTTAAAATCTTCCCTTTCTTAGAATAAAGTGAATGACACACAAGGCAGATAGATCTCTCAAGCACGGGAGAGCGGGGTCTACTTTTGGACTAAGTTTGTTTGGAAATTAAAGAATGCACCAGGCAGGGTCTTATGGAGGTTGTCTCACTGGAATTGTTTGCATCACTCATTGAACAAAAACATACTGATGATTTTCCCTATGACAAACACTGTGGTTGAATCCATCGATAGATTATTCAACAATAAAATCTGAGATCAATGACCCTGTTTGATAAGGATGCAAAGGCAACTTAAGCTTATAATGCCGTGACCTTTTAACCCAAGGAGAACACTTGTATCTTATTAAAGAGCCCTCATGAAAAGTCATTTCCCAGAGACTGGAATCAGACGACCCATCTGCATGGACCGAGGGCACCTCAGCTGAACCGTCTGATAGAGTGGTTTCTCCTGGTTGACTTCCATTATTAGGCAGCCAAACAAATGTAGGATTGAGAAAAGGGGAAGAGAGAACAGTGGGAGAGAGGGCATCTTAGTTTATCTTGTTCTTCACATAAATTAATGTTAGCTAAAATAGAGTCATTTCCATACATCAGCTAGGTTTTAAGTTGCTTAGCCAGGCTCACCTCCGTGACTCCATGAATTTAGTGTTGTGTTCCTCTTATTTATAGCAATGGGAACTAAAGATCCCTATTGGCACCGATGCGCATAATGTTCTTGGGAGCTGCTAGCAAAGAGAGGAAGAATCCTTCTTGATGAAGACTGACAAGGCCTACTTAAAAAAATAGTTTTCCCAGTTGTGGTTGTTATGTTTCAGGAGAGCTGCATGGCAGACGAATTCATGGTTGAGGAATTTAAAACTTCATAAAGGCTTTTTTACCAGATTGTATGTGATTATAATATCCGAATTCTATTTTGTTTTGTGGAATTTTGCTTTAAAGTATCTTAATTAAAAGCAGAAATACAGCATAGTTAAATACAGTTACTATTGATGGCATGTTTACAGGCTGATAGTAGTAATGTATCCTGGCACAGTTCTACTTTCCCACCTGATGCTCCCAAGAATTTTTTTCCATGCAGTTTCAGTGAGATCCTTAGACTTCACCCTGTTGCAAACTAATAACAGGGAGTGTGATTTGATTTGGAACAATCTGTAAAGGACCTCCGCCAGCTCCTGAGTTGAAGGCTTGACTGGAACAGGTGGGCATCTAATAGGTGACTAACGAATTGAGAGCTGGAAGGACTTCAAGGCAGGGAGCTTCGTTGGAGAAAGAACTTCACTTGGAATGTGCCTTGGGATGGCGTATCTTATCTTCAGACCTCTTCTCTCTGCCTGTTGCCCAGTCACTAAGGGCTAAGAAGAACTCTACTATGACAAGGAATTTCTCTGTCATGATGCTCTGTCACCACAGGCTTGTAGGAACGGAGCAGCTAAGAACAGAATGAAACTATAAGTCAAAATCTTCCTTTAGGCTGTTTTTCTTGTCATGTGACAAAAAGCCGACATAGATAGAGTGTTGTTTCTCTTGTGGTCTGTTCTGGCGTGGATATTGGCCTTGGTCCGGTTTTGTAATGTTAGTCCCAGAAGATACAGGAATTTAGATGCTGGAGGTGGAAGAAATCCCAGGATCATTTATTGACCCGGTTGACATCTGAGTGCACACGCCTGTCATCCATCTCCCATTGCCCCAAGCACCGCTGCTGCTCTCATCCACTGAAGACCTCTCCATCCTCACAGACAACGAGAGGGAAGCCAGTTCACAAATATGCTTCCCATCCACCCTTCCTTCACTTCAAAAATCACTCACTATACTGCTACCCTTTACATTGACCTATTTGCTCTTTTTATGTATTTCTGACATTCCTTTCTTAGAGAGTATTATCAGTATGAAAGAGTCCTACTCTGAGAAACACAATGTTTGGTAAGATGAGAGACATAGACAGAATATCACCACAATGCTGCTTTATGTAGAATTTGTGTTTGTGGACAGGGACGTGTTGGATAAAATCTTGACTCTAAGACAATGGTTCTCAACCTTCTTAGTGCTGTGACCCTTTAATACATTTCCTCATGTTATGGTGACCTCAACCATATAATTCTTTTCATTGCTACTTCATAACTGTAATTTTTATACTATTGTAAATTATAATGTAAATATCTGTGTTTTCTGATGGTCTTAGGTGACCCCTGTGAAAGGGTCATTCTACAATCCACAGGTTGAGAGCAGCTACTCAAGGAGAAGTGGCTGGGCTCAAACAGGTGCAGCAGCTTATGGGAGAAGTTAAGCTCTGACTCAAAGCCACCTGCCTGGCCTGAGCCCCATACTTGCTGCCTCCGAGAACGCTGGAGGCAAGTTGCTTAAGCTCTCAATGCCTGATTGTGCCATCTTTAAATAGAGGAGAAGATTGAGTCCCAACTCCTAGAGTTGGTCCAAGGGTGAAATGAGACCAGCGTTTCTGCGTAAGATAGTGCCCACGACACACGTGCTCTCCGCATCTGTGAATTGTCATCACCATGTGACTCCAGGCACATCACTTCATCTCTCTTATTATCCTCTTTGCCTCAGAGGAAAATTAAATGAATGATACTTTCTTTAAAACCTCATTGCAACGATTAATTAAGATAATGCGTATGAATACCAAACGCAAAGCCCGATACTGAATGTTCCCTGCACTCATTAGCATTTGTCATTGTTGTCGTGCATTTCTCCATTGCCACACAAGCATCCCTTGCTCAGCCACCCTCCCTCACCCCACAACAGACCTCACTGGATATGTTTACTTTGTTGGGTTTTTTCGTTGTTGTTGTTGTTGTTGTTGGAATATAGTTTACACTGAGTTTCCAGAGTGGGGCTTGGCGCTTTAAGGATAGGGGCCTGATGGTGTCTGTTTGGTGTAAGCTAATTTCCTGGTGAGATGCCGTGCTCCAAAATCACAGTAGTTTGCAGGCTTTGCTGAAGCACTACTGTTTGCACCAGGTGAGGAAATGCAGATCCAAGAGGTTAGTTCTGCTGCCTTGTGAGCAGGTGTGCCACAGAGTCCAAGCAGCAATGGAAGTGTGTTTAGCGAAGGCAGGGACTTTCCACTAGGAGTGAGTTTATCTCCCACCAGGAGATGTTCACGTAATCTAGAATCATTTCTTGGTTGTCACAACCGCAAAGATGCTGCTGTGTCTAGTAGAGGCTAGAAATGCTGTAAACAGTCTGCAAAGCACAGTGCAGACCCCACTCCTGCAGAACTGCTGACGAATAGATGTCGACTGTGTTAAGCTGAGACCCCCGAGACTAATGCTGACGTAAGCCAAAGCAGGCCCTGGAAGCTTGTACTGGATTTGGACCTGGGGATCATAACTAAGGTTGTTCCAAAGAACCTTATTTAGGGTTCTAGGGTGTTCTAGAATGGTTACCTGTGGAAATCCTCTGGGTGCTTTAAAAAACAAAACGAATGAACTCTGATTTTGTAGATCCACCCTCATTGATTTTGACTTCACCAATCTAGGCAGGAAGCCTCATGTGAGTTTCTGAACTCTACTGGAGTGCTCGTGAGTGGCCAATTTGTTGAACCACTGGGGCCTGAATGCTGCTAGAACAGAGAGAGCCCTGTTCCTTAAGCAGAAAAGGAAGGGCTGCTGTGGGTTTGGGCCAGATGTATTGGGAAGGAGTGGGGACTTGTCAGGAGAAGGGGCACAGAACTAGCTAGGGAAGAGGTAAACAGCCCATTGGAATGGCCCTTACAGAAGTAAGGCCATTTTTCAACTTCTGACCTGTTCCTTATGTGATCTGAGATGAGGAAGTTCTCCATGCCTCAGTTTCCCCTCCAGTCAAATAATGAGACATGATGTCTGCGGGTACTTACATTTGAGACTTACTGTTAGGATCCAATGAGGTAAATAAAACAACAATCACAACAATAAAGGAGTATAGCATCTGTCAGTGGGGGAGCAGCCCGTTACGTGGTTTAGCTTTGGGGGAAAAAGAAGTATTTCACAGCAGTAAATGTTTCAGATAACTGAAGTTTGGCCTTCTAAGACATGATTGTTGTATTTAAATCAACAAAAATAATTTAATTTTCTCTCTAATTTATGTCATTTGCAAACCAAGACTGTGGGTCATCAAAGTCCCCGCATCTTTTTTCACCATTGCAGCAGCCCTCGTTGATGTCAGACAGCTAATGACGCTGGAATTCCGTCACTCCCAGGGCTGTTGGGAAGCATGGGGTTTGGTGATGTCAAGATGAACTTTTGAGTTTTAGGTGTGTCTGTCTGTCGTGTTTTCTGCTTCTCTTACTATCTCAATATCAGCTAGAAAATCTGTCTGTTAACCAAAAGTCGCTTCCTAACGCACTTTTCTTACTTGCTAAGCCTGAAAAAAAAAATTAGAACTGTTGAGATGTTTGAACTAGGAGCTCGCCAGCTATCACAGAATAGAGCCATAGATAAGACCAGCAGTGGGGCTCTTCCTAGAAATGTCACCTGTGATGGTCATGTCCTGCAGATCCTGTGAGTTAGGACATACTGGAAACATGCTTCTGTGCTCCGCAGTGCATGCATTTTTCAGTGTGTGTCTTGATCCTTGCAGCTTGGTTTCTGTGTCTACTACTGGCCTGGACATCTAAGGCAGGAGACGGTTGCCCAGGTGTCACCTGAGAAGGGTCTGTAAAGAGCATCCATACAGACTTGTTTCATCCCCAGCACAGCTGCTGCACCTGATTCTAAAGCTATTGTAACTACTGTCTTCAGTCCCCTGATATGTCAAGCCTGGTGGGACTTCGGTCCCTTCAGCACTGGCCCTACCTCTGGCACTGAATGTAGTTCTTAACTAAGTCTCTATCATTCTACTTAGTAGTAAAGACTCAGGAGTCAGATGTTGGGATGAAAATCTGCTAGCTCAGAGTGGCCGAGAAGCAATCAGCTGGCCTTCCTTTTTGGCTGGAGACCCAGAAAGAGAGCATATCTCCACGCGTCCTAAACCTAAAAAGACTGTGGAATCTCTACGTCCCTCCCCACTCCTTTCTGTGCATCTCTCTATTCATCTTTCTGCCTCCTTCATACTCTCTATGGCTAATCCCTGTCAAGTAGTTGATGGCTCTGGCCCCAGACACAAGGTTGACTTTATTATTATTAATACAGTCTGAGGGTTTCAAAGTCCCAAATGTCCAGCAATACAGACTCTTAACTGACATGCTTCTAGCTACTGGCAAGAGAGATTTCTCTCAACCTATTAACCAGAATAATTTTTTATGCTGGTGAAACGTGATTAATAAAAACTCAAATTGATGTTGGGATTCAGCCTAAAGACCAGAAAGGCAAAGCAGTGAGCTGACCCTTACCTGGACCTCAGTCCAAAAATGGCGATTCTGCCTCCAGGAATCTCAGAATGAGACTGAGCTGTCTCCTGCCATTTTATAATCTTTTCTGGGCCTGGGATTAAAGGTATGCACCATTGGGATTAAAGGCAAGTACAACCCAGTTTCTAATACAACTAGTGTGGCTACTGGGATTGAAAGTGTGTGTTCCCACTGCCTGGTCTGTAAGGCTGACCAGTGGGACTGTTTTACTCTCTGATCTTCAGGCAAGCTTTATTTATTAAAATAGAAATGAAATGCCACTACATCCTGGTCATCATATCTTTTGAGTGCTTGTAGCCAAACAACAACAACAACAACAAAAATTCCAAAACCACTCTTGTTTGTAAAAAAGGAAGAAAGAGGGGCAGGCAGAATCAGATGGTAGGAGGCGGGCAGGCCTTGAGGCAAACAGAACAGGACAGGAAAATGGGGTTCTATGTGTAATACACAGGTCTAGCAAGAATGTGGCTATCCAGGAGTGTCGTGGGTTGCCTGCCTGTCATGAGCAAGCACAGGGCTCTACTTTCCATTCCTAGGACAAGGGGGGAAATGTTATGATTGAGAAGATGATGATGAAGGGAGAATCAGGAAAAAAAATCTCTTAGAAGGTACAAAGTGGTAGGCGGGTCAAGGACAGAGATTCAGACTTAGACTCTTTTTCAAGAGGCATGGACTCAACCGACACCGCTCTAAGAATGATGTCTACATGTGTTGTGACCACTGCAGGTGACAGTCTCTAAAACCATTCACACTTCTGGGACTTCCCATGGCTTCACTCAACCTGTTTCTCCCTTTCTTCCCCAGGTCGGTGTCGGGACTGGATAAGGAGGCAGACCTGGTGCACATGGAAGTGAGGACCACCGATGGATGTGAGTGCTGTGTTGGTCCCACTATGCCAGAGACCTGTATGAGGGCTCTCCAACCTGATTTGCATGTTAATGACTCGGGAAGATGAAAAGCCTCAAGCTCCATTACTGCTATACCCATTCCCATTTCCCAGAGTAGAGGAATTGACTTCTGGTCCAATGGGAGACTTTCATTGAAATGAACCCCTAGGAATGAACTTTCGGGGGGGGGGGGATTTAATGTGATGCATTGTGCTTCTCCTGTTAAAATTTTCTTATCATCTTTGAAGGCTGGTCTCCATAGCTCATTAGGGCATTTTATACTCACACAGCGGCTCTCAGGGGCCACTTGCTTTAACAAATGAACCCTTAATAAGGACAGGATTTCTAGAAAAAGTAACTGAGCAGTTATTTGCGAAAATAATGTTCATCTATTGGACCGAGATTTAAAGATGACCTACTATGTGCCAGGCTTTGTTCTTGACTGTGAAATACACTGGTCTTACAGTATCTGTGCAAACAAGAGGTTCTGTTATGACAATGGAACCCCAAGAATGCAAGAATTTAACCTTTGGGTTTTTTTCTTAATTTATTTGCTGAGAATTTCATATATGTATACAATGAGGTATCATATCTATTTCCCAGTTCCCTCTTGAGCTCCCCCTAGATCTCTCCTGACATACCCCCTTCCAACTTCATGCCTCTTTATTTTATTTTATAACTCACTAAGTCAATTTAATGCTGCTCATATACACATGGGCATGGAGCTATCCACTGGAACATGGGTGATCTACAAGTGACCACACCCCCAAAGAGAATGATTCCCTTGGCCAAGTGTCTATAAGCTGCCAGTGACTCTTCAATATGGAGTGGAGTGTGAACTGTCAGCCCTATTGTGGAAGAGGAGGCAAAAAGAATTTAGGAACTGAAGGATACAACCAGTGTTGTGAAATGTTGTCTTTAGTACAGGACATCACTGATGTACTCATGAAACCACAGGACGGATAGTTACAGTCACAGTCACAAGACCTGAAAAAGATCAACACAGAAAACAGCAACCTCATTGTAGCATGTGTGGCTGTATACATCTCACACAGAATTTGTGTGAAGCCAATTGTTATAAAAATTGCATTATTTGAGGCTGTAGCGGCGTAAATGAATGCAGACAAATTGTAAAGAATATATACAGCTTTAATGAAGAAATAGACTTACAGTACCACAGTTCCTGCAGAGAACAGGAAGCAGAAGGGAAGGGTGGGCACACACACACACACACACACACACACACACACACACACACACCCCCCGGCAGATTTATAGGTAATCATTAGCCCCAGGCAAACCCGCCCCCAATGGGCTGGGCTTAACCCTACATGAGGCTTCAGAGATGGTTGAGTGGTTATGAGTACTGACTGCTCTTCCAGAGAACCAGAGTTTGAATCCCAACACCCATATGACAGCTCATATAGATGTAATAACAGTTCCAGCGATCAAATGCTCTCTTCTGGCTTCCATGGGTATTCAACATATATGATATCTATCTATCTATCTATCTATCTATCTATCTATCTAATAAATCTGAAAAAGCCTTTATAAAAATTATAATACTTAACTTCCCAGAATTTGCCATACATGTAGTGCTATATTTTCAAAGGAAAAATAAAGCCAACTTAGATGAAAATATATTTTATCCTAATACACAAGATCTTCTAGGCTGGAAACAGATGCGAACATCTAATCAAAACCCAACAGGACAAGCGTCTGCCTGTGAGTTGGATCCAGGATTCTACTGCCTTTTTTGCTGTGAGAACAGGGGAAAAGAATCCTAATTCCCCTGTGATGTCCTCTGAAACACAATATTGCCCATTTCCTGTTCAGCTCAGCAGGTTCCGGGTTGACCAATAGCAGAGGAAGTTGTAGAACCCATGAAAGGACCAGAACTTGTGAGCACGTCCTGCTAGGACCCACTACACCATCCAGAAGGCATTACATTAAGGGAAACTGAATGTGCCTTCTGCCTTGTTTAGAAATTAGTTGACCCTGGACAGAGTTTTTGTCCTTACTGTGATACCTCCTCTATTGCTTTATGTCGCCTTAATCAATTTGTTAACAATGGACTTCTTGTGGAGCATAATTGGCTGCTAGGCAGATTTCAGTTCTGCAGACAACAAACCCAACAATGCCACGGGTGACTTCATGTCATATTGGGCTCTTCCTCACTGATAACTGCCAGGCACAAGCTAGAAAGGGGTTCTGTGAGGACATGGTGGCAAGGATAACTGGACATTGTCAGACATTTTTAACTGTCTTCACATTCCCAGAATTTCTAGAATCCGAACTTGTACAGCTTGTGCCACCATCTCTTGTCCCCGTGAAATTGTTAAGCCTCATTATTCAGTAACTTGTAAGCCATTCTAAAGCCCAATACTATTTTATTTTTAAGCTCAAGGACAATTTTAGAGTTGAAAAGTAAAACTCCCAGGGCAGGCGAGCTATCAGTCTCAGCGACTGCCGGGAGGTGGAGGACAGAGGTACAGAGGAAGGATGCCGTACTGTTTAAGCCAGTGTCGACTTCAGGGAGCAACATGGTGGGGAGGGGGACTTTGGAGAAAAAGTAAAGAAGCCCAAAATATCAGAAAAACATACCTAGATTCTGGGTAACATCTAAATAAAAAGAGACAGAGAAAGGGAAAGTTGTGACTTTCCACCCCAGGCTTCAGGAGGGTGGGCAAACCTGGCTGGGCCTCGCAGTGGCTCACAGTGACTGCCCTCATGAGCTGGGGTTCTGGGAGGCAAAAGTACAGTCTCCTATTAAACTCAAAGTGATTCTGCTCATACCTTTAGCATGACTTAATGTGAGCCTGCCTACCTAGGTTTGGTTTTTGGCCAGGTGGTTGACCTGGACCAGCTGGAATGTTAGGTCTCACCCAGGCCAGAGAAGCAGAAGGAACTTTCCCTTAATGGAACTGTATGCTACTCTAACGTTCTCCCTTCTGATGGGGTAATCCTAGTTGATGGGGTGGAGCTGGGTGATGGCTTAGCTGGCTTCTTCCAGCTGAGTGGCGACATTGAATGATGTAGTTGGGCTAGCCCTCCAATGGGCCTATCTAAAAGACTTCAAAGTGTATCAGTAGTTTCATTTGTATAGCAGCCAGGTACAGTGAGTACAGGAAGTCTTTTACTGTACCTGGAAAGAGACGTGGTGGAGGGGAATAGAGGCAGGAATTATAGATCACTGAGTCTTAGAGCTCCACTACTCTCTAGATACTCAGAGGCCAAGATGAAAAGAAGAGGCAGCTCAGTCACTGGATCTGTAGACGAAGGGCGTTTGCTTCAATTGCAGTGGGTATGATGAAACTCTACTTTATATTTGGGTACACAGTTTTATTTTATTAAAAATATTTCAGAATTATTTTAAGATGTTTTTAAGAGTTGTTTTTTCAGCATCGTTTTCTAAGTTGTCAACATATAATAACATGCGCGGGTCTAAACTGGAATTTAGGTACTCATTTTTTCCTTCTGTGTCCCAAATACATAGTACGTAGGATCACAGATTTTTATCAGTTATTTGAGCTCAGACCCCAGCTTGTCATTCGCCTAATGTCTCAGCTATGGAACATAGGGAAATCTCTCAATCAGCTGGCAACTTAGTGAAGACATTAAAAACCTGGGGTGGTGATAATGATGTATTGAGGGTTACAGCTCCTTGTAGTATTATTCCTTATTGCTGTAAGATTTAAATAAGTGAATGTACACAATCCTAAAATATTTTCCAACTGAGAATGAACACTCTAAACTACTGTTTTTGTCATTGTTATCACCATGATCACTACCAGCATCGCCTCCTCAATCCTCATCACCACGACAACTATCATCAGCACCACCATCATTATCGGCACCACCTCCAGCATCATACAACCATCATATTCAGAGATAGACTATTCCATGAGAATTAGAAAGAGTTCTCAATGAAGTCCTTCAAGATTGCCATGATGTTTGAATGACTGTAACTTGTTCAGCTTGTCCCCTGTGCCATGCAAAGGCAGAGATGGCTGGAATTTTTCTGTATTAGAAGTTTCACTAAAGCTTGAAAGTCTTAAGCCCACCAGAAGAGGTGGGAACTCCCTGTTTTTGTTTAGTTTTAGTATCCACTGTGCCTCTTATGCTAAATTAGGCCTTTCCATCAATGTCACGTCCTTTGATTTGCACTTCCTATAAGTAGGTTAGCTCCACTTTCCAGTCAAGGACAAATAGGATTAGAGAAACTAAAGGAGTTTCCAGAGTCCCCTTGAATCTGCTTATTTTTATGTGTTTGCATTTGAGAGTAATATTGTTATTTAAAATAAACAGCTCTTGGGTATTTTTCACGAAAAGACCTGAAGAGCTGAATTTGCTTTTTGTTCAAAATTTTAATCCACTTTTTCAACTTCTGACAATATGTATATTACCCAGAGGGATGGAAGTTGAGCGAATCATGGAAAGTTCTTTTCTCTGAGGTGGCAAGAGGCTTGATGTTTAGGAAGTTTGAATATTTAGTAATCTCAAAGGCAAAGTGTAATCACAAGCCACTATATAGTTCAGCATAACGAAAATGTATAGGCTTTTAATAGAATTCAATTCTGTTTAAGTACTGCTTAGTGCAGTTTTAGAAAGTCAGCCAAAGAAAGGAAAAGATGCTCACAGCCATAGGCTGCTCTAAGGAGGTAACTCTTTTGGAAGAGCCCGGAAAAGCCCACACTAGACTTTACTGTGGCATTTCTCGGTATAGAGGAGAAGCTCACCTTGCTGAATATGGAAAGATAAAAGCAGTCTCCCTGAGCCTTACACAGCTCCTGGCAGGAATGCAGCCTCCTCAGAAAGAAACAAGGCTCTGAGGGTGTTAGACTACCTCTCTGCCCAAATTCCTGGATGCTTGTGCACAAATCCAGGGCGCATTCATTTGTGAATATGCTGTCTCTGCCATTGGCCTGGAAATCCTGGAGAAGAGGAACTCATGTTTTCTGTTTCCCAGAATAGCAGCGAGTGGCTGACACCTGCAGCTTCCCTGTGTACCTTGGTTGGGTACAAAAGAAATGAGTGAATCCATCTAAGGCAGCCCTTCACACCACAAGAAGCTCTTATGCTGTAGGTGAGGATGCTTGGAGACTGGCCCAGCCTGGCATAGGAGAGGCCTTCCCTAAACATCCTGCTATAGTACCTACAGATACTTGGAGATGGGACCAGGTATTCCACAGATACCAAGCAGATCCTTCTATTGTACATATACTGTACATTGTACATATACTTCATATTGCTCATATTACAGAGGACACACTGCTTGACTGTGACTTTTAGTTAATGGAGCAGTCACCACACCAGCTCTTAGGATGCACAACAAAGATGTTTTTACATTTAGAAGTATGTTAGTCAAAAGCATTCACCGTTGGGAAAATCTACCTGGTTTTCTCATGGGGGTATATAAATGAGGTGTGTGTGTGTTGTTGCTGTTTTTCACTTAGGAGTGTTTCAAATAAAGAACAGAAAACTTAGTCTCAATAATAATGGTGTGATCCAGTCTGTCATCCATCACGCATGATTGACAGAATGGGTGAGAAGCATTGCCTACACTGGAGTCCAACGGAATTTTTCAGTTTTCCAGGATTCCTTCTTCACATCGCATTACTTTCCCATCCACAGGCTGAGCTCAACACCACGCCCCTCTCTTTTTCTCGTTTTTCTCCATGAAAGGCATGCATTTTTCTCTCGTGCATCTCCCTAGCACTTAAAGGATGTCCATATCAATATAAACTCAGGATATGAGTTTACATGTTTCATCCCTGACAGTGGGACAGAGGCGTCTTTGCTATGACTGGAGTATATAACCAAAGCTCCTTTCCGTTTTCCTCGCAGTCAAATATAACTGGCATTTATCAGTTTTAAAAATTGTGTTCAACGATATGGTAAGCATTTTAGTGCATAATATACTGAATCCTGGTAACAATCTTATATTGTTGACCACTCCCAGATGAAATGCGCTCTTAATCATCCAGGGGAAATTAACACTAAGCAAGTCCAGGATTTGGACTGGCCATGCCCTCAAGTGTTACATGGCGATCCATTAATCTAAGTCTCTACTGATGTCTGGTACCTGGTACTATTATAGACAAACAAGCTGATAGGGCCAGGTTATCAGAAGCTTTTTTGAGATTTTCAAGTGTATGGTAAGTGTCCTTTTGGATTTCAGCATAGAACTTTTACATATAGTCATATTTATCCTTATTTAGTGAGTCTATCATTATACTTCCAACTTGAGATCTACAGAACCCGAGACAAACGGCATTTCTTGCTCATCCTTGACACCCAAAACTCTTGCTGTAAACCCTCCATCATTTCTGCTTGGTAGCCAGGACTGCGTGATAATTCTCCATTCTCTCCCACTGAGTCTCATCAGGTGGTGGGAACAATGGCGCTCATTATTGTGTCTTTGGGTTTTGGAAAATCAAGGCATTGAGACTTCTAGTACACGAGTCTGGCTAAAGATGGCAAGGTCTCTGAATGTTAAGTGGATTTCAGCAACTCATTTTTGTGCTTGTGTCCTGCTAAATTGAACCTGTCATTCCATGTAGCACAGTGGCAAGCGGAGCCAGAGCCAAGAAGTAGGATGCGTTTGGCACTGTCTCCTGCTTGTCACAGGCCAAGGTTTGGGTAGGTGTTGATTTTGTTTAGGGTGGCCTTGAAAAGACTTGATTCTTCTTTCAGGGTGTTCAGATGGAAAGAGCATAGTAAATAGCCAGGGAAGAATGAGCCTCTCCATGAGTAGAAGCGAGTGTCCCTCCCACGTGACCCTTTCATTACCCGTGTGAAGAGCTTTCTGAGACACGGTTGACAAGGACACAGGTTGTCATGCTGGCATTTGTGATTTCTTCACATGTGTTTACTGCCGCCTTTTGCTGTATTTGGATGCTTTATTTAAGGAACAAATTAGTGAGCTTGTATGTGTGCAAGCAGATCCCTGGTGGGCAGACCCTTTGCTCCAAAGCACAGCCTGGGAGCCTGGTCTTCTCCTCTCTGCTCAGCAGGAAGTGGGACACCAGGCCACTCTTGGCTTCATGTACAAACAAAAGCAAAGGAGAGGAGACACTCAATGCACCCTCCAAAGTACTGGAAGCCTGATCTTCCTCCAGGGTCAGGGTCTAGGGCTTACAAAAATGCCTGTGTCCCTCATGAGGTGGCCTGGGATGCGCGAAAGAACCCAGGTGGGAAGGAAGTCACTCTTGGGTCGCATTTGGACTGTAGTCTTGTTTGTTTAGCTACACAAAGTGGTTCTGTACTACACCTGAAATTTAAATTACCTGTCAAAAGCTAAAAATCAGAATATTTTGCATTAAAAATAAACAGGCAGCTTTCCTTAGAAATCCAGAAGGTCTCAACGCCAGCTTGCCTAGAATGAACTAGAGCCAAGTATTTTGAGAAAGGGTCTCATTAAGACCTGTACCAGCCTTGAACTTGTGATCTGCTTGCCTCAGCCTCCTGACTATCTGAGATCATAGGCCCGAACTGTCATGTCAGAGCTATACTTATAGATTGTTGATGATCGACCCCCCCAAAACAAACTTTCTTTGTTATTTTAACATTAAAGGGAAATTAAATATAAATAAAAAATCTTTTCTACTTTTAGTTTTAAAGAAATCTACTTTTTATTTTTATTTTATTTTAGTTTTACCTTAAAATTCCATAAAATGAACAATAACCATGTTTAAGGCTATTTATAGGTTGATGTCTTCAGAGTAACTCTTGTAGATTTTTTTGAAGGAGAAAGAAATTGAAAACATTGTTTTCCTGGATGGCTCTATAGTCATGTGTAGATGCTCTTAGGAGTCAGAAATTGTTATAAATGCAGATTTACTTTTACAAATAATTATACAATTTTCAGGTAAGTAGTTAGTGAATGTATTCTTGTTGCAAACATAATAAGGATGTATATTATACAAAAATCAAAGGCAATATTATAATATAATATAATAATTTAAGTTCATTCCATTGCCAAAGTAACCATATCTAATGTTCATGTGAGGCCTTGAAATCACTCCTCTATAACTGTAGCACAGAGCTGTGTACCTAAAGACATATTTTAAGTCATAAAAACTAGGTTTTACTTGTGCACGATAGGATTTGCATTTTCAAAAGTTTGGAAAGCAATGCACATGAAAAACATCTGTTGGCACATATGTAACTACCAAATCTTTCAATCGCAGCATGACACTCTATCATGTGTTATATCTTAGCTCATTCAAATTTTCCTTAATTCGTGGACATTTGGCTTATTTTCAGTTCTTCTTTGGTGTAGATGATAACGTCACAGTGAATATTCCCACCACTCCTTTTGTAAAAATATCTGAGACTTTCTGTAGAAACGTTCCTTGAATTAAAATTAGTGGTGTAAAAAAACATGTGCATGTCAATTCCTGATAATGTCTTCAAAAAACTAAGTGAATTTATTCTTTTACCAGTAGTAAATGAGATTAACTCTTTCCCCAGCCTCTTAACTAACCTAGGAATTACTCCCATCTGGGGAGTAGTAACTTCAATTTTTTTTGTATAAAAAAGTAAGAACTCATTATTGTTTTAGAAATCACTTGTCTGTGCTTCCCCATAATGTCTATCTTTGTGTGCGTCTAGGGCCTTGGCTAGTCATTTACCCTGCTGCTAAGTGCCACCCTGCCTTCTCTTTCAGATGCCCACTACCTCACCTGCAGGATCCAGGAATGCGCTGAGACAACTCGAAGCGGCCCCTTTGCTCGTTCCATCGACATTAGTTCCCTGGTCGTCCAGGATGAATATATCTTCATCCAGGTGAGCATTCTTAGTGCAGCTGGTGGTAGGAAGGGAGACAGAGAGTGGCTGCCTGCTAGAACACAACAGTGGCTTTCCTGAGGATATGAAGACGTGGAGCAGGGACATTGTCCTTTACTCTGTGGTGCTGGGCACTAGAGCGACTCCAGACTGCACTTTGTAGGTTTTCCGGGTCAGTGTTCTACCCTTTGGACTTTTCTTACCCAGGGAATTCTTCAGTCAGATTGCCACTTCACGGTAACAGAGCTGTCTTGAGATGGTTAGGCTGGGGTTGGAGGTTATTAAGAGTCAAATGTCTAATGGGCTTTGACTTTAAGTAATTTATCAAAGTCATGTTCTATTTCTGTCTAAAGTGGCTTGTCTAACTTGGAAGTGAAATCCTGCAATGAATTAGACATCCCCAGATTTCGCTTTCTGGAAAAGTCTAAAGCTCACCAAGTTGCCCCTTCCCCTTCCTGAGCTTAATACTTTTTAGAATGTCCAACGCTCAAGTCTTTTCCTGCAAGAAGTCGACTGTTAGAGGAAACTAAATGAAATCTTTGAGTTTTGCAGTGTCCACTTTGTAGTTCTAGGAGATACAAAATAGAGGGAACATGTGGGAAAGTAAAAGGCAACACTCCAAAGGAAGAGAGAGAAAGAGATATGGGTAGGTAAATGGTAGATGACAGATAGATAGATAAATAGAGATAGATAGATAGATAGATAGATAGATAGATAGATAGATAGATAGCTGATAGACTGATTTATTAAACTTGACATTTGATGGCAACCTCTAGTTTCCCAACCTACTTTTCCATTGCTTACTCTAACTTGTTTGACAAATGATTTCCCAAAAGAAATTCAAACTTTGACCTTACCCTGAGTTTGCTCCTAAATGAACTTTTCTGCCTGATCCTTAGCCTCTCAGTCCCCATCAATGGCATCTCCTCTGTGAGCATGCATCTTATAGCTCCAGATCATGATCGCTAGCCCATGAATTATTAGAGTTCTCTTTTACCAAAGTGAACAGATTTCTCTCCTTTCCAAATCAAATTTTGTACACTGGAAGGAAGAACAATATTTTAAATTCTTACGTCTCTCACCTTTGGCCCTGCAAAATTTTAATGCAAGTGAATATCTGTTGTGTTGATAGAAACTCAGGAGAAGTAGCCTGCCACCCCAAATCAACTTGAAAGAGTGGAGAAGTCAGCATCTCAGGATTGATTTTCAAAGTCATGGGATATCAACAACATTGTCTCATTCATGGGTGTTCACTGAACACAAACCCTGCAAAAATATGCAACGCTAGCTACTACTCTTGGTGTTTTCCTTGACCCGATGCATTTGGCTGCCAGGACCTACTGCCTGGGCACTCCTGTGGGGTTCAGCACTGTCTCCACATCCCGATGCCTTCAGGTCCGTGAGCACCTCCATCAGGTGCTATAGGTGCCTGTGCTCAATAGCTCTCGCCACACCCCAGCTGACATCTCAGTTCCGGTTCACTTGGGGCAGAACCTAGCATAGCCATAGCCCTTACTCTTACCAAACTGAAGGAATCTGCATCTTGTTTGCCGCATCTTTGGCTTGAATATTTACTTCCATCCCACTCCCGTTGCCATTGTCCCCACATAAGGTGATTTTTTTCTTTATCTTTGCTGAAAATTTTTAAACTTGGGAGCATGAGGTGATTTATGAATTTACCAAACTGACTGTCCTTTCTTAATGCTAATGCTGTGTATAATGAATGTGGCTGGACTGTTTTTGGAAACAAGCCTTCAAACTTAGTCTCCTCTGCCCAATGTGTCTTGTAATGTATTTTGTAACTTTTCAGGTAGATACACAATTTTATTAAAAAAAATTATAAAACTATTCTTCATTATACTATAAGCAAAGATTTTTTTAAATTAATCATCCTAAATCTTCACTTTGCTTAAAAGAGGTGAGGCTGTATGCAGTTTTCAGTAAGGTTTGATTCATTGTCAGGTACATGTGTGGTCCCTCCTCGAGCTGCTGGGGCTAAGACAAAGAATACAGGAATTTCTTGAATTATTGGAATTATTTTTTGTGGGAAACACATCACCTGCACACATATACGGGGGGGATGTTTTAGGGTTCAGCAGTTTCTCAGGCTCTGGTTTATCCCACTTATCTGTTTGACTTTTCTATAAAAAGAAGTCAGCAGTAGCGCCCACACCATGGGTTGCATTAGGACTCTGCTATGTCAAGCACCACACTGATGCAGGAACAGTGGTGATCTATGAACACGTACCATGCCTTTTATCTTCCACTATAAGCTCATTTCTCTATAACGTGTGTCACATGACGGTGGATACTATGGATAAAAGTAAGCCAGGGACCAGATGTTGGGATACATTGCTGTTGAGTTCTAGGACTTGATGACTTGACCTGGGGCAGAGGGATAGGAAACAAACAGCTAGATGTGTTGGGCCTGGCTTCCTTGAACCCTGCATGGAGGGGTAAAGTGGGAAGCCAGAGATTCGATGTGATGGGCATTAGGGCTACTATGGCTGCATATACAAATTGAAAGGTTGCATGCTATATGTGATAATATTTGGAAACCATAAAGAAAATCAAAGGAGTAAGAAAAGACTGGAAAGAGAAAAGATCCAACCGTTGGTCCCCAGAGCACACCCATATTGACATTCAGGAAGATGAGAAGGAGCCAGCCAATAGGACCACAGCTAGGAGTTGAAAGATAATGGCACAGAGGTGGTGGAGTGCTCTGTTGCTTGATTCAGTTTTGCTCACAAGGCAAATGGCAACACTGAATTTCTTCAGCCACCAAATAGACATAGGTTAAGCACTACTCCTGACTCCATCAACTATGGAAAACTGAAGTTATAGAGGGTGCCACCAGCCTACACTCAAGCTCCACGCAGAGCAGACCATGTGTCAAGGGCTTTCCCACTGGGACTTGGTCAGCCCTTCCCCGCCGCAGGAGTTGTGCCACTGGCCTCTTTAGAAATGACACATAAGCCTTGCTTCTGCCAGTGGGTGCTCAGGGTGTAGTTATGGTGGCTTAAGACTCTCGTTATTATGGTTTGCCTTCCTTAATTTCCCGTCTGTTCTTTTCATAGAGCTGAATATTTTAATTTAAATTTTAACTTCATAGTTTAGGGATATAACTGTGTACAGAATACCCAAAGTTCTGTTTTTGGGCAGCCTCTTTTGATTTCTTCTTGTGAGTGATGACAAAGCCAGTATGCTACCTGCATTTCTGTTTTCCCTCTTCTCATTAGTCCTTCCACCTCTCACTTCGAGTTGGTTACTGAATTTTCTAGTCTTTGCCTTACTGCCTTAGCATGTGACTTTGGTAGACTTAAATATTTTGTGACGCACTGTGGACAAGGTGTGAAATGGGCTGTGTAGTGACTTCCTGCCATGTTCCCTTTCAAAAGGATAGCTGCCTTTTGAGTCACTTAACACATGCACATTCTCCGGTGCCCCCCCCCCCTTCCTGCATTGGTTTTTATCTTGGCTTTATAGGTGGATTTATTTACCTTTCCTCATCAGGCTTTGAGGAAAGCTTCCTCATTTAGCTCTCAGTTGTCTGTTTTGTCCTTTGATGGAGGTTTTGCAAACAAGTAATTCTTGCTTTCTCGAGGTCTACAAAGCACGCGCTGAGATCTTCCCCTGTGAACTTGGCTTGTTGAGCACCTGACTATTGCTGGGTCAGGGCAATCTGTGGTTCCCTTCTTTGAGATGTCTTGTTGTGTTTTTCCTGGCTCTCATTTAGGGCGAGGAGTGCCACTTTGTTTATTTTTGCTAGCCCCTCCCCCTGGAATTTTTCATCATATTTTTTGACCAGTTACATGTTTGTGTATGCCTTGTGGTCACCATACTCTTTCATCCCCGGAAATGTGTCTCTTTCATTCTAATGATTCAATTTCTTCATTTTTATTATCGTAAAAGCTCCTTTACGATATCTTGAAAGACATATTTCACTTCACTTTCATGGTTTGGGTGCTCTTCCTATAGGACCCAGAATGTGTGAGACTAAATCGTCAGAATGAAGACAGCATTTCATCCCGCCCCAAATTTGACCAAAATGAGATAAAACAGTTTTGTACTGTGCATGAATCAGCATTTAGAGGGCCGTTCTGTCTAATTTTCCTGGTTTAACTTCTTAATTTGATCAGATTATATTTTAACTTCTCTGCCTCCTCTGTCTCGTCCTCTGCCAATGATATCAATAACAAACAATCCCCCTTCCCCTCCTTGTTGTGTGTCCCTTGCCTCTTCAACTTCTGTTTAAAACTCTTCTCCACTGACGTGGTCTAAATGTACAGGTTACTTTGTGTGTGTGCTCATGTACAATACGTGTATGAAAATACAGATGTGTGTGCATGGATTTGGAGGTCAGAAAACAATGTCAGGTATCAGATATGTAGTGTTTTACTTGCATCTATGGATATGTACTGTCTGTGTGGCTGCCTGGTGCCTGCAGAGGGTCTCGGATCTCCTGGAGCTGGAGTTACAGGCGGCTGTGAAATACCATGTATGTTCTCAGAATCAAACCAAGCTGCTCGGGAAGGGCAATCGGCGCTCTCAACTGCTGAGCTATTTTTTTTTTCAACTGTCATACAGCTGTTTTTTAATTACAGAAATGTGGCTACAATTGGTTTGCTTCCTGGAATAATCACTTTTTAATATTCCTGATATTTCTTTTCTGTCTCTTTCTCTTTTTTGTTTTATTGAATCAGTTCATCATTCTTATACCATTTTTTCATATTCTCTTTAATACTTAAAATTTTGTATGTGCAGGCATTATTGTCTGCATGTATATCTGTGTAACCACTTGTGATCCCAATGGAGGGCAGAAAAAATGTTTAGGGTACTCTAGAACTATAAAGAAAGGTGACTGTAAACCACCATGGCTGTGGGTTGCTGGGAATCAAACCCTGGTCCTCTAGAAGACCAGCCAGTGCTCTTAACTACTGATCCAGCTCTCCAGCCCTGTATCTTTATATTTTTAATTATTGTTTATTTTTTAATGACCTGAGTCTCTTGGGTCACAAAATGCAAAAACTCTAGGAGGTTGATTCTGTGAAAGATCAGGGTCCTGTTTTTGTTTAGCATGAGTCTTACTTCATTCTCACTTCTGTATGACTCAACAATTTTTTTTTCCTCTAAGCAGTTTTTCTCATAAGGCAGAACCTTCTGGAACATAGTGTATGTAGCTTCTTTCTTACACAGATTGTATTTCATGGTTAAATTTTCATTAAGTGTGGAGTTTGCATTGCTCTTTCTTGTTTGGTTTGCTGCTGTAGGATGATTTATGAGGAGAAGGGGGCACATTGTAATTACTTGGCTATTTAAAACCATTTATAAATCCTTATCATGTGTTTCTGAAATGTTGCTATAGTTTACTAACTGGTTTCTTTGCTCTCAGATCAGCACACCAAACCTTTAGCGCCTTCACAAACTCCTTCCAAAGTCCTTTATTTAAAATAAAAATCAATGTCCCCAGCCTCAGTGGTTGTTAATCACCTGCGGGGCGAAATCCAATTCCTTGGCATTGTCTGCAAGAGCCTCCACTGTTGGGGCCCTGCAATGAGTCAGCCTCACAGAACTCCTCACCTTTGCTTCCCACAGACCTCGCTTGCTTTAATTAACCCTTCGATGAACGTGGACCCTTGAGTCTCCACGAACATACCACTCTGGCCACTCATGTCTTTCCTGTATGTTCTTTCTGTTTGGGATGCCTCTTAGGGAGACAAACTCAGTCATTAAGATTCAGTTAAGGTTCAGCTGTAGGCAGCACTTCCTTTAGCCTCCCTGGTATCCTCCACCTGGATTGGATGGAGCTTCAAGGCTGCCTTCTTACCTATTTCTATTGTATCTCCAAGTCAGGTCTGTAAACTATGAGGACTCTGACTACATCTTATTCATCCTTGTTTCCCCTGCACTTCGCATAGTGACTGGTACTCAATAAGTGTTTACTGGGCTGAACTTAACAGAGGCGATAAGACATGGTCCTTATTTTCAGGGAGCGTAGCTAGTTATCTTTTTCAAGCAAGGAAATCTTGTTTCTGCAGCTAACAATATAAGGCAACTTCAGGTAATTGGCAATTGCTCACTGCATAACAAATGTCTGTGTGTCAAGCGCCTTTGCGTTTTTATAAAAAATGCTGTCCAGGAATTACCCAGTGTATTATTCAGTACTCGTTTCTATTCATTCATTTAAATATATTAAAATACATTCTGCCCAGCGGAGAGCACAGGCAGCTAAACAATTATAATGCGATGCGATGAAAGCCGCATTAGTGGGAAACATATGTTGCTCTTGGCTAAATGAAGAACCCTTCACCCTGTCCTGGATGAGCATCAGTGCAGGATTCCCAGGGGTGCGGGCAGGGGCGGCTGGGAGCACAGGTGAGGGGGGTGGAAATGACAGTGGGGTGCTGGGGTGGAGCCACAGGACCTGTGTGCCCTGACCTCTCTACCCAAGGTCCTCTGACCTTGCTGGAGGGGAGAAGCTTCCATTTTCCTTCATCAAATGCAGGTGATGTGGCTGACCTTTCTTTCGAGTTCCTAAAAATCTCAGAAGTAATCTGAGTTCAACTCCAGTAGCTCCCAGCATCCCTCGTGCTCCTGCCATCTCTTCTTCAGCGTTGTTTGTTCAACGACAGAGTCTCACTGTCTAGCTAGGCTGGCCTTGAACTCACTATTCTCCTGCCTCAGCCTTCTGAGTCATTGGAATTACAGATGTTGACATCGAATTCTGTCATTGGATATTGTGATAACTTCATTTTCCTTATTTTATGCTTTCAGTTATTTTTAATTATTTTTGAGCATGCATTTTAAAATAATGAAAAATTTCCTCAAATAATTTTCTGAAACTTTGTGAATTTCTGGTCATTTGTGAGAGTATAAACTTGAAAACTGAAATAAGCATCAGGAAAATTTATGGAGAAGGTGAGATTGTTTTGGTGACCAAGATCTGTTTCTAAACCAAGGGCAGTGAAGGTTGCTTTCTGTTCCAGGAGTAAAGATGCCTCGGAAGAAGAAAACCCGCCAACTGACAAGGCCGCTTCTCCAGGGTACAAACTCATAGCTGTCGTCTGACAGCATCCCAGGAACCAGGCTGGGGAGCAGGTTGCTAGCCCTGAAACTTTCTCTCAAGGAGTAACCGCTAATAAAGGGGGAAGGCTGTGTAGAGCAGCTCAGCCTGAGTCTAAAGCTGGCCTCAATGACTGTGTTCTACCAAAGGGAGTTAACTCTCCCTCAGGAGTTTGGTGTTGAAGGTAGAACTTAGTAGAAGTAGGTTATTTATTATACAATTCTAGCAAGTAGATAACAGCAAGTTTAGCATAAAGTGCTTCAGGGTTCATGAATTTAGGAAAATTTTTCACTTAGTTTTTCTAGTACTACTATTTTAAGTTTGTTTGTAATGCTATCAGAAACAGAATTCTGATGATAAGAACAGCAGAAAACAGCAAAAGAAACCCCCACCAAAAGGCCTGGTCTATCCCTTCACCTCTCCAGCATGCTGGAAGACAAATGGTGCTTCTGGCAGCATTATATCAGATTTCATGAAAACCCGAGTGACCAACAAATACCAAGTACGTATCTAAATGAAAGGACACCAGTGAGTCAAAAACACCAGCATGTTTCACTGGAGCTATAGGTGTGGTATTCCAAAACTGTTGAGTATATAACCCCCGTGGAATCCTATTCGGCCATGAAAAGAATGACATAGAATCACTTGGTGTGAGATGTATATAACTGGAGATCATTGCGTCAGGTTTAATCAGCCAGGCACAGAAATATGGGAACTGCCTGTTTTCACTCACATATGTAATAGGTGATCTCACTGAAGTGGAGGCTGGAGCATTGATTGACAGAGACTGGGGAGAGCAGAGGAAAGGGAGGGATGGAGAGTGTTTGCTCAAAGGGAAGTAAGCTCTACTTAGACAGTAAAAGCAATTCTTGTGTAATCCTGCACCTTTGAATGCCTGTGACAACTTCTGTGGTCATGGCACCTGGTAGAAGAGAGGATTTCGGGTGTTTGATGAGTTTTCCAGGGTGGGTGTGTACCCTGATTTGAGCATTGTACGTTATACGCATGAGGCAAAATACCACATTAGGGCCTACAAATGCATGTAGTGTTCTGGGATTGTGCCTCATTTCCAAAATTAAAAAAAAAAAGTAGAAAGGGATTGTGGGACAGTAGGTTCATTGGCTTTCTTAGCACTTCCTTAAAGAGAGGAAGTCAGGTTTTCATTCACTCCTTTTATTGCTTTACTTAAGTCCCATTCACTTAAACAGTGAGTGGGTTCTGGCACTAACAGTGTTTAAAAGCCACTGACTACAATACTGTGTGGGTCAGAGGTCAGGCTTTTCATCTGTGGACAGGTGAGATCAAGCCTGTATATTCTCTGCATAAGATATATATATATATATATATACACACACACATATATATATATATGTATGTATATCCATACACATATATCCATATGTATGTATATAATTTCAGGGTGCAGTTAAATGAACAACCCAATCAACTTCTAAATAATGAGAATCATTTGATTAGTCCATTAGGCTTCTCCCCATGATATTAATTTCCCATGAAAATTTCACCTCAGTCACATCTCTAAAGAAAACATTTCCCATAACCAACAACAACTCTCTTTCCTGGATGTTCTATTCTTAGTCTTCTCTTCTCTGTGTGGTGGGGTCCCCCACAGCTCCTGAAATTTAGGGGTACTGCACACTTTGTGCCTCTGCTTTTATGTCAGGCCTGGCAAAGCCTTGCTGGTGGCCATCTCAACAGGTCGCTGGAGGGGACAGACCTCATGCTTGATCTTCCGTTGCCCTTGAGCTGAAGATGTACAAGAAGCTGTGGCTTCTGTTAACCTGTTGGTGCCTTTCTTGTCTTGGGTTTCTTGATGAAATCAAAAGGCATTAATCCTTCTGAGAAAGCCGTGTTTTAATGGGAAGAATCTATTTGAATGGCCTGTGCTCCACGTGGATAAACGAAACAGACTGTCCTCTATAGGGAAGAGGGACTTCAAGTTGACTTCTGCATGCTGAGCCAATTTGGTTGAAAACCCTGTCACTTACCCCACTATAGGATGGCTTTTATAGTGGGTATTCTAGAGAATAGTTAGTTCAGCAAGCATTATCCCAAAATTCCTCTGGCAAAATGGTTCATACCCCAGCTACTAGGGACTGTGACAATCAGGAACACTGCTTTGTAAGGCTTCTTATATTCATAGTACGTTTTATGATGTTCTGTCCTAGCTTCCCACGATGGCATGAGAGGTCTCCTTTCAGGTGAGGATTCATTCACTCCCTGAACAAACTAGTACCCACATTCTCTTGTATTCCTTCAAGTATCTAAACTGCAAGAGGAATTAGACTGATAACAAGTACAAATTACATGCTCAAATGCAAGAGAGAATGAAAGCTTGAAGGAGGGAAAAGTCTTCCAAACTATTGAGGTCATTGCTTACATACTCTCTGGTATCTGTGGCTTTTAACCCAGGACAAAGCATTTTCCTCACTCTCTTAGTTGAGCTTGATACTGTCCTGGAAGGTCACATACAAGAAATTAAATGCTCAGGAGAAAGAGATACTTTAGTTCATGAACATTGTGAATCCATAAGAGTAGCCCTAAAAGCATACCTAGAAGGGCTTACATACAGTCTCTGAATCTCCCATGTGCCTTTCAACAATTTGTGCAGAGCAAGGGGCATGGTTTTGTCCTACAGAAATGAGAAAGTCAGCATGGTGAGAGTCTAACCAAGTTGTTCATTTCACCCTCCCTCATAGGTGACAGTCTCCTGGATCCTTTGTAAACCACCATGAAAACACCATAGGAACAGACAATATGATATGGATTCATTTAGTGCCAAATATCTAACCCGCAGTACTGTTCTGTGGATGTAGTCAAGAGGGAAGCCCCTTCCAGTGAGGACAGAAAAATGTGCAGGGTGCTTCTTGAGGGACTATGGCACCAAATCCAAGCCAACCAGTTGCTGTTCGAGTTTAAGGATTCTGTGTATAAACAGAATAAAAAGTAGCTCCGTTTACAAGGCAAGATGTCTCAGAAGTACTGACCATTAATCAGTGTTCAAAGCCAATCTTTGCTGAGCCCCGTACGATATGGTAAATGCAACAGGACGTGACAGAGGCAAAAGACATTGTACCTGCTCTCAAGCAAGCCATGACTCAGGGAGCTAGGAGTCTAATTTGGGGGAAAGAGTCCTGGTTTTAAAGACCTGCGCTGTAATTAGGGATCGGCCACCCTCCAGCCAGGGACCGCTGACAGGTTCCCTAGACTCTTAGAGCACTCGTTCCCTCTTCTCCCCAGAGTGGAATCGTGCCACTTGCCCTGTGCAAATTGGAAGGTTGTTGTGAGGATCAAGGGAGATAATGATGTCTTTGAAACGCTTTGAAAACTACAAAGCCCTACAAGAGGCAAGAATTGTCACTAATCCACATACAAAACTCAACCTCACTCCTTTGTGTATATACACCCTATTTTAAGGCTATTTTTTTATAAGCCTGACACATGAAAGATTACTCAGTCTCTTTGCCAAATTCATTGTTAGATCATTCATGGAATCAATTCCTGGTTCAACATATGTGCATGATAAAACCTTCCCATAAAAGTTCCATAGTGCTGTCATCAAAGAAACCAGTCTCTCATGATCCCACGAGACAAGATGTGTTCTGGGCATTAATTATCTTTTAAGAAGTAGAGCATCTTACTCTTGGTTCATCAAGGTTTTGATACTTTATTAAAAAGCCTACTTTATAGATCACCATGGGATAGAGAGTTCTCTCTATGGTGTAGCTATGATTTTTCTAATTGTTCTCTTTTTGATAGGAAAAAAAAGCCCCATGGCAGTAATTAATAGAGTGTAATTATTCAAAGAAAACTATTTGGTGATATTTTAAATGATGTTAATTCAGTTTTAATGGGAGAGCTTTTTGAATGTTAAATAAATAGCAATTTCATCATTAGGGACACTATTACAACGCAGAAATTTTAAGGGAAATGAAAGAGATAGAAACAATATTCAGAAGAAATCCAATAAAGTCATCTTTAGGCGTGCACAGTTGAAACACTTCCAGAATCTGAAACACATGTGTTTTCAAAACCCAGTGCCAAGGACAATTCCTCAGTTGGCTTGTAGTTGGCACATGGCATGTATTAAATCGGTGGCTTGGTGCAATGGTTACTGCTACTATTTAAGATGCTCTCGGGAATAATCAGAGTGCTGCTGCACTTACGAAGGGATGTGCTCCATGAACCTTTGGGATATCTTAACGTCTCCACTGCTCGTCCTTCTGGCTCACGCTTGCTGTTGTCACAAGCTGTGTGTGAGGGAGGCCTGCTATCACCCTGCCATAGCTGCATGGCGGGACACTTGCATTTTGTTCTGGAGCTGATCTATCCTTGATTTAGATCCTCACAGGAGACCTCTTGACCATTCTGGGGCAGTCCCAAGCCTTGAGGGCGTCAAGAACCTCTGAGACAATGCATCTTCTAAGAGTCAGCCGCTAGAGTCTTGGCATCTTCCCTTTCCATACCAGGTGGACAGCTATAAACTTCATATGCTAGAAGTTTTCTCCAGTAGGAGCCCAGCATGACTGAGCCGCCATGACAGCCAGTTAGCAGTTTTCCTGACATGGCTTGTTCTCCTCTCTGTTTCCTGATTCTTAATTGTATGTTTCCTATTCCTGGGTCATTTCTCTCCAAATGAAATTAAAAACCACTTATATAATTGATCTTACTCAGGCTTTACTTCTCTTTGAAAAACTCAAATATTTAGAGTACCTAGTGTGTAGCCGGAATCATGGGTACAGTGAACTATTCCAGAAACAAAGGCACCAGGCTCTCAACACCCATAGCCCCTTTCTTTCTCTCATTCTTAGTTTTAGATTATCAATCCATCTCTTTTTCCTTTAAATTACTAATGGCTATTTTGAAACGTCCATCAGTAGTTACACATTTTCAAATATCTACCATTCTTAAACAACAAAGCCTCTGAACTCTCTTTGAACTCTATATTCCTCTTTATACAAGTCTTATATTTCATTTGCCACCCAATCTATTGAGCATCATCTGTATTCGTCTGTTTTCCCATTTCCCTCTCTAACCCACCTGGGACTGCCTCTGCCACTCCACTGAAATTGCTTTGGTTGAGTTTACCAAAGATGCCTGTGAATTATATACCTACAACGTTTCTTAGTGATTAACTGATCCAGCCTATCTTCAGAACTCCTAGCTGCCCTGCCTAATCTGGGACATCTTCCTCCTAACACTTCCTCCTTCTTAAATGGTGTATATTCTTCCCATTCCTCTCTGGGATTGTCTTACTTCCTACAGAGGTGGCTCTCCCCCCACCTACCTTCTTTCTGCTTTGGCTTTTCCAGTGTTCTTTTTGATTCTCTTTCCCTTTACCCTGAAAAATCCCACCCAACCCACTCAGCATGAATTATATCCAAATGCAAATGATCCTGGTACTCTGCTCAGAGTGTAGAGGCCAGGAGGCTCCAGGGTTATCAAGGCTCATTCACTCGATAACCATCAGTCTTTTATGCATGGCAATCTCCCCTCTTCAGATGCTGCTTTACTGTACAAGTGCCTAATAAAAGACTTGTGTCTTCCCAAGAAATCTAATGAGGGCCTGTGGAAATCATGACACCTGTTGTAGCCCAGGCTCACATTCTTTCTTTTCATTACCCCCAGAGAATGGCTTTGCAGTTCGCTGTGTGTTCTGCAGTAACTCTTTGCCTTGCTTGTACAGATGGATGGAGTATGGCAAGCTAAAGGAACCCTGATTGCTCTTTGGGCTAACGAGGGAGGGGGACTTGATTAGGGGAGGAGGAGGGAAATGGGAGGCAGTGGCAGGGAAGAGTCAGAAATCTTTAATAAATAAATAAATAATTGAAAAAAAGTTATTCTCATTATTTTTATAGGAGCTTAATTGTTTTTCCTCTGAGCAATTGTCCTTTGTCATTGTTTGTTTGTTTGTTTGGTTTTTGTTATTTCAAGACATTGTTTCTCTGTGTATCCATGACTGTCCTGGAACTCACTCTGTGGACTAGACTGGCCTCTAACTCAGAGACCCTAGGGATCTGCCTGCCCTGCCTCCCCAGTGCTGGGGTTAAAGGTGTGTGCCACAACAGCTATGAGCAACTGTTCTCTTATTTTTTTAAATTTATAATTTCATATATGAGCTATTTTTACATAATTTTTTGACGTTTTTTTTGATTTTTATTTTATTTTATTTTTTTAATTAATTTATTTATAATTTTATACCCCCCAACTTTTCCTTTGCACCACCTCTAGAACGCATAGCCTCCTCTTTAATTATTACTGTGTTGTAATGCTTCCTGTTAAAACAATGATTTTCTTTCTTCTCTGGACAGCCATTGATTGTCTGCAGCTCTCCATCTAGGAATGGGGCCTTGTGAAATGTCCCCCTCTCACATTGGCATGTCAACTGCCATGGTCATTAATATGTTTTCTGCCCCCTGATAATAAGTTTCTCTGCTGACACAGTAAGCCAGATCAAGCTGTATTGAAAAAGTATAACAACAGTTTTGTTTGAGCAAAGCAAATCCCAGGCGAGCTTTCCAGTTCCAGAGATCCAGGCTAGAGAACTGCTCCCCTCCCCAACTAAAGCAGGGAGACTTTATAGGTTGTAAGTGATGGATGATTGCTTGTTGGCACATCCACCACCAGCTGGGGTTGTGCCCAAGTATGGTCAAAAGCTGAGCTCATGAGCAGGGGCCTGGGTTACTCCTTCAGGGGAGGAAGCTGTCGCAGCTGTCAAGAATGCGGACCTGGGCTTTTTGGCATCTTTCCTTTGTTTGGAGACTCTCTAAGTAGGTGGGGTTTGGAAAGAGGGAGGGATAGGAATGGGGTTTTTCAGACCATGCAGGGGCATTCTGGAGGCTCCAACAGGACAGTCATTATGCGTATCTTGTGGTGTGGTGCCTCTGTCAGGTCTAGAAGATACTATCACAGCTGCTGGCCCGATTCTCTGTCTCTTGTCATCATCTTTCTGTTCACTCTTCCACAATGTTCTGAGCCCTGGGCGCATTCAGGGTTGCATTGTGGATGGACCAGTTGGAGAGATACTCCCCACACACATTCACTTTCTTCATTTTGACCAGGTGGGCATTGTTTTAGTAACCTTTGTCTGTGGAAAAGCAGAAGCTTCTTCAGTGAGGATGAGCCACACTCTTCTGAGGGATTTTAAAATCCAATTAGAAACAATAGACTTAAGAAAATGGTAGGAGTAAGTTTTCCAATTGGGTTTGAGATCACTGTAGCCATAGGTGATTGACTAGGTTTCCAGTGCCAGGCATGACTTCCCACCCATTGATTGGACCCTTGATTAATTGTGAATAGCTATAGAGAAGGTTGCGTTATTGTGATTAGTTAGGGAAACTGACAGTAGCTTCTCCATACCCGAGAGAAGGCTATATAATGGTTGGACAATGCATTTGGTAAGAAAGATGGCCATGCATGCTGGCTAATTCTACAGCCTCTTATCATTAGGGACAGCCTCTGAGTCCTGGCCAGAAGATAGGCGCGTGGTCTAAGACAGCACAAGGGTTTTTCCATCATCAGTTCAAAGTAGCCACACAGTGTGTGATTTCTCACATAGTTGGGATTCTTGCTGTTTTCAATTTTGGAAGCAATGACTTTTCAGAGTGTTCTTTCTCCCTGACCACATGAGTCTTTTCCAACCATCACCAAACTGAAAAGACTGTCATAGTAGGAAAAGGACCTCACAATTACTTAATGCCAAATTTGTGTATGATATGTGCAGCTCATTTCAGTCTTTCAATGTTCTTACGCTTTTGTGTGATAGAAATTCTACTGTCTTTCCGCTTTCAGTGGGGGTAGCCAAGCTTCAGTGGTGTAGAGAATCTTCCTTTGTCTCGTAGCTAGCTAAGGAAATAGCAAGCTTAGCCAATGACCTCGCAGATGCTGGAGCTCTAAAACAAGACCAAAGAAGACAGCAGTCCATTTCATGTCTGGTTTTTCTTCACACTAGCACTGGATTGATCTTTTCAGGAGCTTTTCTGGGTGACTTTACCAGCACAATAGGTGGGCGTTATTCAATTTCTCTAGATACTGGGGCAGGAAATTTCATCTCCTCCCTGACAAGTGGACTCTGTGTTAAACTCCTTAAGGTATTTCACAATATAGAAACAGAAGAGTCATTACCAAATTCCTTTTACGAAACTACAGTTACTCTGATACCAAAACCACACAAAGACTCTACCAGGAAAGAGAATTACAGACCAATCTCACGCATGAACATAGACGCAAAAATCCTCAACAAAATACTGGCAAACCGAATCCAAGAACACATTAGAAAAATTTTCCATTATGATCAAGTAGGCTTCATCCCAGAGATGCAGGGCTGGTTCAACATACGAAAATCTATCAATGTAATCCATTATATAAATAAGCTGAAAGAAAAAAACATATGATCATTTCATTAGATGCTGAAAAAGCATTTGACAAAATTCAACATCCCTTTATGATAACAGTCTTGGAGAGACTAGGGATACAAGGGTCATACCTAAATATAATAAAAGCTATATACAGCAAGCGGACAGCTAACATCAAATTGGACTCTGTGTTAAAAACGAAAAGTCTTGTTTGGTATTCAAAACTGTGCATCATCCGCCAAAGAGACGCTTAATGCCATCCAGTACAGTGCAGCCATTCCCGTATCTCTGAGAGATGACCCTCATATACATGTCTAGGATTTACTCACACAGCCATGCCAGGGATGCAACATGAGGGCCCAGAGGCAGTGGCACACACGCATGCCAGGGGTGCAACATGAGGATCCAGTGGCAATGGCAAATCATCCTTCTTATCCATCTTCTGCTCTTGCTCTTGTCTCTCACTTGATAATTTTCTTGGTGCATTTTGGGGTTGGGAAGGTAGCTTTTTTGGATCTCTTGTGACTCCGAGGAGCTGTGCAGTTGTGACTCAGTATAAGCATCCCCTTCTCAATTCCCTTGCAAGTCCTGAACACCTACTCTTCTAGCGCCAGCTCCCAGCTTTTCCTAGTAAAGATAATTGCACTGTTGTAAAAACCACCATAGTGGTAATGCAGGGAGCTGGGTTGTTGACTGAGGAGTAGACTTTTGAGTCTGTTCTCTTTCCATTACCTTTCTAACTAGGATATGCGAACATGCACACGCACGTGCACACACTCACAGAGAGAGAGACAGACAGACAGACACACACAGACAGATACACACACTCACACACACAGACACACACACACAGACACACACACAAGTTCTATTAATTTCAGAGTTTCAGCTTTAAAAATTTTTAATCACCTTGCTTTTAACTCCAAACCTGCCTGATGGAGTAAGCAAATGCTTTGGTTTTCTGCAAGCGGCGTTTAGGACGGTGTCTATGAATTGCCTTACAGTCAAAGAATAAAGGCTTCTGACATTTCCCTATGGCAGGAACATTGATAAATCAGTCAGCTTGATTTGATCTCATCTACCCAAGAGTTAGGATAGGTTCAATCAAAGAAAAAACATACTAATTCACAGATTCCCTTGACTCTCTTATTCTTACATTCATTTTACAATCATTATTGAAAGTTTACCCTGCTTCCCTTTGTTTGATGGAAAACAGGGAAGGAAGCAATTCACCCACTTTCTGTTAGGTCTGAGTAATAATAGAACAGCACGCTCCATGAGAAATCCTCAAAACATGTAAGAAAGTACTGGTTCTGGAACATACTGCAGCAAGGGAAACCCATAGGGTTTCACACAGTAAGGCAAGGTTTACCAGACAAAGCAGAGCTCCATCTGGTTCTCACGGCAGGGGAATTACGTAAGATATCCAACTTAAACATGTAAGAAGTGTCTAAGGAAAAGAACCTTTCAAAACAGGAATTGGCATGCCTTGGCTAGACAGGTAAGTGAGGGGCAGCGTTCCCTGGCATGAGTTCATCTTCATCGTTAACGTGTGTGATCTTGGGTCATCATGCACTCACTTTGTGTCGCATCCACCCTCGACCAGCAAGGAAAAGGCAACACCCGGAGCTCTTCTTGCAGCAGTTTTCAGGACTTTATTCACAGCAATCTATCTCCTTCTCCTTCTCCTCCTCCTCCTCCTCCTCCTCCTCCTCCTCC
>NW_026067893.1:11046202-11232662 GCF_014885135.2 Alexandromys fortis | reverse complement strand
CCCCCCCTCCCCCCCCCTCTCTCTCTCTCTCTCTCTCTCTCTCTCTCTCTCTCTCTCTCTCTCTCTCCTCTTTTCTCTCTCCCTCTCTCTTTGACCTCTCTCTCCTCTCTCTTGGCAAACCCTCTCCCAGCCCTTAAGTAGGCATGGGCTGCCAATCCCGGATTGCCAGGTGGGCACTGCCCATAGGTTCACGCATATGCAGGCAGCTGATGATCATTGCGTGATCAGGCATAAGTCAGACTTTAGCCATAGGAGTTGATTATACATCTCCATCAGGTGTGATTCCATGCAGCTCGCAACAACTTTGCAGCTCAGTTACTGTTTTACAGGAAAAGGGGTTGCCTTAGGAAGAGCTGTGAAGCTTCATGGTGCTCTTGCATGTGGATTTTAACTACTTTAAAAGGCCAAGGGTCTATACAGCTTCACCACACTTCCAGGATATTCTTTGTCCCCTTAGAGACACTCTCATGGCACTTGCGTGGATCTTAATATTTCCAAGAGCCCAATTTGGAAAGCAACGGCCCAGGAGGGACCTTCTGAGAATTTCTCACCCTAAAATTCCAACGATCTGCTCACCATATAGGTTGTCCCGTTTGGTTACACAGGAAGAGAAAACTACTCAGATTTCCATACTCATTTTTTCAATATCAGAATTGTGTGGGGAAAAGGGTATTTGCATTGTAGAAACTCTCCCACAGCATTGCTGATTTTTCCTTCTGTCTCCATTTTCCACAGCTTCTTGGGAACACAAGAGAGAAATAAACAGAGAAAATATGAAATAAAAAGTCTAAAAGTAAATAAGGTTATGATCCCTGGAGATCACACATGTAGGAATAAATATGCAAATAAGGAAAATGTAGTACCTGCCATAGGTGGGTTTATAATACAAGGAAAGAGGGATAATGTGGGGGAGAGGGATAGCACACAAGCAAAACAATGAATAACCAATTATTGCAAATGCGAATAAATCTATGAACAAATCTGCATAATGGTGAGAGACAGAAATAGGAAGTTATTCATTTTTTTTTATTAAGATGCTCAACAGATATTTCCGAAGTTGCTACCATCCACTGAGCACAGCAGCCACACATGGGAGATGTTGTAGTGAGCTAGATAAAACTTGATTTTCTTCTCTTGGTTGCTGCTTGGAGACTATTTATTTATTTATTTTTACTACACAGCTCAAGCTGGCCTCCAATACATAGCACTCTAGTCTTAGTTTCCTCAGTATTGGGATTACAGGTATGCATAACCTTTCATACTTTCCGTTCCCTCCCTCCCTCCCTCCCTCCCTCCCTCCCTCCCTCCCTCCCTCCCTCCCTCCCTCCCTCCCCTCTCTCTCTTTCTGTCTCTGGTGTGTGCATGCAATATTTGTGTAGACACACACACACAGATGTACGAGGAGGATAGATAAGTTTTATGTCAAGCATCTTTGTCCATCAGTTTCAATCCTATTTGTGGAGACAAAGTCTCTCATTGAGCCTAAGACTCATTGATGGAGCTGGACCAGTAGACGAATGAGCCGCAGGAAGCTGCAGTTTCTGTCTTATTGGTATTGAGGCTTCAGGTGTGCATTACTATGCATTCATTTGGATGCTGGAGATTTTCCTTATCTGTAGTCCTTTCTTGGTCCTCGCACTAGGCAGACCCAAGCACTTCACTAAGTGAGCCATCTCTCTGGCCCTCTTTTACTTCTCTTCCAATGGGAGTTCATGATTTAAATGAATTCTCACCTCTGATAGTTATTAAGAAGCAAAAATAAATAATACAGAACATGCGTTAAAAGAGAATTATGTATATGTATAAAATATCCCCAGTTTGCTCTTGAGCCTGGGACGTAGAAAGTGATTTCATGACAGGGGGATCCACACACGTACACTCTTCCTTCCCCACTTCCTAAATTGGGAGTCACAAGGTCTGAACAGAAATCAATTCCTGCAATTTATTTTTAACTTCTTTCTTCTTAGCCAGGATTGATTTTTGTCTTTGTGATCAATGGCGCAGAGAATAGTTCCACGCCCCAAGCAGCTGTTCAAGCGCTGGGTCTAGCTGGCCCCACATCTATCGAACAGAGCATTAGAAGCTGATTATGAAGCAATAGGATGAAGATGTTTAAAGGATGAGTCTGATTAGTTCCACCATTCTGGGGAGGAGTTGCTTGCAGACAGAGGCCTGCTGGATGCAAGAGTCCTAGCTCAGGAGTGCTCTGGGGAGAGCAGAGCTCCATGACACACCACCTGTCCCAGAACCTAGGGCAGGAGGAGGAGGAGGGAGGCTTTGAGGATAAGCTGGTTTGCCAGCCACACCTGGACCCTTCTCCCTCAGCCTCCTTCCTCTTCCCACTCTGGACTGTTTCAACTTTACTCCACCCCATGGTACTGGATCTGAAGCTACAGCACAAGCCTTTGTTAAAAACAGTAACAGCAGCAGCAACAACAGAAAGTTTTGGCTTGATTTTTCCGCTGTGCTTTTCAGATTTCAAAATTGTCTGAGGCTATTAATCTGTCTTTCCCGTTTCTTATTTTCATGCAGCCAATGGCATTTTCCTCAGGGATGTAAACTTAGTCACATCCATGTGTCTTTCAAGCCTTCTTCCTCTCATGGGCAGTCAAGGCTTGTACTCTTGTCTGTGAAGAACGCTTTTCGAAGACACACACACTTTGGAATGACATGGTATGGGATTTCCACAGAAAGTAATTAGCATTTAGAGCAGAGCCTGCCCTCCCAAGCTCTTCGGTCCAGTTCTCTGGGATAAACTTGTAGGCTTCCTGGCAGCTTGGCTGGCTTTTGCTTCCAGATGTATGGCAGGAAAAAATTAAAAACAAAAAAAGCAAGAGCTCTAAGAGTGATTGTGTTTATTATTTCATGATACCATGAAATAGCTTCTTAGGAGTTCCCTGTGTGAGAAGAAAAAGGTACAAGGGATGTCCCTTCTTTCCTTGAACTGTTAGAGACACATGCTGGTGAAGTGAACAGTAGATGATATTCCTCCATTAGAAACTCTGCAGTTCTCAGAGTTCAGTTTTGTCTCCTCAGCCTTCTTCTTTTTGTTTTAGATTCTGGCTAATTTTCTTCACCACAGAATATTCTGAACTTTTAAATAATCCCAAGTAAATGGAGAATATGAGCTAGGCTTTTTATGAATGAATGTAATTATTATAACACCCTGTGGGTTAATTCCTGTTTTATTGTAGAAGAGATACAGAGACGTTACACTGTTTTTCAAGATCAAATAAACTACTTGCAAGCAATGGCACAGAGTATCAATTCAGGCCTTTTGGCCCCAGAGACTTCTTCCTCAGCAATTGTGTGGTCCTGCCTTCTAAATGACAAATCAACACAAACTGTAGATGATTTTGGCTAATGCAAATTATATCAGAAACTATGGAAGGATATAAATAGTCATGCATGTGTTCACCATAGACAAGTATTTTAAAACATTTTAGCATTAGAATGACCCAGCAATATCACTTTTGGGTATATTATCAAAGGAAGCTCAATCATACCACAAAGACATGTGCTCAACTATGTTCATAGTAGCATTATTCGTATTATTCCGGAGTCTGGAAATACCCTAGATGCCCCTCAACTGAAGAATGGATAAAGAAAATGTGGTACATTTACACAATGGAGTACTACTCAGTAACAAATAATGATATCTCAAAATTTGCAGGCAAATAGATGTATCTAGAAAAACACATATTGAGTGAGGTAACCCAGACCCAGAAAGACAAATATCATATGTTGTCACTCATAAGTGGCTTTTAGACATCAAACAAAGGGATAACCAGCCTGCAACCCACAACCCCAGAGAAACTAGGTGACAAAGAGGACACTAAGAGAGACATACATGGTTGTAAATAGGAAGGAGAAATAGACGAGATCCCCTGAGTAAACTGGGAGCATGGGGGTGACAGAAGAGGGTAGAAGGAGAGAGGGAAGAAGGGAGGGGAGTGGAAAAATGTGTAGTGTGAGAAAAACGATAAAAAATTAAAATTAAAAAAGAATGAGCAATTTATATTACAGAATATGTATGCATGTACATATACATGTGTGTTTGTAACAACTATTAATGAAAAAGATGTATGGATTTGAAAGAGAACAAGGAGAGGTGCATGAATGGGTTTGAGGAATTAACAGGGAAAGAATGTGAGAGAATTATATTATAATCTCAAAAACAAAAGACAAAAAGTTTTTAAAAAATATTCCCTGGAGTTGTTGAATGAGCAAATTGGACACTGGCACTGTAGAACCTGAAGATCCTGCATTGAAGACCTCCACACTGAGGAGGCTGGAGACCAGGAAGCAGTATGCTAAGCAGCGCAGAAAAAACAATGTTGAGTCCTTGCATTGCATTGGCCTGAGCCTGTTCTTCTGTTCACAAGAATCTAGACAAGTTAGATTGTCAACAGGGCGCAAATAAAGAATTCCTTGCTTCCCAACTATAACTCTTGGATAGTTTCTTGAAAAAGGACTTAATTTATAAAAGGATCTATCTCTGCAAAAGGTAAAAAAAAAACCAGTATGTTTATTAAAAATAATTGAATAGTATATGCATTTTCTTAAAAATGCTGTACTTGATAGTTTTATGTCAATTTGACATAAAGTGATCTGGTAGGAAGGAATCACAAACAAGTGAATGCCTCTAAAAGTTTAGGTTGTAGACAGTTCTGTAAGGCATATTCTTAATTAGTGATTGATGGGGTAGGGCCCAGCTCATGGTGGATAGGGCAATCCCTGGGCTGGTGGTCCTGGGTTCTATAAGAAAGCAGACTGATCAAGCTATGAGGACCAAGCCAGCAAACATTACTCCTCCATGATCTCTGCATTAGCTCTGCCTCCAACTTCCTGTCCTGTTTGAATTCCTATCCTCACTTCCTTTGATGCTGAACAGTGATATGGAAGTGTCATCCAAATAAACCCTTTCCTCGCCAGCATGCCTTTTGGTCATGGTGTTTCATCACAGAAATAGAAACTCTAATTAATACAGTTATGGGTTAGAAATGAAGGGATGATTATTCCCTGTACCATACAGCATTACATTACGGACATCAGGTGTCACTCAGATGCCTCATGTGTTGAAGACTTAAGCCCTAGCTGGTGGTGCTGTTTGGGAGACACCGAAAACTTTAGGAGATCTAGCTGAAGAAAGGAAGTCATAAGAGGTACATCCTTGGTTGTCTTGGACATGCCTTCCTCTTCTTCCTTCCTTTTCCTCCCTTCTTCCCTTTTTCATCTCTTCCTCCCTCTCTCAATTTGACTACCACGAGGTAAGGAATCTCTGTCATATTTTTATGACATCATCATATTCTTTTCCACCTATAGGCCCAGAAGTACAGAACCAAGTGATAAAGAACTAAACCCTCTGAAATCATGAGCTACAATGAATTTTCCCAACGCAGTAGTGTGATACACACCACATACCAAATACAATCTGCATATAGGTGCTATTTCTATCATTTCAAATCAACAAGGGATTCACCACCTCCCTAAATCTCCCTTCCCATACCTCTCCAGATTTTCTAGTGACCACATTCTTCTCCTTTTCTCTCTTCAAGCTCCATCATCTCCCCAACTCTTTCTTTCACCCTTCTCTCCATTTGCCACTTAGAATAGTTCTATCTGCCTGGCCTCTCTCGTCTCTGTGCCTTATTTCATCATCTCATTCAGCAAGCAAAATGTCCTTTATTATTAGGAATCAACTCTTCTAAGCCTGTAAGATTGTAAATCACACCAGTTTATATATTGCATATGATACTGTGTGTGTAGTGTGTGTGTGTGTGTGTGTGTGTGTGAAGAGAGAGGGCACACATTTATGTGTGTCACACTGTGGAGGATGATTTAGAATGGTGGCTATAACCACAGCATCTTAGAGTCAAGCAAGTATGTATTTGTATTCAGGTTAGCCCTCTGCTAGCTTTGTGATTTTGCTGTCTTATATTTTCTTGTTCCATCTGCAAACACAGTTGTATGAGTGTGATGCCCACTGTATTCAACATTAATCCATTCTAATTGTAGAGAGTGACATTAGACGAGGTTCACTCTACCATGGATGTTCTGTGGCGGGAATAGTACAGGAACTAGCTTTCGTGCTGCCCAGGGGCAGCAGGAACGGCATTGTCAATGCTCTTGCATTGCTATTGGTACACTTTATGCATTATTCTGGCTTCCCAAAGGGTTGATAGACTCTGGGATATTACTGCATCGTGGCAGTACTTGGCCCAGTCTGAGCCCTTTCCTGTTGTGCTGAATGTGCCCTTTCCTGTTGGTAAATGTTGCGTGTAACATGTAGTGAAGCCAGGGCCAGTGTCCATCTCCAGCACGATGACAGAGTCAGTGTGGCCGCAGTCTTCATTTATATGTGGATTCAGCACTGGGTGGTTAAGAACGCCATGTCATCTCCTGTTGTGTTTCCCGGGTGAAGTGAACGTTCTTACAGCTCCTCAGCTTTCATGTTGAAGTGCTATCACACACACAAAGGAATATTTGATGTAAAGTTGCTGTCCAGTTGTATAACGATTCATGCAATTATCTCTCCTCTGTATTTTTTCTTTTTAATTCTAATTAAGGAAACACAGATTTTAGAAGTGTAGGAAAAGCCTGGGGGTTTTCTTTGAGCCCCACTTTAAGCAAGAATGTGCCCTAAAGTAGCCTGTTTGGACTTTGGGCCCCTTAATTATAAAATGATGATATCATTAATCCTCCTGGGCTGTATTCAGATCAAATGAGAATCAGAGTAATAAAATCAGACTCAGTGGCAGTGGTGATGGTGTGTGTGTGTGTGTGAGAGAGAGAGAGAGAGAGAGAGAGAGAGAGAGAGAGAGAGAGAGAGAGAGAGAGACTGGAGGGATATGAGAGAGGATCTTGGGAGAATCAATGAAGAGGAAAGATTATAATCCTAATATAGGTGATTATCAAAGAGTAGTGGAAAATACCAAAAAAATAAATCTAGAAGTATGGAGCACTGTAAAGATTCCAGATGCTCTGGCATGGGTGCAGTTTGGCAAGAGACACATTACCTATCCTCACAATCAATGTGGTTCAGCAAATGGGCCAACTTCCTACTGTTCATGGCAACAACCCGTGAGTGCTACAAGAAGACTAGCAAAAAAGAACCTGGAATTGAGAAGAAAAATAATGATGAACGGTTTGGAAAATTGGAGAGGAGCAGGACAGGCCTCCATGAAATTGGTTGATTCTAGGCGTCGATCCAGATGATTTGTCCTAAACTATCCATTCTTTGGCGAGGCTTCAGAGTAGACAATTTAGCCTTATTGCAGACTACGTAGTATAATTGACCTTGTCAGGATTTAATAACCTACATTTAAATCTGAACTCTGCAACTTCGGGACTGCCCAATTTCTGTAGGTTACTCAACTCATTAACAGGCAAGAACTTCATGGTGCCTCCTCCGCAAGGTAAATTGTTCTTGGGAACAGTCAGTGTGTATAACGACAGTGAAGCAAAGATGCTCATGTTGACGGGCATGAGAGAAAGCTAATGGCGAGCCCGCAAGAGCGAAAGTTTTAGAAGTAGCAGCTGGCATTTCTTCAAGATACATGGCCCCTTATAGAAATGTTGTCTAAGAAACCACTTGGCAGATGGTTTCAGTCCATCCCCTGCTGTCCTGAAATTCACTCATGAGGCATGCAAGTGTGACACTGGCAAAGGGTCATATCGTTACACCTTCCAGTTCGCACGCCGCTCAAAACCACCTGGAAATCCCAGGTCCTCATGAAGCTCATCTCTAGAAAATTAATGGTCCTGTTTTCCTTGTCCTTTCAAGATGTGTAAACTACTTTGAAAATATCAGTAGAATTAATTATTTTCCCTGCTGCCGTGCGCACCTGCATGTCATCCCATGTGGCTGCAGATACTTCTGTGGGACGCTGCTGCTTATCTCTTGCCTGCTTCTCTTCCTCTTGCTCGTGTTGCCCTTGGGCGCTTGGTCTCCGTGCAGAACGGACAGTTGCAGCACCTCGCAGTGTCAGCACGGGCATATCTACCTCTTCCCCTGGGTTTATCAGTGAAGGATTATCCTGTTCTTCCTTCCAATTGCGATTGGTACAACCTAATCTTTCTTTCCAGGGTCCTTTACATGAATAAAAATCATTTTATTATCTTATCTCATTTATTTGCAGGAATCTGGAATGGGTAAATATTGTTAGTTTCTTTCTTGTAGAAAAGCAACTCCCAAATTACAGGTTGGCGGCTGAGTTGGAAATGAGGCAAAAGATGCCAGTGTCTTCAGGCTACTTTCTGTCTCATCCGTTCACTTTCGTTTCCTGTAGTTCAGGAAGACTGGTGAAGCAACAGAGGCTACTGTCTACTTCGGGGAGGTTTTACCCAAATAATTGACTTCACAATACCGATTATATAAAAAGAAATTAGACTACATAAGCATGGTTGATCAAGCTAACTAGAAAGCTTTCAAAACATGTTAAGACTGCACATGCCAGACCCTTTAAATGGAATTTCTTTTTTTTTAAACATTCTTTTTTTTTATTTTTTATTTATTATGTATACAATATTCTGTCTGCATGTATGCCTACAGGCCAGAAGAGGGCACCAGACCTCATTACAGATGGTTGTGAGCCACCATGCGGTTGCTGGGAATTGAACTCAGGACCTTTGGAAGAGCAGGCATTGCTCTTAACCTCTGAGCCATCTCTCCAGCCCCTAAATGGAATTTCTAACACACACTTTGTTCCATGTTTTACAAAAGCATTTTGAGTCCATGGTACAAGGGACAATGCCTTTTTGACAATTGGAAGGAAGAAGGTGTTTTGATAGCAAGCTTTAATATGTCTGTCCTTCATTCCAGTTTCCATGTGGGAAGGGGGGAGAGAGAGAGAGAGAGAGAGAGAGAGAGAGAGAGAGAGAGAGAGAGAGAGAGAGAGAGAGAGAGAGAGAGAGAGAGAGACTTTGTCATCCTTATCCACGATTCTGAAAATGACTATTTTTCAGATACTGTTCCATTACTCAGAAGTACTCACAGATATTAGACTCCTTGGTTAAAATCCATATTCTGACATTACTTCTGCATTTATTTCTTCCTTCTCGCCAACGTATCATACACATACAAACTGAAGTGGCGAGGGATACAGCAAGCTTCTGTTTATCTCAGGAGTCAGAAGGGCATCCCTGGGGCTTCTTTTCTCTTGAGTCATGAAAGTAAAACATAAATATCAAACTTAGTTTCATTAATGGCAATCTTTAGCTCATTTAAGCTTGTGGTCTCTATTTATGGTCCCCCTGGAAAGCCATTCTGGTTGAGGGTAAGGAGAGGAATTTCAGAGCTCCACCCTTGGCCAGTGTGATCAGGTGGCTGTATATAAGTACCAGCCAGGCAGTCTCCAGGAGGCCTCCCAGGTGTTCTGTGGCCACAGGCATCTTTATCTGCAATTCTTCCTGAACAAGTAATATGCAGCAAGCAGCTCCCTCTGTGTGTGCCGTGAAGATGAATTTATTCCCATGCTGTATCTTCAGGAGCAGTAGTTATATCTTTATTTTTCAGGAGAGGAAATCTAAATTACTTTCTCAAAGTTATTAAATCAGCAAGGGGGAGCAGCCAGATTCAGATCCATTTCTAGGTTAACAACTAATGGGCTCCATTCTTTTAAAAAATGGGAAAAGGATCCCCGTTGTAGGCAAACGGAATTGGAAACTGAGTCCTTTTGTTCTAGCTAACAAAACATGCATGGTCAGAGTTTCACCTATCAGTTGTGCCAGCCATTGTGTCCTAGACAAAAAGTCATTGTCCAATGATTTTCTAGCTCATCATTGTTCTCTTCCCTGCTGGCATTCCTAGTAAGCAATGAAGTTGGTTACTGGTTTGCTGATGTTTCTGATAAGCAGTGAAGTTGGCTGTCTTGCTGGTGATGGTGGGAATTCCTTCATCAGTAGTTTTTGACAAAGGAGTTTACTGTCAAGTTCATTACTCCCCTCCTCTCCATCCCCTTCCATCCCTGCAGACAAGAATTATGAAAGAAAAAGGAATATTGGCTTCAGTGTCAGCTTTTATCCCAAATCTATTCTTGGTGAAGCTATTTTGGGACTATTATGTTTGATACTGATAAAAGATTTTATGTGCCAATCTGTTTTGAAGGAGGTCCAGCCTTAGCATAAGATATAGAGTTAGATAATCAGGTCATGCTTTCTAGACACAGAGATATAAAACTAGGTATTACATCAGTACTACAGGATCTCTAGGCTATACAATCAGCAAACACCAGTTAGACCAACACTAAATTCTGAGCCAGACAGTCTGGGACAGGAGATGACTTGCTGATAGGATGCTGTTTGTTCCTCATGCTGCATCATTGAGATAGAGAGGTAGGGAGGGGCCTTAGCAAAGCAGCTTTGGGAAAGGGCCTCAAGTTAGTTGAGGAATTTCATCTTTGATGAAAAAGCTGCTGTGAGAGTTGACTTGAACTCTAAGACCAAATAGCGATTGCCATGTCTCAGATTCCTGAGCAGCTGGAGTACATGCATCAAGTTGACTCTTAGGGTCCAGCGTTCATAAATCTATTTCTTTGTTCTTTTTTAATTTATTTTTTATTTTATTTATTTTTATTGTTTTTATCGAACATATATTTTTCTCTGCTCCCCTCCCTTCTTCCCCCATCCCCTCCACTATCTCCCATGATCCCCACGCTCCGAATTTACTCAGAGATCCTGTCTTTTTCTACTTCACATGTCAATTAGATTCATGTATGTCTCTTAGGGTCCTCTCTGTTGTCTAGGTTCTCTGGGATTGTGAATTGTAGGCTTTTTCTTTGCTTTATGCCACTTATGAGTCAGTACACATTATATTTGTCTTTCTGGGTCTGGATTACCTCACTCAATATGATTTTTTCTAGATCCACCCCTTTGCCAGCAAATTTCAAGACACCATTATTTTTTCTGCTGTGTAGTACTCCATTGTGTAAATGTACAATGCCTACTTTATCCATTCTTCAGTCGAGGGGCATGTAGGTTGTTTCCAGGTTCTGGCTATGACAAGTAATGCTACTATGAATATAGTTCAACACTTGTCCTTGTGGTATGATTGGGCATCCTTTGGGTGTATACCCAAAAGTGGTATTGCTAAGTCTTGAGGTAGGTTGTTTCCTAATTTTCTGAGAAATTAGCATATTGATTTCCAAAGCAGCTCTACCAGTTTGCAGTCCCACCAGCCATGGAGGAGTGTTCCTTTTACAAAAAGAGAAAAAAAAAAGAGTGTTGAGAGAATTCTTTAGAGGGAAAAGAGTTAAAAATATTTAGAGGTACTTTAAGTAATCTGAATTAATGAACACATCAGTTTTCAAAAGGTAATTGTGCAGTAGGATCAAAAACCCATTGCCATTGTTCTTGAGGTCTCAGTAGTCCTCATTGTCCGCTATGTTCAGCGAGTTTTGGTTTTGTTGGAGCCTAGGCAGTTTGGAAGCTCACCTTTCTAGACCTGGATGGAGGTGGGTGGTCCTTGGACTTCCCACAGGGCAGGGAACCCTGATTGCTCTTTGGGCTGACAAGGGAGGGGGACTTGGTTGGGGGAGGAGGAGGGAAAGGGGAGGCGGCGGTGGGGAAGAGACAGAAATCTTTAATAAATAAATAAAAAAAGAATATGGAAAAAAGGTAATTGTGCACTATAAGGGTTCAAGTATCCCCTTCCCATTCTTTAAGGAGGAAGAAACAATGCTTGAGTCATGTGATGGGCAGCTGATATACGTATAAGTGCAGACATTTTTCTTGGTCAGTATTACTCAAATTGTACTGGACCCAAATCAGTCTCCTAACTGGAAAAGCTTTTAAATGTCATTTTCTTTGAAGGCAACAGTCCTTGTATAAGCCAATTTTATTTCCATTGTGGTCCCCCTTATCCACACATTCTGAGAGAAGCCCCATTCGCTCCTGGTCAACAATGGAGCATTGATTTTCAGGGACGGGAAATTGACAAGACCTCCACACAGAAAGATCTGCTGTGTTGGAAGATATCCTGTCTGTGAGATTGCAAGCTGAATGATACAGGACCTGTCCTTCTCCACAGAGAGGTTTGGGAGCCACATTCAATGCATGGGTTGGCCTTAGCTTTAAAAACAGTAAACATCAGGTTTCAATTCCAGGGTCATTGACCTGCGAAGTAGGAAAAGACAGGATCTCGGAGCGTGGGGATCATGGGAGATAGTGGAGGGGATGGGGGAAGAAGGGAGGGGAGCAGAGAAAAATATATGTTCGATAAAAACAATAAAAATAAATAAAATAAAAAATAAATTAAAAAAACTTGCTGTTTATTTTTGAGTACTTTGTATAACTTTATTTTGTGTCAGTTTTCCTCCTGAACATAAAATAGAAGGTTGGTATGTACATATGAACAGTACTTGATACAAGTGCTCAATAATGTTATCTGCTATTAATCTCTTCACCTAATATCTAATAATAGTGGTATTGGTATTATTAAAATTAGTAACAATAACAATTATTATCATGAATATTATAGAATATGAATGTTAAGCACTCATAATAACATAGGTGCTCAAAAATATTTGTTTCTGTCCTTCTCTTATTTCCTATGTGTGCTTATAAATCCAGACTCTACAGGTTGACTCAGAAAGAGGTTCAATTACCGAATTCCTGAAGAGGGACAGGAAGTAACTCGCTGGGTTTGATTTCATGTTTAGTGAGATTTCCCTCTGTTCACTAGGAAAAACTGTCATTCAGAGACAGGATGAATCAACATAAATAATTAAGGCTGCGTCAGGTTTTAAGCTTGGCCACAGCAAGAATGGGGAATGTCAAAAGGGACAGATTTATTTAATGACCAATGCATTTATCCAAAGGAATCATTTTCACTGGCTAGGAGCCCAATTAAACCTGCATAATGGAAATCCAGAAAATCAGATTAACGAGCCAGTCATTAGTAAGGAAAAGACCCAGCTAATTCTGTGTTTAGCATGACGAATGGGCCCAGAGCAAATAATTGGATGGCATTCATCAAATGTAAAATAAAAGGTGTCAGTGAAGGGAGAGTAGTAATAATCTCTGGGATTTACAGTGCTAGGAAATTTGCCTGTAAGAAAGAGAAAAGTTCATCAAAATAGATTAATAGTCACTAAACTTTATTCCTTCCTGTGTGGTTGCCAGAGAGTCACACAAATAATACTGGAGTGACAGCAAGTGAATCAGCTGGGTGTCTCTCTAGCACTCGGGAGATCTGTGGATGTGGTACTTAAGATTCTGCCTGGAAATAAGCCATTGGCCATCCAGGACTGGACAAGTATGGAGCGAGGTGTTGAGTGCCCACCTGTAGTCACGGAACAGTGACCCACCAGACCCACGGTGTTGCAATAAGGAGCGACAGGGCTGCGTCCCCAGCATCCCGGCCGCCTGCTAGCTTATGCCCGAAATAACAACACACAAACTGTATTCATTTAATCACTGCTTGCCCATTATATCCAGCCTCTTCTCGGCTAACTCTCACACCTGGACTAGCCCATTTCTAATAATGTGTGTAAGCACCCCAAGGTGCGCTTACCAGGAAGATTCTAGCCTACATCCATCCTGGGTCGGAGTTTCATTGCGTGTGCCTGGGAGAGCAAAGCAGGGCCTCTGCTCCAGAGAGCAGAGCTGTTGGGTCTGTCTGAGGAGGCTTACCTCACTTCCTCTTCCTCCTGTTTACTCCTCCCACCTATGTTTTAACCTATCAGGGCAAGCAGTTTCTTTATTTAATTAACCAATGAAATCAACAGATTGATATATGACACTCCCACATCACCACGGTCTCTGTGGATACGCAGCAGATTAATCCCAGACACCCATCATTCAGTTGTTAGTTTTAATTTCCTGCTCGTTCCTGAGCCAGGGTTTGAGCAGAGGCCAGAGTAAGAAAGCCAGTGATCACTTTCTGGCTCCAACAGTGAAACACTATGTGATGCTGAGTCCTTGGCTGAGCCCCTCCAAGTCAGGCTCCTGACCTGGAAAGGAAGGATATGGGAAGATATGGGAAATCAAATGCGGTAAACCATGCACACGGCATCTTCCACTTCCTAACACAGACTAAACAGTGACTGATACTACTCTTGTTTATGTTAGCGCTCCTCTTCTAGGAAGACATGGTTTTCAAAATGTCCCATCACTGTCATAACAGGCTGTCTAGGAATGCAGAGAAACATACACACAAAGCCAATTGCAAAGCTTTACAAGCAAGTATAATTTTAAAAAGATGTAAGAATCCAAGGAAATGTGTTGTGTTATTATAGTGCCATGAGTAAGCCAGAGGGAAGATTCTCCCAGCCACTGGGAGGAGAACAGGTACAGCTCCAGAACTCAGCTTTCAGAGGTTCAGTTTTGTCTTGTCTTGGGCAAGCCATTCGGCATCTTAAACCTTTTGGAGTGCTGCCACGAGGAATAGCTAGATAATTTATAAAGGAGCCAAGGGACTTCTGGAGCATGGTTGGGGTGCTGGATAAATTTTAGTTGAGTCATTGTTATTATCCTACATCCATTGTCATCCTGGAGATCGCTATGTTGGTATCAATCATTTCTGCTACTACAGGAAATTCCAAGCCTGAATAATTTATAAACAATAGAGATTTGTTTTTTCCCTGGTCTGGGGACTTCAGAGTTCAAGTTTGAGGCTCTGATTGGTTGATTTGTTGCTGGAAAGGGGCTTATCTCTTGCTTTCAAAGTGGTACCTTCATCTTTATCCTCATCAGGCAGAATAGAGCAGCAAAGAAAGGAGATGCTGCATTGTTTCATACCTCCATGAGGGAAGAGCCCCTGTTACTTAGTCACGTCCTGAAAGGCCCCACCTCTTGATTCTCTTGCATTTGCTGATCAGATTTCAATGTGAAATCTCAGAGAGAATTTAAACATTTAGTCAATACTAGTCCATTCCTGTATTTGCTGCCCAATTCTTGTTTGTTGTCATGTTCAAAAGGTGGGGGGAGTGAGAGGAGGGGAGGGAGTGGGAATTAGGATTAGTATGTAAAATGAGAAAAGTTTGCTTTAAAAAATAAAATAAAAAAAGAAAAGAAATCTTGTCAGATTCCAAGTAAGTCCAAAACTCAACAAATCCAACTACTTTAATTCTGATGATTGAGAATGATTGTTGTTTGTCTTTTTTTTTCTAGGCAGAATGAGGTAGGGGTTGATCCCTTACAGATTTTCTGGGTATAGCCCTCATTGTGACACTCGTGGATTGACTTGGACTCACTGTAGCTTTCTGACGTGTAGTAGTTCCACATTGGTGGTCCACGCCTTGTAGAGAATCTCAACTCCATGGCTTGACTGGCAATTTCCCAAGTGGAACCCTTTAGATACTGGCCATAGTCCCGACATTCCTGTCCCCATAGGGATGCAGATGAAGCCCTAGCCTGCTGTATCCCTTCCCTGGTACCTAGCACCATTACTGTCCTTGTATGGATGCAGATAAAGTCCTATGCCTGCCACATCCTTTTCCTGGCACCTAGTACCATTCCTGTTTTAGTAGGGATGTAGATGAAGCCCCATGCCTGCTGCATCCCTTCTCTGGCACCTAATACCATTCTTGTCCTCGTAGGGATGCAGATGAAGCCCCATGCCTGCTGCTTCCCTTCCCTGGTACCTAGGGCTTTTTAAGGCATCCTTTGAAACTTAGTAGAAGCAGTTACACTTCTGTAGCCCTTGAACTCTGTGGGTTTGAAAAGTTAGTGGCCCAGGAATGCCCTCAAAATTTATTCCTTAGGCTTCCCAGAGATGTGACCTGGGCCACACATGAGGCTTAACAGGGTTATCTAGAAAGTTCTGTGGTCAAATCTGGAAAACAGGCCCAGGTGATGCTGGGTAGTGAGTTCCAAGGCCTTCTAACCATTCTGTCCTCAAAACCCTGATAGTCTGGGCATATTATGGCACTAGGAGCTCTGGAAGTCTCTCAAGTGCCTCAGGGACCATTCTTCCCTTCCTTTAATGAATGCCATCTGGCTTCCTTCTGTTCATACTAATGCCCTCATAAAATGTTTCCTTGATCGTTCCTTTGGCTTTTTCACCCAAACCTGTCTTTTATCTGTTTACATGGGCAAGATGAAAATTTTCCAAATCTCTAAAGTACCACTTCCCTTTGGAATATAAACTTTATCCAGAATTAATTTTCTCATCTCATAATTTACTCTAAGTTGTCTTGAAGGATATGTCAAACTTAACTTTGCTTGAATGTTTCTCCCACCAAACATTCTAAGTCCATACATTGAAATTCTGCCGCCCACAAATATTAGGACACAGACCCACAGCAGGTCAGTTCTTTGAAGGTGGCCCGTCCTTCAATATCTAACACACTACTCAGTTTTCATCTGAAATCTCATCAGCATCCCATTCTCTGTCCACATTTCCGCCGGAAGTTGATCACACCACTCCACCCATCTCTAACACTAACGATGTCTCCCAAGCTCTCCTGACCCTTCACCTTAAAGCTCCGTGCGTTGCACTATATGCTTTATTCCTAGCCTTCATTTCAGCGCCGCCGCAGCCTCCATCCGCCACTCTTCTTCTAAGGCACCTTCTTGTATTTTAGCAATGAGTCATTTCCCATGGCAATTTATTTATCAGACTATTTCTGCTGTCATGATAAAATATCTTAAACTGGGTGACTTATAAGCATCAAAAGCATAATTCTCATTGTTCCCAAGAGCTTACAAACTAAGAGCAAGGCAGGGCTAGGTGTGTTGTCTATAAGGACCATTTCTCTGCATGTGATTTTGTGTCTTATCTACTGTGCTCTTGCATGGCAGAAGGGACAGATGGGTGAGAGAGGCTAAAGGTAGTTGTCTTTATCGTATTTTTAATGCTCTGATGTCCACTCATTGGGTCAAGTGTTCAGAATTTCATTGCTGTTGTCTGTTCTGCCCACTTCCGGCAGTCGTTAAGTCCCAAAGAAATCACACAGAGGTCTGCATTAGTTATAAATTGATTGGCCCATTTTCTCAGGCTTCTTATTAGCTCTTATAACTTATATTAGCCCATTATTCTTGTCTATGCTAGCCACGTGGCTCAGGACCTTATTCAGTGAGGTAGTCACATCTTGCTTCTTCTGTGGTTGGGTCAGGACTGCAGAATGCAGAATCTTTTCCCCAGAATTCTCCTGTTTTCTTTGACCCACCTCTACTTCCTGTCTGGTTGTCCCACCTATACTTCCGGCCTGGCTACTTGCCAATCGGCATTTTTTTTAAATATAATTGACAGAATACAGACCCTTGTCCCACACCACATTGCCTTCCAAAAGACCTAACCTCTTACGGTTATTGCATTGGGCTTTAAATTTCGGCATACAATTTAGAAGAAATACAAACATTAAACCTGTAGCGCTTATGTTGTTGAGAAAGAAAGAAGACCACAACCTTGGTGTAAGACATGATAGGGACACTTAGCGGAATACGTATGCCTCAAGAGTAAATGCCCAAAGCCCCACAGAAAAGGAAGAGGTAAAGTTCAGAAGCTGATAGACAGGGCCACAGTAAACTGATGGCATTTAAGACTTTTCCATGAACTCTTGAGTTCTAAACTTAGGTCTGAGCCAAGAGGTACACAGTCAGGTAAAGTGGAGGGAGGCGTCTTAATAGCTATGTGTGATTCTATGATCCTATGGTAGTGTAAGTACTTGGGGAACCCTTGGGATAATGGTCTTCCTGTGCCCTCTCATATGTTGAAGCATTCCACGGTCCATATATACCATAATCTGTACTTATTATTGAAGCATGAATGATCCAGGTTGTGTGTGAGCTTGGCTTGTGTGTGAGGCAATCTATGCTAAATGACATATTCGGTGAGGTTCTATAGAGAACTATATTTTAAGCACAGCATGTATTTAAAGTGATTAAATGTTACACTGTATATGCAATCTCCTTTGGATGGTGACAAAATACTTTAGGACAAAATAGAGGTGAAAACTGGATAATGCTGTGAATGAATTAAGTGGTATTAAACTGGGTATTTTAAAGAGGTTTAATTATAGGAATTTCATATCAATTAAAAATTATCACCACTATGAATAATAGCAGTCAAGAAGTTCAGTTGAGCATATAGAGGTGTATGCAAATTTCTGTTAAAGATCTAGTTCTCTCATGTTCAAAGTGTGGCTCCCTGATGGCAATAGCTCTAAGAAACTTATTAGAAAAGACAATTTGTTGACTTCAGCCAAACTCGATTGAATCAGACATGGGGCCCAGCAGTCTAAGTTTTAATAAGCTATCCAGGTGATTCTGAAGCATGCTAAAAATCAAAAGTATTGATCTATGTTTTTTGATTAGCAGGTATGCTTATATGTGTTGATTTTATAATTAAAATAGAACCAAATTAAAGAAACGAATGCATAGGGTCTTGCAAGGTCTAAGGGTGTCTATGGGTCCAGGCCCAAGAGTTACATCTTAATTTGATCTTATGAACTTAACGATTATTTTATAAAGAAGGGATTCCCACAGACCATCAATCTCATTACGTCAACACCCACTTCTAAGCCAATACAAAGCAATGTCGATTCATTACAAGTATTTTAGCAAAATAAAAGTTCTAGAATTAAAAAAGAAAACCAAATCTCATTAGAAAGTAGAGTCTTAGGATAGCCCTAAACATGAAGGAGAAGACAGATCTATCTTCATCATTTAGAGCCTGAACCTAGAATCAGGCTTTTTCTCAGGTTCTGCCTTTTGCTGACTCTAACACCCACTCTACCTGGCAGCTTGGGGAACGCACTTTGGGGTCTTCCATCTGTGAAGAAGAGGAAGGGAGCCATGGGAGAGGTCATGTCTTGGAGTGAGGACTGATGGGGGCTTTCAATAGAGACATTCCACCCCACTGCTCCCAGCAGTTGCTGGGGATGGCTGCCAGCTTTGGGAAGGAGTGAGGGGACTGGCTGGTCTCCAGCGTGGACTTGGGCTTTGGTGAGAAGGGAGCATGTGCCAGCCGTAATTGCCTCTGCAGCAGTCTGGTCACTATTGTCCTCCTGCTATTTTCTCTGAACAGGCCCTGTTGTCTTTCTCTGTGAATATTAATTTCCCTGGAGTTAGGATAATTGGACCAAGAGCAGCCCTCCACAGATCTGGGCCTATTGACAGGACTTTTCCACAAAAATGGGCCTGGGGACAATTTCTTGGAGTGGTACTGTGTCATCTAATGAAGTATCTATCCTTTGCCAAGTGAGGTGGCAGAGCTCATTCCTGTCCTCCTACCTCTGAACTAGCAGAGGTTTATGAATTCCATGCCTGGACTTTTCCTCCCACCTTTAATGCCTTTAATCAGCTTGCACATGGGAGGATCAATAAGCATCTGTTCAAGGCATGGATTCATGAATATAAATGGAAAAGTGTGACCGAGGAAGAAGTGAAATTAAATTTCACAATAATGGTGCTCTGAGCCATGCTAATCATTTAGATTCTGAAAAATGCTTGTGATCCTCATGCTGTGGTTGTAATCTATTAATAAATTAATAAAAATAACAAATACTGGACAAATAGATCGTGAATGTAACAATGCTTGGAGTTTCAGTTTTCAGTTGAAAATATGTATTAGGTGTGTTTTATCTGCAAAGCACAGTGGCCAAGTACCACATCAACCTATGTTCTTACTTAAGATTTAGGAAGATGGGAATGACAATTATAATTGTGCATTTATTGTCTCAACACTATGATGTAAAAATACTCAAGGCATCAGAGACTCAAAACTAGCGCCAGACATAGTTATAAAGGTAACTTTGACCATATTGTGGTTGCTTATGAACAGTACAGTATTTTCCAACTTGTGGCATCATCTGATTTTTTTTGTTTCCCCCACAATCCAGGTAACAATAGGTGGAAGAGCCAGCTACTACGTGTCCTATCGAAGAGAAGCCTTTGCCCAGATAAAGCTGCCCAAGTACTCCTTGCCAAAGGTATTGCATGCAGCGCTTCCTCTCTAGAGTCTTGCCTGACAATGCCAGGGATGGAGAGACTGCCTCTATGGGATTCAGGAAGTCATTGGCTTTTAGTCTGGAGCACTTCTGAAGGATTCTGGTCATTGTTGATGGTGCTGAACCTGAGAGGTTACTCCTTTCTCGGCAGCATGCCAGGAGTGGGTTTGATTTCCTGTAACTCAAGCATGTGATACGGTCTTGGGCTTTTTGCCAAGAGTGGGAGAGATAGGAATACTGCTTTTGAAATCAATCTCTTCAGAGGGTTCTCCTTCCTTTAGCAGTTTTATTGACAACCAGAAGGTAAGTTTCCTAGACAGGAGCACAGCCGCTGCACGTGGTCCCTGAAAGTACATAGAGAAGTCTGGTGGCATTCTTGATACATTTGAAGGGTGACTATGAACACTGTACCTATGTTTCCACCCCACTCTGTCACTGCGGAGATAAAATGGCCTGAATAACTGGAACAACGATATCAAGCGGTGACATTTCACCTCTTCTATTGATTATAAAGCTTATTCTGTGCATCCCATTTCTTGTGAACAACAGCTCCTAGGTAAAGGTGGAGTTTGTAAGTTCATGGTTAACAAAGCCAGAATGTGATTATATAATTTAATGGGGCAGCAGGAATGTGGTCTCGAGGTGTACACTTACCACATCATATGTCAAAAACACATCAGCCTCTGAGATGAGGCTAAGAAACATTGTAAACGACTACCTGAGCACAGACGTAGGAGGATTATGGCATTTTATTTTCAATTATTCATGTTTGGATGTGTTCATTCCATTCTGTTTTCAACTATTCTTTCTTTTGTTTCCATTTACTCAACTTTTCTTCCATTTAAGTGGACAATCTATGCTTAACATTGAATTGGTTAAAAGTCTTCTTATTGATGGAGAATTTAAATTATAAAACTCAATCTCTATTTTTTACTATTTCCCAAAATTATTAATTTTTTATATTTTTAATTGAAATAAAATTTCATCATATACCCTTCATTCCCCACCCCCTGTTCCTACCAGATACCCTCCCTAAACTCCTCTTGTACCCCAAACACTCAAATTGATACCCTTCTTTTCTTTGGTTCTATTTTTTATATGAGTGTATACGTGTATGTGAGTGCAAATTTTTATGAGTACAACCTGCTGTGCCCATTGTTTTGTTTGTATAGATATGGGGATCATCCCTGAAAAACACTGATTCACTTCCTCCCAGTCAAAATAGGTACAGTCTGGCTTCTATGATTTGACGCTGGGCAAAAAAGTCAGTTGGTAACAGATGGACAGGAGGTGGTTAGAAATACTTTGATTAGAAGCCACTCCATGGTCTTTCAGTTCAAAGTATGGAATAGGCCAATGAACTACAAAGCTGAGTCACACCAGGAGGAAGAAAGGCTTGTCAAAACCAGAAATGACTTTCTCGTGCTCAGAAGCAGGATTGGGACAAACTCATGCTGTTTGTGTCAGCCATAGAGAAAAGTGGGTACGACTTTAACGGGTTAAAATTGTGATGTAGCTTCACTGGATGTTTTCTCCATGTACTCACTCAATGCCTTGAACCTGGCACATTTTATAAATATCAAAATATTCATAAGCAATAAAAATCAAATAAGTATAAATTTAATAAGATATTTAAAAACATTTCTGAAAAACATTGAACTAGGGCTTGAATAGTAAATATGGTAACAAACATTCATTGCCTGCCGAAATCAAATAAGTATAAATTTAATAAAATATTTTAAAGCATGTGAAAAACTGAACTATGGATTAGTGAAAACAATGCAAACACGTCTGGCCAGCTAGAGCTTGTAGTGTGGTAGACAAGCAGCATTAAGACAGCCAATGTGAGTGTGGGGTTTATCTCAGAAGTTTACGGACCAATTTTTGGATGAAAGGTGCAGATAACTGCATATGAATAATAAAGACAACTTCCTAGAGAAACTTATTTAAGATAATATAAAGAAACTATGAAATTCAGCCTGTAAGCAAGGCTAGGTTGGAAGTACAAGGCTGATAGGTAATACAGTCATGTCTTATTTTCTCAGAGGTATTGGTACCATGACACCTACAGATATCAAAATCCATAGATGACTAGGTCTCTTCTATAGCTTGCATGGCATAGAATTTTTATATAACCTATGTACATTATTCCTGAATAGTTAGAATCATCTATAAACCTCGTGCCATATTTTTTTAGGGATCAAAGGAAGAAATGGCAGGTTTTTTTTTTTTTTTTTTTGGCAAAGTTATGGAGTTAACCACACTTTATTCTCTGGAAGCTAGGAATAGGAAAGATCAAATCTACATACATGATAGGTGTTATATCCTCAGTTATTGGGTTCCCCCACTGATGCAATAAGCCAAATCAAACCAATTTAATAAGACTAGATTTAGTAAACAGAACAAAGCAACTCTTGACACAGGAGAGAAATCCTGTGTCAGGTCAAGCAACCAGGTCTTAAATACCCTGTAGGTGTGGTTTTGACAGCTCCTGAGAAGGAGCTGACCTTTGGCAGGCATTCTGAGGGGCAGGGCCTGGAACAGGAGGAGGGAGACTGGAGCAGAGATACCCAACAATGCAAAGACTTTGCATGAGGAGCAAACATAGCTCCTTTAACAAGGTTAAAATGCCTTGAGAAGTTTGGTTGCAGTTTGGCAGAAGGGCTGTTGAAGATGGCAGATCCTGTGTTAAATAGCCTTGGGGAACATGGACACTGGTTTCTGGTTTCATTCTTGCCTCTCTATGACTGGATGTTGTGGGGAAAAGGTTCAGTATGGTGGCTGCAGTTGTCTAAAGCCAGCCAGGAAACTGGGATGAGAGGCTGAGAAAGGGAGATATTCAGCTCTGAGTTTCCTAAAGGAGAATTCTGTGGTCCTCACCACTGGCCCAAGCCTACAAGTCCCCCCTACTCTGTCCTAAAGTATGTGTTTCAGGAACCTTCCAAACATCTCTCTCATAAGGATGTGTTTACCTTGGTGTGAACACATAGTTTGTGAAATTTTCACCTTCTTAGGAAAGCAACAGTTCAGGCGCTTAGGCATGTGTCTGCAGGTGGGGGTACAGATGAGGCCCTGAATTGATTTCCCCCAGAGTGTTCCATTAATGATTAGCAACCCCTTGGTGACTTATTGTGGGGGCGTATCAAACCGCTCACGTGGCCCCTTCGTGGAAGAGCATCCAGAGAGACGTCTCATTAATATGAGACTGCTGTGAATGGGGCTGGATGGTGATCGATCATTTTATTAGCCGGTGTTGGCCCAGATTTTCATAATCAGGGCTAAGGAGCTAGGGGCAGAGGGTGTGCCGGGAGATTAGTTCTTTCCGTTGTGTGAAACACTGGAGCGACTTCAGGCATATTGTTGCTGTTGCACGCAGGGCTGTAGCTGCTGTTGCGTGCCTTGGGAAAGAAAACACAGATGATAGAAAAGTTTTCTGTAATCCCAGGATCTACCCCATGCTTCTGTTCCCAGCCCACCTGTTCAGAACACGCACACCTTGGCTTTAGAGTATTTTGTAGACGGTGAGGCAAGTGGCAGTCATAATGAGCAGCATTGCTAGAGAGAGGAGCGGTGCACCAAGGCTTCCATGGTTCCGTTGCTGGGACTCTCACCCCGTAGACGGGACACTTATGCTCCAATTGGAAAACCTGGTGCAAGAGGGAAAGTGCAATGGCAGCTGGAAAAAGAGAGCTGAGCTTTTGAGCAGAAATCTAAATACCCCTTCCAGCTCAACCGCTTACCCAGGAGCCTGGGTCTCCTCATGGGCAGAGTGGGATAGTAATACTGACATCGACATGTGGGGGATCAGAGAACAACTCACTCCTGGTCCCGTGTTCTCATGTACAGTGCCCAGTAACGCTAAGGAACAACTGTTACTTAGGGGCAGATGGTACCAATGCCCATAGCCTGCCTGCTGTGCAGATTAAGGTTATCGTAGGACTGTATCTCAGAAGCATTGGCCTCCATATTGCCTAACACTGTCACTTTGCCACTCTGAACCCAGCATCGCCTTTTTGGTCCCTTAGGTTCTAATTTTTTTCTTAAGTTGCAACTCTGAAAGTCATTTCTATGAGAGAAAAGTTTTGTTTGTTCCTCAAAAGTATTTGGGTTCTAGTGATACCCCTGAACTTTGCCTGAGCCCCTAGATTCAGGGAAACTGCCAAAGTTAAGAAATCTTCCTCCCTTTTAAGTGTTGGGGGAGAGGCTTATCTCGAAAGAACTGCTTCCCATGAGACTTGATAAGAGCCAGGTGTCCGCCTCTAACAAGGCTAGTTCACATTCTTGATCTCAACAGTGATTACCTGAACTGTTGTCCTACTAATCAATGTGAAGAAAAAAAAAATCCTGACAATTTGACATGACTAAACAAAGACTGACTTTTCTCTTGTCCTCTGTCCTTGAACTTTGCCCACTCTCAAGTTCATACAGGCAAGGACAGAGAGCTTGGGCAAACAGTGCAAAAGGGACAGCCATCCACGAGACCTTACAGCATTTCCGAGCATCACTTGTTCCCTTCAGTTGTTCCATCACGCTGTCTGCACGCTCTGCTATACACCCAGTCCTTTAGTTTATTTTACATTTTTTAAAAGCAGCTCTTGGGATTGGGGGGGTTTTGTAGATTAAGTGCTTGCCGTTTAAGTGTGAGATTCAGATCCTCAACACCATTTTATGCGCTCACATATAATCCCTCATTTAGAGAGGCAGAGTCAGGGGATCCCCTAAAGCAAGCTGGTCTAACTATACTATGTATTCAGGGGTTGCAGCAAATCTGTCTCAGCACCAAAGTAGAGAGTGATGGAGGAAGAAGACACCCGAAGTTAAATTCTTCTCTCTACACACAAGCACTTACACACATGTGGACACAAATACTTAAACATGTACACCACACATTCACACACATGCAGCAAAGACTAAATGGAACGTATAGAAATTTTAAAAAGTCAAAGAAAATAATTAAAAGCAATTCTCAGCCAGGCACCATGGTTCATGCCTATTATCCTAACAGTATCTGCAGCTCCCAGCCAGCCTTGGCCGCATAGTGAGTTTGAAGCCAACCCAGGATACATCAAACCCTTTTGTAAAAGTAAACAGAACAAAAGCAGTTCTTTCTGAAGTACACTTGCTGATAGTATGACCAGAGTCTGCAGTAGATTTTCTTTATCGAAGTCAGAGTTTGTAGTAACTCGGCAATAGAGAGTAGTTAGTCCCGTTGTGTGTAGGAAAAGACAGGAGGGAGGGAGCGGTGTCCTTAACATTATTGTAAAAATAGTGACAAGGATATTAGCCTTTATCCCCTTAGCTTTCACAGGTCTAGTGGGTCTCAGCCACCATTCTCGAGGATTTTTCTGTAGTCTTCCTCTATTTGCTCATTCCTGTCCACTCTTATTCCATCCATTGCTAGCTGCCCTCTCTCCTCCCATCCACTTACTAAGTATGTCCTTGACAATCCTGAAGCTATCCTTGCTAGTGACCACCTATGCATCAAGCCCACTTTTGCATCTCTACACTTCATCTTCCTCTGTCTCTCTGGAGTTTTTGGTATAATGTCCTTTCCCCACATTCATACGGATGCTCTTCCCATTTCTGTATGCCCTTCCCCTATCTCTTCAGTAGTAACTAACTATTTTTATGTTCTTCTTATAATCTGTAGGTTCTCTGAGTGATTTCATTCAGTTTTTTAAATATTGGTGACTCCTGTATGAACAGCCCCAGCCCGTATCTTAATCCCACCAAGGGCTTTACTGAACAGCCTATTCAAAGTGCATCCTCTCACCTGCCTTGTTTGAAAAGCCTGGAAATGAGCCGGTATCTGCTTTATATTCCTGGTGTCTCATCCTTCACGTCTGTTTCCTTGCATACCCCACCATTTACTTTGTGAACTTTTGTTCTGCGTGTACTCTACAGCAGATTCTTCAGAAAGTCCTAGAGAATAACAAAGTAATAAACAAGAGAGTTTTGCTTCCTGGAAGCTTAGTCCAATGGGAGAGAAAGGCATTAAACAAATAATCATGTGTGATTGCTTATCACTAATCACAAAGGTAATGCATGATATCTAAAATTAAAGAGGCCGGGTTTGCAAGTTAGACACTGTAGGCATGTCCCCCCTATTCTCCTGAAGATATTTCCTAATATACACAGAAACAGCTTTAAGAACTTACTTTCTTAGTTCAGGACTTCACACACTTTATGCTTCCTTCCAAATAAAGGTGCTTCACAAAAGCCCTTGTGATTTAGCCCCTGTGCACACCTCCTATATGGCGAGATGTATAGAGCCCTAAACTTGCTTTCTTGAATATTCCTCACTCTTTCACCTTTAGGTCTTTTTTTCCTTCTTTCATTTTTCTCTTCCTTCCTTCCTTCTTTCCTTCCTTCCCTTCCTCCCTCCTCCTCCTCCTTCTCCTCCTTTTTCTCCCCCCCCCCTCTCTCATCATCATGTTCATTGCTTTATTGTTACACTTAGTTTTGGTTGAGAAAATGTTGGAGGAGGGCGCTTGTAGGTTACCGGCCACTTAGACCCAAAATAATCACACAGAAGCTGTATTAATTAAATCACTACTTGGCCCATTAGCTCTGTCTTCTTATTGGCTAACTCTTACATATTAATTTAACCTATTTCTATTAATTTGTGTATCACCATGTGGCTGTGGCTTACTGGCTAAAGTTCTGTCTGGCTTTAGCAAGGCTACATGGCCTCTCTCTGACTCCTCCCTTCTTTCTCCCAGCATTTAGTTTAGTTTACCCTACCTACCTCTATTCTTTTGCCCTATCAGGCCAAGTCAGTTTTCTTTATTGATTAACCAATGGTATTCACAGCATACAAAGGGGAATCCCACATCAAGAAAAGCCAAGATGTGTCATATCTTTGTCAATCATCTGCTTAGTGTCTTCTTCTTTGGTGTAGGCTTTATTTATCTTTTATTCTTTTTCCTACCTTTCTACTTTCAATGTGGTGCCCAGAGGGTGGGAAATGCCTAGTCATTTAGGTGTTTATGTAAAGTTTTAGGAGGCCCAGGATATTAAAAAGAATCATGAACAAGGAAATATTTTCGTTAGTGTTTACATCTAGAGTCAGGTTTTGTTTTGTTGTCAAACAGTGACTAGGAGTTTTTTCCAAATTATTGTTGAAGTTGCAGGGGGTATGATTGATCACTGTTTTCCTAATAACATTTGTGTTTACTTCTGAGACTTTTCAATTTGGGGCAGCATTAGCAAGCTTCCTTTTCATCAGTGTATTCTTACTATGTTTTCCTTCCTCTCTTTCTCCCGATATCACCACTAAAAGTCTTCCTTTGTGTTTTCAGGACCAGCAAACAAGAAAGTAACACATGTTTTGGGATACAGTTGAGGTTGCTACATTCAAAAAAACATTCTTGACTGTCTAGAACCCTGATGGACTACTTTTAAATAATATTTTCCCTTAAGTGTTGCTTTTTACCTTAAAGATTTAATATTCTGGCTATTATCTGATTTCTGTTTATCCATGAACCATTTAGAGAGAGAGAGAGAGAGTTCACATGGAATCAGAAACATGTAGTCCAAATCACTTGAAGAATCACACACTAACAAAAAAATGTAGGAATTGTCTTCTACCAGGTGTGACTTCACACCCCCTTCTACTTGGTATGATTAAGCTCTGGAGCTCTGGAAGGAACTCCTAGCCTCTCTGGGATTCCATTCTGTATCATTCCATGAAGGAAACAATAGTGTGACCTTAGACCTTAGGGCTGTATATTTTGCCTTTTCACACAGCACCAAGGAGTATTTGGCACATGCTCAGATAGTTATTACAATTGTGTGGTTCTTTAAAGAGAACTTCGTAGGTAGAAAATGCCATGTTGCAAGTTAGAAAGTTGTGCATGCCTGGTAGAACCTTTCAAAGTGATTCCCTAGGACTGTGTCTGGAAGACTTGTTCAGGTTGTAAAATACAAGGCTCTCTGCTAGTCATTCTTAGTCACGATCTCAGACAGAGGGACCCATGTCCGCATGCTGTTGAGATGTCAAGGTCAGACTGGGCATACTGTCTTTTTATCCTAGCTATTTTGGAGGCAGAAGTAGGAAGGTCCTTTGAATTCAGGAATTCAAAGATAGCTTGGAGATCTTAGTCACCATCTCTATTGCTGTGATAAAAATATTCTGGTAGACATATCTTAACGGGGGGGGGGCTTGTTCTGGTTCATCATTCAAAATTGCAGTTCCTTGTGATGGGTAAGTCACAGAGATTGAAGCATCTGATCACATCAGATGCAGAGTCAAGAAGCAGAGAGCAGAAACTGTGCTCACACAGCCTACTTTCTGCTTCCTATAAGATCCAGGATTCCAGCCGAGGGAATGGTGCCACCCACAGTGAGTGGGTCTTCTAATATTAATTAACCTAATCAACATAATCTTCCACTGGCATGTGCAGAGGTCTGTTCCCCAGGCAAGGGAGGATAGTTCTGGAGTTAAGCATCAAGATTAATCATCACGCTCTGTGGCACAGTAAAGCTCCAGTCTCCTCAATGAGAAAGTATGAAGAAACTGATGAAGATCTGTAGATCATTTTGAGATGTAGATCACCTAGTGTTATAGCCTTGGCAATATGCTGTTTAGAGAGTTAGTTTCTTGATGTAATGTTAGTCATATTTTTCAGCTGAAAGACTGACAAACAAAGCACTTTTCAGGAGAACAGCATAGAATCTCAGACATGAGAGACATTCTAGCTTCTTGAACCTGAGGCGGAGTACCTGTTCACCAGCTGGTGCAGCCCCAGGATAGCGTTTACCTAATATGCCCTTCCAGCAACGCTGGCTGCCTCTAACCCTGACCATTCCATGGTGTTCTAAGCTGTTTTCTCCTCACTCACTTTACATTAGTTTAGTTTAAAATAACTTAGCTCATTCATTTTTATGACCAAAACATCTGGGAAAACCTAGGCATTTCTATTGCACTTTTAACAGGGTAAGTGAATTTAATTCGGATTTCCTGCAGCTGCTGTTCCCCTCCTACTGGGTTCCTGGGCATTCATTCCTTACCTACACAAATGGTTTCTTCACATGGATCTTAGGAGTAAAACTTCTTTCTATTTTAAGTCAGTTCAGCAGGAACCTGTAATTCTACAAGATATATAAGCACAAATGAGCAAGTTAAGACTGAGTCAAGGTGACCTTGAAAATTCAAGGCCAGGGGCTCCTGAAAAATGACCTCTAACAAAAGGTCTAAAATTTGATTTGCTCCTAGTTGTCCAGATCAAATGACTTATTCTTTAATAAAATGGCGTAAGTGGTGGTGGACACACACACACACACTACAGTGCTGACATTGAAGACACGGTTGCTTCTTTTCACTTGTAATGGTTTCCTGAGAAAGGTATGTCTAATAAAGCAGAGGTTAGACCCTGCCTGGTTATTATTTTGCTTATGGCCTTGGTTGCTGATGGTGCTGTTGCTAGGGCATTTCTCCACATACACGAGTGTAGTTCTCCATCTGTAACCTGTTACATGGTGTTCACACTGTATTTATGCATTTTAACATCATCACTTTAAACAGATGTTTAGCCAGACAACATATACCCATGATAAATGTGTATTCCTTGGTGGGGAGTTGAATGTACCATCATTACACAGTGCCTAGCCATGCTTGTGATATGTCTTTAAATTATTTTTAAGTTGTGAACTATCAAATTAGATTTTAGGAAGAATACAGACCAAGCTTAGAAACTAAAATAAATGCAAGGTCTGTGAACTTAATGGTATCATGTGAAGAGCACACCACAAGAAAACAGATGTATCCAGGACTGAGGTGCCATGTCCACCTGAAAGCCTAGACTTATAGTTTTCCATTGAGGCCAAACTGATATGCACAGTCATTCTTTCCTTTATTGGTCACTAGTGTAAAATAACCCATCTAAAAACTATGCATTCAAATGAAACTCACCTTTCTGTTGAGTCAGACACTCAGATATCCAAAATCTGGTTTCACCATTCACTGTCCGTGTGATCTGGAGCAATTAGATGAACTACAGTATGTCTTAGTTTACTCCAGAAAATGGTAAGATCAAACTATTTCTATTGTAGGATTATTTAACTTTTAATTTAAAAAAGATTAAATGACCAAATAGCGCCTTAACATTAGGTACTTTCATTCTCACTCCTTATGGAGCAAATTGAAATTTGTGGAGATTGATGCATCTGTCCGTCATTCATCTCACAGTGCAGTGCCGACAGTAAGACCCAGGGCGCTGATTTCCAGGTTGAGTGTGATTATTGTTCCAGCATAACTTCATGTCCTTTGCAGCAGACACTCACTCAGCTTCACTAAATAACACCCAGAGCTGCTGGGCACACAGTAGCTTCCTGTGGCTATGTGAGGCTGGAGGTCTAGAGCCAAGCCCGCTTGTCTCCATGACAGCCATTGGATGCTGAAGGAAGAGGAAAACACTGCCCTAAAGGACATAAAACCTAAGTGGAGCTCAAAAGCGAGCATGGGGCCTGCTGCTCCGCACGTGAGGGTCCCGGAAGGCTGGGTACCTCTGTTAGCACTAACACTAGCTTTCGGATATAAAAATAAAAAACGAGCATGGACGAATCCCTTGAAACCACTGGAAATGATACCCTCTAAAGCCCCTTCCAGCCATCTTCCTGTCACTTAGCTAGGAACAGAAATCTTGATGCTCACGATTTACAGCCTCAGTCCAATGCAGAACTGCTTAACATTGACTATAACTCAAGATTTCTCTCCATTTCACCAGTCATGGCGATGACTCCAGGTCCCAGCGGGGAGAAAGGTGTGGCGATCTACCTTCTCACAGGTCTCCTGTCTCTTTAGGACATGCACATCATCAGCACAGATGAGAACCAAGTGTTTGCAGCCGTCCAAGAATGGAACCAGAACGACACGTACAATCTCTACATCTCGGACACTCGCGGGATCTACTTCACTCTGGCGATGGAGAACATTAAGAGCAGTCGAGGTCTAATGGGAAACATCATTATTGAATTATATGAGGTATGGAGCCAAAATGACCCCTCTCGGGATTGACCTTTCTTTTTCATGTGCTTTAAATTTATAAGCGCAAGTATTGTGATCTTGGGTTTGACCCCAGCGCTTTCATTGGCAATTGCGTTGAGTTAAGAGATGTAACCTCCTTGTACCCCAGTTCCAAGGAAATAAAGGCAAAGTGCTCGCCTAGCGATGACGTCATTGTGAACCTAGTGGCATGGAGTGTGAAAGGGATTGACAGTTTCCGTAAAATCAGAGTTCTCATGTGTATGAACATGATGACAAGCCAGCATTGAAGGCACACAGCATGGATTAAGCCTTAAGTAGGCTTTCAAAACTCTACAGAAATAATTTATTTAAATGATGTTTATGAACATAGCTTAGAGGAAAAGAAGGAAAAATACTGGTAAGAGAGGAAATGCCACAATAAGCTATAATGAAAAATTTGTCTTGATGTGAGTTCATTGTGTGATTATATATATGTGTGTGTGTATTTATGTGTATATATATATGTGTGTATGTATCATGCATTATTATATATAAAATATATTATGTGTGTCAGCTAAAGGGCACTTTCCCAGGAATCCATGTGAGTACACACAGAAATCAGAGAAAAACTTAGGTATGGATCCCTAGAGACATGATGCTTCCTTATGTCTTTAAGGTCAGTGTCTAGCCTTTGACAACACTAGGGAGAGAAATGGTGAGGTGACCTGAATTATCCTAGGGATGGGATGGGCTCAGGCTTGCAGAGAGTGTGTCTTGTGTGCCAAGAACAAACAGTGACTGCTGGTTAAACCCATACTGGTTGTGATGAGTGAGCTCAGTCAGCTCCGGCTGGGCCCTTGGGTAACCTGGGTGAGCTTTTCTCTGGGGGATTTCCATGTCTACACAGCCCAGGCGGCTCTTTGGAGCAGGAGCAGAAGGTTCAGTCCATGGTTCTGTGGTCTCTCCTGGTCAGTTTTTGTCCAAGTTCTGGCATCTGTCCTTGGTTTCTGAGCTGTTTGTTCTTCACCTACTTTCTCCCAGGTCGCTATCCTTGCATCCCATTCCCAACTTCACATCTTATTTTTAAAGTTTCTTCATATTTCACCAAGTCAGGTTAGGACTGTCCACATCTGCACAAATGGCTCATGCCCAACTATCACGTGTCATATTCCCAAGGTAAGCTGAATCTCCTTCCTGTAGCAGCCACCATCTGTCAGCCGCAGTGTAGCCAGCGATGAGAGCTTCTGTGACCCTCTGTCATCCATGCTGGGACGTCCACTGCCTTTGTCTTATGCAAGTCTAAAATGATTCTCTTTAACAATGAAGTTATTTAAGGGAATGTCTATGTAGAAGACTGGTAGCAAAGTCTAAAGGGCATAGATAAATTTGGCAAACTTGCATTCCCTTACCTAATTAGGAGACAGAAATCTACCTTTGTTATTAGTAAGTAGTAAGTTATGTCTTGAGGTATGGTTTAGAAGAATATGCCCAGGAATCAGGCCGTTCCAGCTTCCTGTTTGTACAAGGAAGACTGTAAGGATAATTATTCATACCCCTGTGGTCTGACACAAAAAGAAAAGTATAGACAATGCTTCAGATGACCTCATAGTTAAGAAATATAAGTCCCATCTGGAAACCATAGTGTTCATTTCTAATCTCAACACTCACTTGAGATAAGAGGATCCCGAGTTCAAACTCAGGCTAGGCTACGTAGAGAAAACCTAAATAAATTGACAATAAGTAATAGATAGATAGATAGATAGATAGATAGATAGATAGATAGATAGGTGGATGGATAGAAAGAAAAAGAAAGAAAGATAGATGGATGGATAGATAGATAGATAGATAGATAGATAGATAGATAGATAGATAGATGGAAAGATAGATAGATAGATAGATAGATAGATAGATAGATAGATAGACAGACAGACAGACAGACAGACAGACAGACAGACAAAAGCAAAAAGGAAGAAATCACTGCACTTCTGTTGTGGTTCTTTATGTGATGGGTGAGTCTGCTAGTGCTGTTCATTCTCTAAGAAAAGGAGCTCATGTCTCCATGGTATTTTATCACCTTGAGATGCAGTTGGGCATGAATCAGCATGAAGGATATGCCCAGGTCTGTGTAATTTTTTCTTACTATTGAAGTTAGGCTTGCTTGCATTTCAGTATCACTTATCAGTAAAAAAGTATACTTTTATAGAGAAGAAAGTTAGACTAGGCATGGCAACAGCTTTAAAGAAAGCTCTCTGAATTTGCTTGCTCTCCACTCAATTTTATCACAGCTAATTGTATGATACATAGCTCATGATGGATCATGATGAGCTGTGCATGCCTGGTTCTTTTTCTTAGGGTGGCCCATTTTCCAATCAGTCCCACCAGTACCCTCTGGAGAAAGTAGTGGTGAACTTTGTTCCATCCCAAATGTTAGGAATGGTATGAACCAAGGGCTAGACAGACAGTTTACATTTTTGATAAAGTGTGTTAGCCATCCTAATTGTACAGAATAATGCTTGTCAGGGACATGGGTAAGAATTGGATAATTGATTAGGTTTCAGATTCTAGAAGGCATTTAATAATAAGTGAATAAATTGGAGCCTGACATTATCTAGACCATGACCATATTGAAGAGTTTTAATGGATGGTGCTGTTTTGCACCCAGAGATACATTCTGTGGTTTGCAGATAAAGCTCGATTTAATTGGTCTCTAGGGGTCATTAGGATTTAACCTTCTTCACTGGAGATTCTAATACACAGATAGTGAGAATGGGAGCCATATGGCCAGTTAGCAAAGAGAATATATTTCTTTTGGACTTCAAGTGCCCTTGAGTAATGCAGATGGGGAAAGCAGTAAATTTCATGTATAATCCAACTAAATATATACACTTGAACCAAGTGCGTGTTGTCCAGTGACAGAGGCCTCATGTGTAAGGACAATCTACTCGACAAATATAGGTGATCCTACCAAGGTAAAGACCACAGTCTTGGCACCAAGGTTCCTTGGAGATGGTAGGAGCCAACTCTACTGAATTTCCTCTCACCAGAAAAGGCTGACACAATGTTGAGGACTCATCTTGTGCGGTAATCTGCAGCTATGGAAGTTCTCTTGCTGAAATTATTCTCTCATTCGAACTTCAAAGTACAATATTTCCATTGCTATAGTTATGTAGAGGAGAAAATAGTGTTTGATGGTAAGATAAACATGGGTTTCTCCTGTGAGGTGCCAGCAGCCCACTCCTTTAACAAGGCTGCTGTTCACAATGAACCAGTTGAATGCAAGATTTTGAGAGTGATTGTACTTATATTTGAACAATTTTTTCTACTGTCTAGTATTGTAGATTTTTATACTCCTAGAAATGAACTACATTTCCATTTAGGTATTCTCCACTAATAAATGATAAAAAAATTCCCACAAATATCCATTCCAACACCACCAGTTGTGCTGAGAGTTCATGGTCTGATGAATATTTTTTGATGTTCCCCAGATATTAAGTATTCAACTTATGACTCCTTACAATGAAATAAAAGTAGCAGCTGTGTCTTTGACCAGCACCGTAACTATAATAAATGCATAACTGATAACCGGGCATGGTGACACCTTCAAATCCAGTCTTTGGGAGGGAGGCCTATACCAGTGAGTCTAAGGCAAGTCTGATCTACATAGAAAGCTCCAGGCCAGTCAGGGCGATATAATGAGACATGGTCTCCAAAGACATAACCCAGAAGCTATAAATAGACTTCAAAGTTATTATGATAAATTTTTTTAAATAAAAAATGAGCAGATGAAGTTAATTGTAGAAATGCATTCAATTTCAGTAAAAATGTATCCAAAATATTTGCTTTGCATATACTCAAGATAAAAAGTACTCATGAGAAATTTTATAATTTTTATACTGAGTCTGAAAACTCCAGGTTATATTTCATACTTACAACCCACCTCAAATTATGTACATTGTTTTACCAGAAGTAGTTGATATGTAATTATATTTCATAATTTGTATTATAGGTAAAGAAGAGTCACATACATATGGATAAACTGAGCCAATAGCCAAATTGATATCAATTCAAATTACCATTGATTAAAACTAAGGCGGCTCACGCCTTTAATCCTAGCACTCGGGAGGCAGAGGCAGGCGGATCTCTGTGAGTTCGAGACCAGCCTGGTCTACAGAGCTAGTGCCAGGACAGGCTCCAAAGCCACAAAGAAACCCTGTCTCGAAAAAAAAAAAGAAAAGAAAAAAAACCTAACTAAAATGCAAGCAGTCTCTTACTCTCACTAGCTAGCTAGCTACACTCCTAAGAACCATATTGAGTCAGTGGCTTCCATGGTGGGTCTTACAGACCAAAATCACAGGCACAGTGTTGTTTGTTTCCCTTTATAGTAGGCATTGTTCCCTAAGGTGACTATGAAATTACAGGGTGCCATAGAAATGAACGACTTAGCTCACATCACACAACTAGGATACCTTGATGCTACATTCAAAAGAATCCATGTTTGTCTGGCTAATATATCAGACTTTCCCTCTAAACTTTGTGCTTTTTATAGTTCTTAGAAAAGAGATATGATTTATGTGCAATAAAACATACGCTTTTTGGGATATGGTTCTGTGGGTTTTGATGGGTACATTTAGTTGTTTAACTAACTTCACCACCAAGATGTGGGAGAAATTCATTCCCAAGAGTTTTCTCTTCAATGCCCTATGATCATTGAAACATACTCAACACTTGTACCAACCTTTACCACTGAGAAACATCTACTTGGCTTCTAGGCTCGCTTGCCTTTTGTAGAATGACACTTGCTGGACTATAACATGTAAGCTTTGGAGTCACCTGGTGCACAGCACACACTGTGAAGTGCATCAGCGAATGTTCATGTTTATTGCCGAGTAGCATTCCATTCTGTGAGGGTGCTCCAGTTATTATTCATCAGTTGAAGAGCAATTAGGTTGCCTCCAGTTTTGTGTGATTGTGATTAACATCTATAAAGACCCACGTGAACATTACCTTTTAGTTTTCATGCATGAGTAAACACTTAAAGGTAGGATTGCCAAATTAAATATAAATATATGTTCATGAAAATCCATTCAAGTGTTTTTAAAGTGGCAGTTCATTGTGAGAGCCTGAGTGTTGTCATTGTTTCATACATTCTTCAATACTAGGTATTGTAAGGGGTGTGTGTGTGTGTGTGCACGCGCGCATGCACATGCATGTGCTCACATGCATTTAACCACTCTGATTACAACCTAGATGATGTATCATTGGAAAATCAATTTTTCACTTCTGTAGTAACTTCTGAACTCCATATACATGGATGGATAAACTGTAACACTTTGAGTGAGCCCCAGTGTCCCATTTTTCTACCTATTAATTGATATTTCTTGACTTTTCCTGTGTCTAGTGCCTCCCTCCATTCTATCAGCTGTTATAGCCTTCAGTGACCATTCCTGGTCCAGATGGACAGCTGCTTATAAACTCCACAGGGACTGTTTTCCTGCGCTGACCTTGGTCAGCCCCTTCTTGTAGCTCTGATACTAAGGACAGCCCACGGCAGATCATGCTAATTGCTTTTTCTCAGCAGATCCCTAGTTTCCTTGCCCTCAGTCCTAGGGACATGACCAGCAGATGACCGTACCACCTGGATACCATGATCTGCCAAGGTACCGGCAGTCACTGTCCCTCTGCACCTTAATCTGATTCCCAGAGGGAAAGTGAGCCTTGCCAACTTGATACTATTGCATTAACTTTTCCTGGGGTGATGAAACCAAATGTATTCACCCCAGATACAGCATCAAACATAAGAGTTCACTAAGCTCCAACTTGGAGAACTGGTATGTTTACAGCCCCGGTGACAGGTTAGTTCCAGGAGCAGGAGTGATCCCCTGAAACAGTTGCATCACCACAAAGATCCATTCCATCACAGCATCGTGGAGTCAGCCTTTCCCTTCTTATGCACCGCAGCATCTTCCAAGGTCACTTGCACGTATGGGAGGATGGGAAAGAATCATGCTGCTGTCTCAGCTGATTGTCTTGCGAGCCTTTTCTTCTCTTTCTACCAGGGTTTGTCTGTAGGCTGTTAACATTGCAATACACCTAGCTATTTTTATGTTGTTCTCAATTAGTTGCCATGGCTACCTAGCCTTGGTAATCTTTACTCTAAGATGGTGATCACATTATACACAAAGAATAAAGCTGTGCTACACCAGACACTTGTCCCCTTTTGTGGACACCATCCCATGCTTCTCAGTAGACTTCCAAGAACACCAGCAGCAGCCACACTAATGATTTCCTCCTGCAATGGGAGAAAAAAAAAACATTTAAAGCTAATTGGATGCTAAGTGGCTCCTCAGATAAAGAACAGAAGCATGTATCTCATTTCTTAATTCTGTTATACTCCATGCGGTGAGCCTAAGAAGTCCTGAGGGTCCCTTCGTGTCACAGAGTGTCCACACATATGTCTCCAAACAAGTAGATGTGGACATGATTATTCGGATGTATAATGAATATATATTAGAATTTGCGTTGCAACCAAACATTGAAAGTTATTGTCCTGAAAAAACACAGTGGCTAAGTGTCCTTCAAACTGATGTCCATTTCTTCATATAAGACACGATGCCGAGAATCATCCCCAAAATGATGTGCAGATTGTGAACCATTGCCACACAAATGGCATGGGCTGTGTGGTTTCAGGACAATAGGGAGATGGCCGTGGCATTGTGCCCAGCTGCAGGGAACACGTTCAGGACTACTTCAAGAGATTTCCATGGAAATATCTCTTTTGCTCTAACTTTTGGTCTCCATTCTCTTGGTTTTGACTGAGAGAATTTTCTGTGTGCGTCCTAGAAATTGCCAGTCCTGGTGATGGGTGGTGCTCTCATGGGAGAAATGGAATAAACATGTTCCCGTGTGTTTTCACATACCTGTTCACATGCAAAGATGTCACAGACACTTCACAAGAATAGGTGGTCCTGGACCCAGAGTCAGACCTGCTGATTTTCTTCTAGGAAGTAGGAGGCAGTAAGGTCCTGAGCATGAGTTGCCAGAGGGTAACTGATTTAAGACGGAGTTCCCTCACAGACTAGCAATGATGGTACCAGCTCTGTGACCAAAGAGAACACCAGAAAAGGCTTCCCTTAAAGGAGCCAGGTTTAATCAGTATGTTTTGCAGTGGACTTTAAAGAACAAGCTTCAAGTCTAGAGGCTAGAGAAGTGTTGTGCAGTCCTGAGGATAATACTTCAAATCCTAGTACAAAATAACAACACAGGCACCAAGAAATTATCTACAATCCAGGTTTCAAGGGGTCTGGTGCCCTTTTCGGGCTTGGTCACACATTCCACCTATAATCTATCACACACATACAAATAAATAAATGAAACAAGCCTTAAAAATATTCCCAGGCTGCCTGGGTGGGTATGAGATGCGAGTATTTCTGAAATGAGACAGGAAGAGTACCGCTAGGGACCCATACCACTTGCACATGGAGCCCAGCATCCTGTCACCATTTCTCTCCCCCACCTTCATCCTGCTCAAGGTTGCAGTCCAGTCATGGGTTCTGTCCATCACTGACTCATTGTGAACTTCCTCTGACGCTGCCCTTCCCTGATGATTGTAGAGTCCTCCGGACATTCCCTCTCCATTTGTTTGAGGTTTTTTTGTTTGTCTTATTTGAGTTGGCATTCTCCAAGGCCAGCCAGGTTACTACAAAAATGAACTAAAAAAAAAGCCCTTAGTTCATCAACGAAAGTATGTCATTTTGGAGAAGCGAAGAAAAGGGGGAAAAAAAATCCAACCCGCCTCTGTGAAACTTCTCCTTTCCTCCCGCTGGTGTTCCTTCAGAGCTGTAGTGAATTTCAATTAACTATGGTCCTTGGGGAATGCAGATAAGTGAAATTAGAACTTCGGCACATCAGTATTGTTGGGTGTGTTAGTTACTTTTCTTGTTGGTGTAACCAATACCTAGCAAATGTAATTTGAAGGAATGGCTATGTTGGCACAGAGTTCGCAGGTATAGTACTTCACAGTGGGCAAGTCAGAGCAGCAGAAGGATGAAGTGGCTGGTCACATGTGTCTCTTGTCTGGAAGAAGAAATAGATTATTAATGATAATCTAGCTTCCTCCTTTTTGTTTGTGTCCCCAGTCCATAGAATGGCACAGCCTTCTGTTCAGGATGGAACTTCCTTCCTCTCTTAAATCTTTTGGAAACACTCTCAAACGTATCCTCAGAGGTGTCTTTCCACAGGGATGCTAAATCCAGCCCAGTTGACAATCAAAATAATCCAGCAGTCCTGCCATTCAACAATGTGTGTGTGTGTGTATATACAGCTCTCAGTTGGATGCACATATGCAACACACAGGCACACCCCGCACACGAAACTATTTCGTTTTTAATACACACTATCTTATTTATCACACACATGCACAGCTTCTTTATGGTTTATCTTTGGAATATGCTGATAATTATAGGAATCTTTTCCCATTTACAGGACATTGTCATTTTAAGAATCTGTTCGCCTTTCCAGCATGTAGAGCAGCAGTTTAAGTGGAATTTGTACTTAGCCTAGGGTGGATGAAATTGATGAATCAACTCCAGCTACTTGTTTTACTGTTGTGCTCTTTATTCCTTCAAAATACCAAGGGCATGAAAGTCCCTGTACATTAGGAACTCTGGCAAGAGCCCTGCATTATCTCACTGGACGTTTGTCAGCCAACTAGGGAAGAGAAGAGAAACCACCAATTTTAAAGTCATCTGGAGATAATATGTGAATTACCCAAAGTCATAGAGTGAGCTAGAGGCAGGCACTGATATCAGCTCCCAGTGCTGGAGCATCTGCCGCTTAATGTCTGCACTATTTCTAAGAGGCAAAGAGGGCTGCCCCCAAAGGGTGCTCCCTTGGTGATGTCAAACACGTGGAATCATTTGCGCTAAACCAGCTGCCTCTGGAAGGGGTCAATCCTTTGGTCGTTATCAGGGGGGCTGCTGATAATTAATTAAAGATAATATTCTACAGAACAAAGAACAAAGACAGGCAAAGTGGGGGAAACCTGATGGGTAAGGGGTGTGTGTGTAGGAATTTGGTGTAGGGTGCAAAGGTGAACAGGGACCTTGGGGAATATGACATTCCTTACTGTGTTCCTTTTCTTCTTCTGTACCCCTCATACTCGGTGGAAGATTCTGGTGATTCTTTCAGGGTTTCTCCAAGGCTACCGTCATTTTTGCCCAACGTGGTTCTCCATCTCTCACCTTTTTCCTAGGTAGCAGGTATCAAGGGCATATTCCTGGCAAACAAGAAGGTGGATGACCAGGTGAAGACATACATCACTTACAACAAAGGCAGGGATTGGCGACTACTCCAAGCTCCAGATGTGGACCTGAGAGGAAGCCCGGTGCACTGCTTACTGGTCAGTTATGACGTCCCATGTGAAGTTCCCAGGGCAGGTTGCTTCCCTGGGAATAGTGCTTCAAGGTGTTTTTTTCAGTATTATATCTTAAGAACTTGATCTTGATGTAATGTTGGAAGAACAGACCACTACACCAACTGTATGGAACACTCTGTGGATTGCATGGTTTTCATTTAGAATAGGCAATGTCTTACAACTGATGTTAAAATGAAGAAGTGGAAAATGAGCCTGCACTTATTAGTAAATGGTCCCACACAGTACTCAGTAGGGTTAACCCATCTGTTAACTGCTAGTTTGTTCAGTGCTGAACTGATGTCAGAGTAAACGAAGATTACTCTGAAAACCCAGGATGCTCAGAAAGGACGGTCTACATAGGATGACCAGTTAACCTTTTAGCTTTTGAGGGTCCTTGCTATGCAGAATATTGAGGCAGGCAGTGTGGAGGAAATGGTGTTGTAAGATGATGTCTCTGCCCCCCAGGCACCTCAACTTAAAGTAGTGAGGAAAGATAATTAATAATAACACAGCCATCAGTTCCCTGATAGTAAATGCTTACCCTGGAAGCCTTTCTAAGATCTCAGATATGAGACTGTGTTTATCCTCAGCTAAAAGTTGTCTTCTGCCAAGTATGCAAAGAGATGCATCAGCCAGGTGCCTTCTAGACACTGTGTTAAAGTCTAGAGTTGTAGTCAAGTGTAGGTCAGGCAGAGCCACCACCGTTTTTTAATTTAAAGTCCAGTTCCACACTTTGGTGTATTTAGTGTTTGCTGTGGCTTTGGTTTTGATACAAGAGATGTCACACAAATGGCTGCCTACCCACTGGAATAGTTCACAGAAACATTGGTTGGTTTGTTCTCTATTTGCTACCACACCTTAGTAATGACTTCATCTTACTCTCTTCATCTAATTTTCTCTGTATCTATATGTGTCTTTCATCATAGTTCTTATCATTCTGTACACTCAGCTCTATATATTCCCACACCCCTTTTATACTGGGCATAGGAAAGGGTATGGAAAACAGTTCAGTGTCCAGTGAATTTTCGGTAATGTCTTAAATTATTTTAAGTATAATTATAAGCAGGATCAAAATATACAAATACACAGAATTAGACTACAGCTTAAGAAACTAGTTGAGGACCTGGACTACATCATGCAGCTTCCTCCTTTCATTCTCCCTGGTGGTCCCTTCGAGCTCTAATGAGCAGGAGTTGATGGTTACCAACAGATCGGGAGGGACATTTGTCATCTTTGTTAAAGAAAGAACTAGGGGCCTCTTAAAGCTATCCACGAATTAGACCTTGAAGGCTAAATTGACTGCAGAAAAGGGGAGTAGGCATTTGATACTGAATGAGAGCAAGAAAGGAAGAAACTGTGAGGGATACTTGGGACAACTTCTAAAGTGAGGTACTGGGTACATCAGACAGATGGGTATGAAGTTCAGGATCCAAACCATTGCTATTCCCAGATGATTCCTTCTGCAAGCCCCTCCTCTATTGCAGAGGTGTGGGTATGGCCAGACTTTCCTGGAATGAAATGATTTTCTTTTTTCTTTTAGCCCTTCTGTTCCTTACACCTGCATCTGCAGCTCTCTGAAAACCCATATTCCTCTGGAAGAATCTCTAGCAAGGACACAGCCCCCGGACTTGTGGTGGCCACAGGTAAGGGATGTTCCCTGGCTAAGGTTTGTAGCTTATGTGTGGGTCATGGGTTCTTCTGAGCATTAGATGGAAAGTCCCCAGAAAATGAGCAAGATTCCTCTGTCCTCAAAGCTCTTCATCAAAAACTAGGTTCCAAGGAGCCTTGACAGGCTTAGCTTCTAGGTTAATTCTTCCTGCCCCCAGTCCCAGAGCGGTCCTCTGAGGCTAGTGAAAGGCTAGCATTCCTGTCAGAGTCTGCTGACTGATCAGAGAGAGTGCAGCCGGGAATTCTCAGTCTGAGAAAGCTACAGTAAGAACTTCCCAGCTCTCCAAATAGCAGGTAGGGCAGTTTTCTCTTCCCACAGAAGATACTTTATGGAGGCTTTCACCCCAGAGCTGTTTTTAATCAGGAGGTCTCTGGCACGTGTGAAGGTTTGTTTACACGTGATTAGTGATTAAGCACTTGGCAGAGAGCCTGGGGGAAAGGGCTGAAAAACTTCAGGTTGCATTGTTGGAGCCACTGTCCACTGAACATCAATCAGAAGTGACGATAAAGCATCTCTCAGATGAAAACGGAGTCTCTGGGGGATGTGCCTTAATTAGCATGAGTTTGATTTGAATACACCTCTTCAGGAATGCTTTGTTGGCATAAAGCAAGACCGGCTTCTAATCTTAGAACTTACGGCTCTGCTGGCAGGTAGCTTTTTACCCCCTCTCTCTAATGAAAGCAGATAAATTCACTGTGACTTTCCGAGGATATAGTGTTCCTCCACCAATCCAACACTTGTATCTGGATCCCCTGTTCTTCTAGACATGGATTCTATCTCCAAAGCTCCAATCCAGTGAACTTTCAATCACTAACAGCCTTCAAGCACTTTAATCAGCCTGATGGCTGCTATAGCTTACTGCTATCACAGGCAGCTTCTCTTCAATAAGCGTGGACAAGATCCAGCATGACTAAGAAATGCTATTCTCTGCAGCAGCCCCGGACAGTGAGATGAATGTAGGTTCTTGCACTCTGTTCCTAGCTTGGAGAGTGATAGCGCCACCCATAGTCCACGTGAGGTTGTTTTTCAAGGTCAGGGACCTTTAACCTATCTGCCTCTCCTCAAAGTCTGCAGAAACCCAAATACTAAAGCAGATGCTATACAGGGAAAGAGTGGTCATTCAGTGCTTAGATGCTTCTGATAGCCCGGTATTGCTCAAACACTCTGAACTTTTGTGTTTTGATTGGCAAAGTGGGGACGATGATGCTAACAGAGCTGAATTGCAGCATTGCATGAAGGAATGAATTTCAAATGCTTCCAAACACTCAGGACATATTGGCTGCTCTGCTTAAGACACCTACCATCACCCTGTATCTTTGACATTAAAGCTGTTCTTGCATCAGAAGAAGGAAGTTTTTCTCCTCCAATAAGAGCCATAATTATATGCATACATTATGCATGCAGTGAAATCCAGGAATGCTGTCATCCAGCTCTCTAGGCTGAACTCTGGCACTTACTCGACTCGCATTTGGTTTAGTTTTTTAACTTCTGAGCTTCATGTCCTCATCTATAAAACAGAACTTGTTATCTTCCTTAGGAAGATACTTCAAGAATAGACAGAGAAGACCACGCTTATAAGACTAGGAAAAATACTCAGAGTAGATGAGATGGTGTTGATCACACACACTTCTAAGTTAGTCTACTGTTATGTCTTTAATGAGTTAGCAGACATTCAGAAATTAAATATTTACTTTTGAATATTTAGTCATGTTCCCATAATTTATCCATTACCTTCCCTTGCCCACAAACTCCCGAGGCTTCTTGCCAGCCATGGAGCATCAGGAGAGCTAAGATATAGATGTCAAGACCTTAAACTAGCATCCCAAGTTCTGCTTCCACATGCCCAGCTTACTTTGCTGGCCTGGTTTCTGTGGGAGATAATTTTCCCTCAGGAAAACAATTGGTAAGTAACTATTGTGTAAGATAGGAGGAGTGTCCTTTAGATATCTTCCTTATATTTATACCCCTATGCCTGCTATTTGCCTGAAGATAGATTTGGGCCCTGACTTCCACTCTCCCTGTTCACATCCTCTTTCCATAGTGATCTGAGAACCGGTTTCAAGCAAGCTGTATATGAATGCATGCCTTGAGATTCCTTTCTACGTCTTATTGAGGACATCTCTGGAGAATTTGGTAGTTATTTTCAGTAAGCAGAAGCATTAGAGTCCCAATATCTAGAGTATTGTCTCCCACTGCTAGTGAAGAATTTGCATCCTTATAGCTCAGACCACCTTACACTGTGAGTGTGTTCCTTGATTATACAGCAGTGGGAAAGAAGAGACAACGACAGTCCCCTTCAATATACACATTCTGAAACAGAGGACAAGAGGGAGGCAGCATCATTTCCAAGCCCACTCTCCTTCTCACTGTAGAATAGTGGTTAATCTTGTAGCGATCAAACACCAGTCTGCAAGCCCCTAACTGTGCCACCTCCATGGCACCTGTGCCCTGCTTCCTATAAACTCCAATTGTCCATACCTGGTGTTGCCCCAATTGTCTATTTAGCGCCCATCTGCTATCACTTGGAGAACCCATGTGCATTTCTAACCCATGGTGGTCCAAAATTTTCTCTCTCTTTATTTCACAAGTGTTAGAAGAGCAGAGGATGGTTGCAATGGCAGGAAACAGAGCAAAGAATTTTGAATAAAGCTCCCTCAAATATCAATAGAACCTTGTTTGTTTACAAAGTAACTGTCGGTAAGAAACCCTTATTTCCTGTCTCATGCCCCATTTCTGCTTCCTGGATGCCCCTCAGGCAACACAGCTGCCCTACCTTCCAGGATGCTCAGCAACCACTCTGCCTAACCTTCCTTCTACTTAGCCAAGGAAAACTTAGTCAGGTCGTCCTTCACTGACATTACCCACGTTCTTTCTGTTACAATTGCCTACCAAGCTGCTGAAAGACTGGGAGTGGGAGAAGAATGAGACATCTTGATAGAAGGGAACTTTATGGGGTTAGGGAGAAATCTGGTGCCAGGGAAACTTCCAGGAACCCACAAGGATGACCCCAGTTAAGACTCCTAGCAATAGTGGAGAGGGTGACTGAACTGGCCTTCTCCTGTGATCAGATTGCTGAGTATCCTAATTGTCATCATAGAACCTTCATCCAGTTACTGATGGAAGCAGATGCATAGATCTACAGCCAAGCCCTGGGCAGAGTTCTGGGAGTCCAGTTGAAGAGAGGGAGGAGAAATTATATGAGCAAAGAGCTTCAAAGTCCTGATGGGAAACCCATAGAGAAAGCTTGTGGGAGCTCATTGACTCTGGACCCACAACTAGGAAACAGTCAGGGAACTACACTAGGCCCTCTTCATCTGGGTGACAGTTGTGTAGCTTGGTCTTTTATGGGGTCCCTAGCAGTGGGAGCAGGACCTGTCCCTAATGCATAAGCTGGCTCTTGGGAACCTATTCCCTGTGGTGGGACACTTTGCCCAGCCTTGATGCAAGGGGAAGAACTTGGTCCTGCCTCAACTTGATATGCCAGACTTTGTTGACTCCCATGGGAGGCCTGTCCCTTTCTGAATGGAAACAGAGGAGAAATGGAGTTGGGGTGGGGATAGAAGGGAGGTGGGGGAAGAAACAGGAGGAGACAAGGGGAAACTGTGGTTGGTATGTAAAATAAATAGATAAATAATTTAGAAAAATAAAAAGACTGAAGAACACGGCCCAGCATAAGCTCATACTAGAAAAGCTCTACCCAGTTTCTTGATCTGGGAACCTAGTTTCTGGTCCCTGTGATTATCTGTGTATTTCTCGGGGTACCCTTAAGATGATGGAAGATCCTTCTGAGTACAGACTCTATGAAGTGGGCTTCTTACCACCACCAAACTGCCCAATCAGCAGGGTGAAGCTTTGGAAGAAAGGCTAGCAGTATTAGAGCCAATGTCTAATAAGGTTAAGAGGCAGTAGAGTAGATTCTGAGGGACCATGCTTGGGATGGCAAATATGTAGCCAGTTCTACCTTTCCCTCTCTCCTGTTTTCCTTAGTGGACATTACTAAATATCTAATGGATTACCACACTTGATTTTCTTGACAGCACAGATGGCTTCCCATTCCTTTTTACCACAGTTCTCCTGGTAGCAATCATAGGACTATGATCTTCTTGACCTTACTCGTTGTATTTTTCTTTTTGGCTGTTTTCCCTTAGTCCTGTGCCTGAAGAGATGAATTTCCAGACAGATATCTATAGTGTCTCTCGGAGCTCCTCCCCTCTCCTGTTCTGAGCCCTAGGCACTGGGGTTATTTTTGGAAGCCTATGTGTCAAAACAAGTTGGCTAGCTGTGTGCTCCTTGATGCTGATGGGAGCTTGACAAGCCGTAGCCAGCTTTAATTTCTCATTTTGAAGTATTAAATGTCAGGAGCTCAATTAACATTTTCATTATTGCATTTTTATTGTGCTCTTATTTAGGTTACAGATGTGTGGGAGCTAACATTCCCTCCTTGCTATGTTTAATGAAAAAAATCATCCAATATGATAAACTCTTACATGTGCAGGGTGCTTTCTTCATTTTTAACATGTCTCCAAGTGCACATTAACTTAAGAACATCATTCAGTTCTTTATTTACACAGCAGTAATTCCACAATTATAGAGTATTGTGTGGAGCAATGGTGTAGCATCTATGAGGAGACTATCCGTTAGTAAAGCTAGGGAAATAAAAACAAAAGAACGGTATCTTTCTGTTTTTTATATCTGTTTATTTTGTATATCTGTGTTTGCACTCAAGTCACAAGTGTGTGAGTGTGTGTGTGTGTGTGTGTGTGTGTGTGGTCAGAAAACAATTTGAGGAAGTTCCTTCTCCTTTCGTCAGTAGATCTTGGGGATCCAATTCAGTGTTTACGGCTTGGCAGTGAGTTATTTAATTAACCATTTGGATCATCTCTTCTGTCCCAACTATCTTCTTTTCTTATATAATTTTACTTCTTTTTGAAGGTTATAAACTTTATTATGCCAATTTTAAACATGTCTATGTCATATTTTGCTTACTTTTCCTCCCCATTACCCTCTCTCATCACCATCATCCCCTTCATGAAACCCTTCTTCCCAATGAGCCCCCTCATATTTAAACATCTTCCATATTGCTAGAGAATTTCATAACTATATAATATAGTTTAATCAAATCTATACTTTCCCCTTCCCATTCCTTCTTTATATCCCTGCCACTTTCCTCTCCCAACTTCCTCTACCTTCCTTCCCCTTTTTAACCCACTGCATTCCAGTACTTTCAAGGCAGTCTGTGAAGAGATAAGTCACACACACACACACACACACACACACACACACACACACACCACTTGCTTTCCTTAAGCTAATGTTATACTTGAGCAGGAGATCTCTGTTGCCGTCCTCTATCCTTATGCGCACTCTCCTGCTCTTGCCTTCTTCACTGCACTGCAGTCTGGAGCTATTGGACACAGCATGGGGAATGAGAGTGAGTGAGTTCATCAATATTCAGTCCCTGGGCCCAACAGCTAAAGATGCATTTGTGTCCTACTGTTTACTTACTTTTCTCATAATGAGTTTTCTTCCCCTGTTGGGTTTTTGTTTTTAGGTGACCTCAAGAAAGAGTGTATACAAAAAAAAAAAAAAAAAAAAAAAAAACTGTGAGCATCCTTTGGGGAACTTTTACTCCTCCTCCAACCATGAACACACTTAAAATGTAAACTGCCTGACGTTACAAACAATCTGCTTATGTTTCAGGTAACATTGGCTCAGAACTCTCCTATACAGACATTGGTGTGTTCATCTCCTCTGATGGGGGCAACACATGGAGACAGGTAAGTGTGACGATTCAGGGGAAAGGGGAGACATTCAGAGTAAACTCTGCTGACATCTTCCATTCCTGTTGATTCTTAGACTCCTTATGATTTTGTAGTCAAGAAATATTTGACTAGCTCTCCAGTACTGGGTCTAGCAGGCAGTCTATAGGGGTAATGGTGGGTGAGAAGATACCCGGGCCTGCAAGAGGAAACCCCATACTTGCTCTGAATGGTTATGGCATCTCTTCAGCAGTATATATGTAACAGGCTTTGGATGCTCAATGTTGTTCTGGTTCCTAGGAATACATTGATGAAGCTGTTTCTGTCATTAGGGTGCCAAGGAATCTTGGCAAGCAATCCTCCTTCATCAGCGTTCTCGATCTGCTTCTTTATCTAAAAGGGAAAAGATTAGAATGTTGAAACCAGAAGAGGCATGGAAGTCAATGATAATTTGAGAACTGTATAGACCCAGCCATCAGTAAACATGAGACAGCTTAATACATATATGTCTAAAAGAAAAATCGATTCAGTGTTGCAAGCAATAGTTCTTGGAGTGGTAATAGCAATGTCCCACACAGCCATTGTGTATTTGATGTATGCTGAGTTCAAGCTGAATTTTGTCTTACCGTGTGACTACTATATTAGTCAATGCATACATAGTTGATGTCCACAAGCTTTAAAGGGTTCAAAGCTTAAATGAAGAAAATAATTTCACATAAAATGAAATATAGTTTGGGTTGATTTTATTATTTTACTGGTCTTATCAAGGAAAAAAAGAAGAGTAAAGAGTTGGTTCTACTGGAAAAACTGGAAAGAATGAATAATTAGAGGTGATACCTTACTAAGTCTTAAAAAGAATAAGATTTCTACTGAGGAAGAAAAAGGAAAGGCTCTGAATGTCTTGATTCATGTGAATTCACCATTAGCTGTCTTGCTGGTAAAGTTCCAATTTGGATGACCAAATAAAGTCTGGCATCTTCACTACCAGTATTGCCATCTCTGTCCCTACCACCACCACTGGAACAGTTACCAGGCACTTAACAGATGCAACCGCTGTTTTAAGTACTACACAGGAGGGCAACAAAGACTATGACAAATCTTGCTCCAAAGGCTGTAATCGAGTGACTAGGGAACAGACATATGATTATGTGTCAACTTTCAAAATATAAGATAATTTATTGCAAGGGCCTAAAGAGGTCTGGAACTGGAGAACAAACTCATTCAGTTTAAAGAACAATCATTATCCAAGAACCTAAAGAAAAATGTCAGCTGGCCAGGAAACCAATGCTGCACCTTTACCATCCTGCTTTCCCCCACCCTGTTTCTCTAACTTCCCAAGCTTCTACTTTTCATGCCAATGCCTACCAGGGGAAAGTTGACAGCTGGCTGACAGTATCAAGGAGGAAGTTTGAATACCACTTTCTGCTCCTCCCTGGCTTCAGTCCTGCATCCCTGTTACACGGCTTATCCCAGACCAACACACTAACCGGAACTGCAGACTCTGCCTCTCCATCATGTTTGGAACATACATAAATTATAACCTTAAGTTCTTTGAGTGCTAAGAGTGGCCATTAGTAGGGCAGTTTTCTTTACTGAAAAGATAAATGTGAAGAATAAGAAATTAAAGTTTTAGGACTGAGAAGCTTACTTCTTCTCTGTGTTCATTTGAGCATATATGCAGGAGATCACGATATTTCTACTCATTCCCTTTTTCCATCTGCCAACCCCTGCTTACCCTCTCCTAGTAAATTCTCCAAGTCACTATCCTAACCTCTGCACTCGGTCACATGAGCCAACACCAGAGTTAAGTACTTGAAGAATTCTGAATATCTGTTTTTCTCATGAATTCTGAAATTGGGTATCTTTGTTGAATAAATACTATCCCTGCTTCAAGCTGGAACCATAGAACCATACACTTTGATATACATGGAACTAGATTGGAAAACATCTTTGTTGAGACTCTTGTATTTTGCTGGTGCTTAATACATATCTGTGACAGATGGAGATATGACTCATTGAATCAGTGGACCAGCAAATGGATAGCTTAATAAAATTTGGTTAAATTCATAGTCCAGGTACTGATTTGTCTTAAGGCTCAAGGAGACTATATTATAATGAATATTTATAAAAGGTAGTTGATGGGCACCAAAAGCTGGGTCTTCTTCCAACCTGTAGAAGATTCTAGGAAGTAGCGACTATGTCCAAATGTTCCATTGTTCTAGGGTCTGGAGAAGTTCTCTTTTGAGTCCTCGACAAATAAACGTTAAAACAGCAGAGAAACAGACATCGGAAAAGTAACTTATAAAGATGCAAAGATAGGAAAATCTTTTTGAAATCACACTCTTTTTTTGAGGGGAGGAAGGGTTAGCTAGTTGAGCATGCACCATACCGCCTCACCTTTATGTAGTATATTGATTTGCATGGCTCGTGGGAAAGGTCCTGAATATGCCATTTGAGTGGAATAGGGAGAGCTGTTTGTTCTCTGTGAGTCCAGTTTCTCCTCTAGTAAATTCAGATAATACTTGTCAACTGTCTGCAAGAGCCCCTGGAAATGCTAGAATCCAAACAATACCATGCATATGAAAGACTGCAAACTGTTAAGCACTGCAAATGTGAAGCATTGCTGTGATTGCTGTTATTGTTGTTGTTCCAGATCTTTGATGAAGAGTACAATGTCTGGTTCCTAGACTGGGGTGGCGCCCTCGTGGCCATGAAACACACACCTCTGCCAGTCAGGCACTTGTGGTAAGGACAGCTCCCTATCCTCTTAATGAACAGGTCTTCAGCGGAGAAGGTTGGGGCACGTTCTTCTGAGTGGTTTTGCATCCTCTTCTCCATTTCCTCACCCATTACTCACCAGCCCACTTTTTCAAAATCTTTATATCATCTATCTCATAGGCAGCAAAATATGCAGTCAGGTAAGACAGAAAAGAATAGAAGGATCCACAAGCCAGGCAGCCTTGACTTAGAATCCATATATGAGAGATGGAGAGATATTGCTCTGTAGGGATGGTTAGGTTCACGTTAGCAGATCCTGAGATCAGCTCTAAATAAGTTCAGTTTATGATTCTATGACTGTCCCATTATAGATGACCTATAGGTGTCATGGATATTCATTCAAAGATCAAGGGAGTAACCTGGGCTGATAATCCGTATTTTGCAGCTATAAGGAACTTGGGAGTAGTTAAAGACATGCTGTAGGCTTAATACCATAAGAGAGTTTGGACAATGAATGAAGATGACCAGGGACTCCATTAGAGTTGATGAAAGAGAAATAGCCAAGAAGGGAGAAACCCCTGAGAAAGATGAGATCAGATCTGTTATGGAGCAAAAGCACAAAGGGACTAAGTGTCTTAGGAGGTCATAATCAGAGCGCATTTAAAGTACAAGTGAAATAAGAACAGTTTGTAACATTTATAAATGAACAAACAAATGAATGATAAACAATGAGATGAAATGAAACAGTTTATATTGTTCATCTCAGCAAAGCAAATATGTAATGGAGCTCAGAGCATACAGGCTAGTTCCTCCATGAGGACAAGGATCAGAGTAAGAATATATCTTGAGGGATTTATGTCATGATGTAGGTTCTTGACAAAGGATAGATATTTCTTGTATGCAAGTACCTCGAAGAGAAAGAATTTCAGGCTTCATGTTCTATTAAATAGTTATTTGTGGCTGGGGCTAACTAAAGTACAGGTGAAAGCATTCACAGTGGCAAAAAGCTGGATCTCAGCTTTTCGCAGGCCCTTAATTACCAATAAGACCAACACTTGGAGTGAGAATTTTAGTGGAAGGCTTCTGGTTGTCATCTGAGAGAGAGTTGATATCCTGATGCCATGTCCTATCTTCAGCCACCTTGATAAAGAGTTTTCTCGGTTTGTCTATTTTAAAACTATAGAATTGTCACTTTTAGGTTGAAACATGCTAAAATGTTGTCAGTCTCTTAGAGCCTCATTAGCACAAGGTAAAATAGTTACATTTTCAAACATATTATTTTACAAGAAGGTTATGTAAATAATCTTTAAAGTCATAAGGAGTTTCTTTCAAGAAAATGGCTATACTAGCCTAAGGGAGAACTTGAGAAAATTCTCAATGGAATTATTTATTATCCATTTCCTATTAAATAATAGTCTGGATTTGTTGACAGAATGTTACATTTCAGGCCGTGTCCTAAATTGCTCCACCAAATTATTCAGCTCAATCCTAAATATGTGGATATTTTTAAAAGTTACCAATATACTGACTTTAAAACACAGCTATATCAAGTACCTTACTCAAAGCATTAGTGCACAGGAGTTAACTGGATGTGCCAATGGAGCTCCTGCATGTTGCCTGCTAATGCTTTAGGTACTGTGAGGAGCACAAAGAGGGTGGTTGTAACGTGGTTCCAGCCCTATGGCAGATGACAGTCAGTACAAGGATTTCAGATTAACCCAAAGCAGTGTGTGTTTAGAAGATGCCGACTGTGTGATGCTGAGCAGCGGTCTTCCTGCAGCAGGGGGCACGGAGATGGTGTTTAGAGAAAGGATGCTGTGAGTTCCAGGAAGAAGTGGTCTGAGGCATGCTAATGAGAGTAAAAACTCTGACCTGAGGCTAGAATTCAGCAATGTACAGAGGACTCAGAAATCTGTATTAGAGCTAAGGATGGGGACATGTAAAAGGAGACAGGATTGAAAAGAACCTAAATGTCACTTCAAGGTGCTATGGTTGAGCTGGCAGGTGGTCCCTTTCATTTTCAAGACCTATTTCAGTCTGTGGAAGGAAGAATTGCCTTTTAAGGAGGGAGTGAGACTGTACCAACAAAGAAGAAAGTAAGTCTTAAAACTCACTTATTTTTAACCAGATGACACATTGTTTCTTGGCTCTGTCATTAGGTTTAAGGAACCATCTCAATCTGAGTTGGTAAATTCCTCATAGACAAACAGGCTAGTTTATTCCTTTCCTTCAAGTCTCCGGAGGAGAAAGTAGCAAGTGTAGCCTGTACCTGACCATCTCACTCCTTTCTTTATCCTTGACTGTGGGATTAGGTCCCTGTGCTTCTTCTTACTGCTTTTGAGAGCTTCCTGCTGAGAACTTTCCTGCTGCTGAGACTAGGAAGAGTTTATTGTTTGCTTTCTCATGGAGGAAAATAAAACCAGCCTCTATGGGCTGCAAGGGGAGCATGGTACCAAGAGATCTGAGAGGATTTCAACTTGTTTGGTTGTTTTCCCTTAGAAGCCTGTTCTTTTCTAGAGACAGAAAAGCAGTGGGTATGGAGAGGTGGTGGGTGGTGGAGAAACTGGGGGGAGCTGAGGGTGGGTGGTAGGGAGAAACTGGGGGGAGCTGAGGGAGGGGAAGCTATAATCAGGATTTATCGTATGAGAAGAGAATCTGTTTTCAATTAAAAACAAAAACAAAACCAGAAATTTAGCCTTCCTTGCATTTGACTATGCAATCTGAGCTGTCAAGGGTTCAGTCTAGAGACAGACACACTTACTCTCAAAGGAGCAACTTGTCTTGGCAGTCTTGGAGGAAAATGCCCAAGTTAGAAAAAAAAATTGCTGAGAATCCACTTTAGGATCTGTAGTCAAGAACAACTATCATCACTCAAAATCTTCAATGAAAATTTGAGGTTATCAAGTTGAATGTAGCACTAATAGTAGCATTATACTTCAAGTGTAGAAAACCAAGTGTATTCACCATAAATAAATGGTAGAAGTCTACTGTGGAGGATATGCTAATAACCCTGAATTTGTCAATATCTAGTATGAAATAAATCAAGCACCATGCACATTCCATAAATACCACATGCCAAATTCATTTTTAAAAATAAAATATGTGAACATTTGTAGAGCCTACAAAATAATTATATTCTTACTGAATTTCTTCTTGTAAAATGATACTGTTTGTTTTCCTCTACTAACTTAAAAACATTAAATATTATTTTTAAACTAAGCATTGAAGATAGTATTGTCTTCATTTAAAGGATGTTGATAGGAATGTTTCCTGAACTTAGACAGGGATGAAGATTTCTGTTTACGCCTGTCCATCAATATAGTTCTCAGGAGAAAAGGAATAATTTGCACTTGCAAGTGGATAAATGTCAGCTATTGAATGTGTCTGAGAAATTACTACAGCAAATAATGAATTCATTCAGAAATTGTCCTTTGTGTGTTTTCTTGAAGGCTATGGGAGTGTTTTGTAATGACTTGACCATGTCATTATCATCAATGTTTTCTTATAAAACGGTTGACTAATTTTTGCCTCTTTCAAGCTTTTGAAACTCAAATACAGTTCCTTCTTTACTAGTAAATTATAATTAAGCTGCAAACTCCAAGGCTAAAAAAATGGCATATTTTAAGAAGAAGAAGAAAGATTAGGTAGTTGCTTGATTATCATTTTTTCTTATGGATCTCAGACTAACATTATTTTCCATACAGATGTATGTGTGCATACATGCACAAATGAAAAGCGTTAGCTTACACAACATTACCCAAGGGTATAGAGGTTTTCAGACTTAAGTAATAGCTACATTGCTTTGCAGAGAAAATGGGAGTCATAATTGAAAAACTGGGGAAACTATAGCAAGGCTAACAGGGCATGCTGTTTCCTACAAATGGAAAGGTTAGGTAGCTGGATGAGCATGAAGACAAACAGTATGGAGATTGACTCATCCATCTGTGACCATGTTGCTTTGGATGAAAGAGATCAGAGCCTAAGTGCTATTTTAGGTAAGCCCTCCATCAAGTATTGCTGCTGTGCTTTAGAAATACTAGAGGGAACTGAGCAACAGAGTCCCACTGAATGCAGTTTTCCAAAGAAAGCTCACAAGGGACAAGGTGTCTGAGTGACAGGTGGGCTGAGGTGCAATGATTTGCTGAGCCCTGACAGACTGTCCTGTTTCCCTTTGATGTTCTTGGAACGAAAAAGGGAAACATCACCTTTTCTGTGTTCTTTTGTTCATTTATACATGACTTGGATATCAGTGTCTTGTTTGTTCAGAGAAACATTTCCATGAGAACAATAGTTGTAACCTGTGCACACCTCTGAAAGGAGCATTGCACGTGTTGCTTGGAAGAACTTCCTGGTGGCTAGCACAGCACCTCCCGCATCTGCCGTGGAAGGCAAGGAAAGAACACTGATTCTCATCGACTATTCTGCTTCTAATGCTGAGCTGGTCTTGCAGGAAGAACTTTGGTTATTTTTGGAAAATTCTATTCTTCCTCTCATGTCAATACTATAAAGTCAGAGACACACAAACTGGGAAAGGACCCCGGAGGTCGTATAGTCTAGCATAATATCTGTTCTAGCAGATCATTTTGTGACACCTTAAGAGATGCAACATGCCAGGATAATAAAAAAAGTGGAAACCACTTAGTGAATACTCAATATAGAGTTCTTATCTTCTACAATGGCTTTAGTTGTTAGGAGAAAAATATTCTTAACGCTGAGCAACAATGAACTGACTTAGGGGTTTTGCACATTGAATTCAGGTACATGCAATTTTAGGATTGTATAATTGGAAGGACATCCAGCTATTTTTTTTATCTAGCCATTCTAGGTTTCCATGAATATCTAAATCTGCAACTCAAGAAAATATTTCCAGTTTGTTCATTTGCCCCACACATATTCATCAATTGCATGTTATATACATCCAGCAGAAGCACAGGAACAGGGACACACTGTGGAAAAGAGCAGTGTGCATGAGAGCTCACACTCTGAGTGTGACCATTAGATGCTTCTTTTCAGTAGCATCAGTGGGACAGAAAAGTGTGTCCCTATTTCTCTCTGCAGTTTTAAAAACTCATGCGTCCATGCAGCTAACTACATGCTCTCCAAATCCGTTCATGGACATTATCTTATGGTTTTTTTTGTTTTGTTTTGTAGTGAATAGTCAAGATATTCTTTCTAATATATGGAAACCTCCTTACTAAAAGAATAAGTTGAAATGAAATGATAATTAATTCAGTCTCTGTTCTTTTTTCTTTTCTTACCCGTGCTGTCTAAAATTTATGTAATCTGTTTCCAGGCCAGTTTGTCTTTCACCTTAAATCACACTAATTGGCAGGTCTTTAAAATAAAAGGAACTGGGATTGGAATTGAGCCTCGTGTTTAAGATACGGCAGAGGGATTGTTTCCTTCATCGTGTGTGCAGCCTAGAGGCACTTTTTAGGCTTTGTGGTTTGACCAGCTTTTGAAGTTTTACCATTCGGAGAACACTTAACTTGTGATTGACAAGGGATGCAGTCCCTTTTGTCTGAACTTATTAACTCACTGGTTAATCTTACCCTTTCTCCCAGTGCACCACTTTTTTTTTCTTTTCCACATCCTAACTACTTTTCTTAAATATTCTATTATTTCATTTTATATGTATGGATATTTTTCCTGCATATATGTCTACATTTCATATGTGTGCCTGGTGCCCAAGGAATCTAGAAAAGGCAGAAGTTCCATTGAAGCTGGAATTACAGATGGTTGTGAGCTCCCTTTGGGCACTAGGAATTGAAATGTCTTATGGAAGAGCAGCCAATGGTCTTAAGTACTGAGACATCTCTCCAGTCTCTAAATATTCAGACGAGGCGAGATCGGGCACGTTCAGTGTGTTATGGTCATAGACTAAATATTCTACTTTTAAATTGACCCACCTTGTAAATCACGCCCCTACTCAGAAAGCCAGATCCATTTATCCAAAGCTCTTCTTGACGATGACACAACATGGAAGACTCTAAAGTATCTAGATGTGGACCAGAACTGATAATGGCAAACTAAGTCCCTGTGTCTTCTGCCCGCTCCACTTCTCTTCTTTGATTGTTGAAATGCCATCAACAATATCAATATCTTCCATAACTTATTTATTATGTTTATTCATACTGTATATATCTCATCAACAAATGTATTGACGTCACCTCTGAAAATATCGAAAACCTTTGTTTTTTTTCTGTGTCTGTTCTCCATAGTAACCTTTAGTAACCATTTCTTATGCTGTCTTGCCATTCTTCTAATTCTGTCCACTTAGGGTTCTGACAATCTATTCACCACACAGATGTAAAATTTGTCTTTTAAAGTTTGGATCCCGTCATATCTTTCATATACCATCTGAAGACCAAGTCCTCTGTGACTGAATTCGGCTCTGTCTACCAACTCTACTTCTACTTTCCGTTCTGCTCTAACTATTGATCATCTTTCTGTCCAGAGTTCAGGTCCACTTCACAGTAGGTATTTCCTCTGTCATAGCCCTCCCCTCTGTGTCTGTGTGTCTTCTTCTTTATTGTCATTTCAGGTCTCCACGGATACCACTGCCTAGGGCTAGTGCTTTTAGTTACTAACAAATCACTCTGCATTATCAGGACTATTTTCTTTTCTTTTCTTTTTTTTTTTTAAAGATTTATTTATTATGTATACAACTTTCTGCTTCCATTTATACTCACACGCCAGAAGAGGGCGCCAGATCTCTTTACAGATGATTTGGAGCCACCATGTGGTTGCTGGGAATTGAACTCAGGACCTCTGGAAGAGCAGATAGTGCTCTTACCCACTGAGCCATCTCTCCAGCCCCCAGGACTCTTTTCTAACCCTTGTTTTTGTGTCGGTTTACTGGTACATTGTTTTACTACAAATTAACTACAATTTCCACTGGTGGTGGAGCCTTTCCTTTCCTCTCTTCTCTGGAGATACTGCTGAGGTGTTAAGACTGATAATTCAGTCTGGTGGTGGCCATTCCCTTACTCTCTTCTCTGGAGATACTGCTGTGCTGTTGTTATGACTGAGGACACAGTTAGCTCAGGCACGTGAGAAACATGAGCTATTTTATCCGGGAACTCATTTCGTTTTCTCTCTCTTTTCTGCATTGCCATTATTTAGAGGTCATTCAGAATTTTACTTTCTCCTTGAATATTGACAATCTTACTGGTTTCAATTTCACCTATAGACTTACTATAGGATTCCCCATTTCCTTGGCATGCAGACATTAATGAGCTTTTGATAGGAGGAAGCAAATGAGACGCCCTTAGGGCTGGCATTCAGAGCAGTTATCTCTGAGTATTTACAAAGTCCCAACCATCTCTGATTTGCAGTCCAGGCCCTACATTCTTATAGCAAAGATATTAAGATTTTTATTGTCTTTCCTAAAGTTTCTTTCAGGACTCAGATTTTGTTAGATCTGTTTCTGCCTGAAACACCCATGTGTTAGAAAACACTCTTCTCTGGAAATACCCACACGGCAGAATTGTGGCCTTCCAAGAATCCCCTCAGTCATAAATGAGTGTCGCTGGACTCCATTCTCACTGTGCCTCCGGAAACAGTGCTCTTGCTTCCATTCTGGCATCCTCACACCCCATGTACCTAGGCTGCCTGTCGTTTCTGGGCTTGTCTTTAGGTGTGTGCTGCTTCGCCATTCTTCCCTCTACCTGTGAGACATCCTCCCATGGAGATTACTCCCTACAGCAGGCCTCTAGTCTTCTATGGTTTCTCTCTCTACTAGCACTTAGCTTTGTCTGGAAGCTTCCATCTTGATTCTGAGAAGTATGATGTGACCTCATCATCTGCCTCATGGTGTCTTCCCTGTATGAAGTAAAAAATAGCTGCCCCTATGCCCTGCTGGTGGATACATGAAAAGAGGGCACCTCTCATCTCGAGATACCTGTGGCACTCACTGAAGCCTCTTCTGTATATGCTGCTAACTAATCTTTATCAGTGAGGAAATTTTTGGTGAAGCAAGGAGAGAGGGCTTGAGCTCATGTTGGCATTATTCTGTGGAAATAGCAACTGATTGATTTAGAGTCATATCAACAAACAGGCTTGAAAAGGAGAAATCATAAAGCCTAAGATATTTTTTCTTAACCCCCGGACATACCAGAGAGAGAGACAACTAGTTAGTGGCTATGGGAATTTCTAAAACTACCTTTATTATTGTAGGAAATTCTGAACTACAAAAGCAAGGAATCTGGACTCATGCTATTTTCACAGCGGTTCAGGTCTCCACACCTTCCTCTGCACTAACTTAGCTTTCAACTTAATCTTTAAAAAGGCTGAGTTAACTGAGCCCTTAAAGTTCAAGATAGAGGATGATAATTTAGGAATTCACAAAAGCTTCTTAACAGTGTGATCTCTTTTCTTTTATGATATACCATCAACCTAAACATTGTTGTCAGACTGACTGCCCTGGATAGGTTAGAACATTGTCCACAGCACTACTTTTAATCTGTGTATTTGGAAAAAAAATAAGATAGGAACACAGAGGGGAGTAACAGAAGAATAGAGCGATTAAAAAGTAAATACAGACGAGATGGAGTGACTTTCTGTTCATGGAGAAGGAGATTCCTAGAACCAGTGCATGGAAGTCAATTAAAATCATACTGCAGAAATTGAGTGGATGCGCTGAAAGAGGGCCTTTCACATCCCTTTCTTCCTCTATGCATCGGCCCGTCTAGCGCTTCCGTAGCCCTGATAAGTATCAGGGCGATGAAGATGAATGGAAGAGTCCTTGTCCTCAAAATGATCACAGTTCGTAAGAGTCAGAGACATTTTCTGAAATGATGTATAACAGAAAGAAAGAAGCATGTCACAAAGATTCATATGTGAGGTGTCAAGGGGTCATTCAAAGAATAAAATGGTCATGTTTGCTAACCTCTGAGAGGTTAAAATCCTGAATATAGGAGAAGGACCATATGTAGGAGGGGCTCAAAGTCTTAAATTATGTATGTAGAGAAGATTTAGAAACCTGACAGGACAAGAAAGATCCTTGAGGATGAAGAAGCCAAGGACACATCTTTGGGCTGTGTCCTCTGCTGAAATCGAGGTGTAGAGAGGTCCTTGATATTATCAAGAAGGAGAGGGAAGCAAGCACGTGGAATCGCTAGCAGCATCCTTTAAAGAGGTGCGTGCTCGGCATCCACAGAGGACCAGGCTTGTCTTTTATCCTTGGACAAACGATGGAACAGGGCATCTTCTCATAGTAGTTCAGACACACACTAGCCATGCCTACAAGCCTTTTAAGGTGACATTGGAAGGTGGAGTAGTCTCAACATCCATTCAGAGAAAATAGGAAATTGCTTTTCTTGAAGTTTGATTTGAAAGACACACATACACCCTTCCTATAGGGCACACCCACACTCCTCAATTTATCTGTGTCAGAAACTCCAAGGGCTGAATTGATTGTACTGTAAATTGAACCTTAGTATTTGAAATGCGACACCCTGTCTGCTGAGATCTTTTGTGCACACATACACATATGTGTGTGTGTGTGTGTGTGTGTGTATTTCCTCAAGTCTAATGTGCTGAAATATTTCTATAGGCTTGGATCCCTTCTGCCTGTTCTGGTAAAAGCAATTTTAATCAAATCTTATAATATAGGGAGATGTTGTTGATTAAGTATTGTTAATCCACATTGCCAGATAGGAAACTTTAATAACGTAAAATAAGATGGTCAAAGACTGCAACTTTATTTTCAACTGTGTCTTCTATGTATTTGTTTCTGCCTCAGGGTGAGTTTTGATGAGGGCCACTCCTGGAGCAGATACGGTTTCACGTTGCTGCCTCTCTTTGTGGATGGGGCATTGGTGGAGGCAGGAGTCGAGACCCACATCATGACGTGAGTACTTTTTACTGTGGCAGAGAAGAGACTAAAGACCTCAGTTCTCCTTCATCTGTGGGCTCAGGATTTCCCTGGGGGAATATAATAAGAAATCATTTCTTCTCAGGGCCAGAGTTCCCTCATCTATAAAATGGAAATTGTTTCTTTTTGCACTCAACAACCCACATAGCCACTGGTAGGTCACAGATGCTAATTGACCCAGGAAATTTCTAACAAAATTTAAAGACAAGGAAGCTTTCCCCATACCTCAAACTCAACAACATACAAAGTTAAGTCTGTGATGTATTTGAGAGATTTGGCATTCATATGTGAGTGTCTGCTCAGTGTCCATCTTGAACTCAGCCTAACACTCTGGTCAGAATTGAAAGACCAGATGCCAGCTGCTGTACAAAATGGCTACAGCTCAACCAACGTAGGAAGTAGAACACATCCATGGTTGATAGCTTTAAGTTGGACTTGTGTTACAATACAACTTTTCTGGAGACACAGGGAAAAAAAAAACATTGATAGTACCTACTGTGTGCCAGATAGTATACTAACGGACAATTCAGAAAAAAAAATCCTACTTTATCCTATTACTTAAACAAAATGAACAAATACTCTGCTTTGGAACCCAGAATACTGTGTTAGACATTCACATTTTTGTCAGGAGTTCCAGGAATGAATAAAATACTAAGGCCACTTCTATCCTTTACTTCAAACACTTGTTTGAAGATTTAGGTCCATGAGCTGACTTTCCCAAATTATTGCCTATCCTTCACTGACTCCATAGGCATAAAACAGAAAGCTTCTGTCTCTGTAGGACCTTCCCTAATGTGACTCAGTGCAAAGCTCAGTAATTTCTACAGGGCATAAGCACCTGGATTCAAGAGGCTGGTTAAGCTGCCTCTTAACTGCATTCAAGCCAGAGTTCATTGTTTTTCCAATTCAAGTCTGATGTGGCTCTAGAATTTTTACCAGTGGCCCCAAATTCAGCCATTCTTCATTTTTTCTTTTGTCAGGAGACTTGACTTTTTGCTTATCTTTAGCTCATAACCTAAGGTATTTTGTGTGCTCTTTATGAGACCTATTTGAACTCATTGCATGATTCTGTTGGGCATGGCTTTGAATGATACCATATGCAGAGGACTCTCACCATGACCTTGTATTCTCTGAACTAAAGCTGCACTTTAAATGTTGTGTCCACATAATCTTAAGTCTTAATACTTTGCCCCTTCATGTGGAGTTGAGCTTGTTACGTGGGTATGGAGACTGAACTCAGAACCAAAATTACTTCATGAATGACTGAGATAGTGTTTTGTTGTCTTTCCTTTCCATGAGTATTGCTGGGTTCTAACATGTTTCTTGGGGGAGGGGGATGAAAAGGCGTGATGTCAATGACTACAGAGACAGGGAGTCAGTAGACTCATTTATTTAACAATGAGGAAAAACTTATATACCCTCCCAGCACCCAGGCATTCTGGTCCATTGACAGCTGGCATTTCTTTCATGTTCCTCTCTCCTTGGCTAGGCATGATCAGGGCCTTTGACAGCACCTGTTGCTAGGCACTCAGGAAACACTTCTTGGTAGCTCCTTATTGGACAGGCAAAGACAGGACCTTTGACAACTCCAGGCAGACTCCACGTTGGCTCCTTTTGGCCTGGTAGGCCTTATAATATGAGGATGCTCAGGAGCTCAGCAGAACTTTGGTACCTAGTCTGTCTTGTTTATAAAGATGCCTCAAATATGTAGCATAATTATTTCATATAGGAGATGGGGAGTGAAAAGCACACTTGTCTAATGAAATTAAGAAGCATTGATCCAAAAAATGACCAATTTTTAGATCTTGTTTCAAATTTTGTAAAAATGTTTTGCTTATTATTTAAGAACTGCATACTTGAATATAGTGTGTTTTGGCCATAGCCACTTCTTGCTCCTCTCATCCAATTTTCCAAGATTGCCCTACACACGTCTCTCACAACTTCATGTCTTCTACTTTTTCCTCTTCGTTCTTTAAAATATAATTCACTGTGTCCACTTGGTACTGCCTGTATGTCTGTGGGTATAAGGCCATGCACTGCTGAACAGGAAACCTACCAGGAGCCATTTCTACCAGGAGACACACTACTGAAGAAAACTGACTCTCCCTCTACTAGCAGCTCGCCTACTGCCTTGTAGCCCTTTACCTAGTGGTGGGTCTGTGAGTCATGCTGGAATGTCAGCTGGGTTGATCTTGTGCTGGTCTTCATGTAGGGTACACAGCTGTTGAGAGTTCATGAGTACAATAGCCCTGACATATTTAGAAGACACCAATTCTCAATAGTCTTCCAACTCCTCTGGCTCTTAACAGTTTTTCTACTTCCCTCTTCTTTGATGTTCCCTGATAATTGTGTGTGTGTGTGTGTGTGTGTGTGAGAGAGAGAGAGAGAGAGAGAGAGAGAGAGAGAGAGAGAGAGAGAAAGAGAGAGAGAGAGAGAGAGAAGAGAGAGGAGAGAGAAGACGTCCCATTTGGGGATTACCATAGTCCCAAGTTCTCCTCACTTTGAACAGTTGTATTCTCTGCGCTAACCTCCATTCACTGCAAAAAGAAGGGTTATCTATAGGTATAAAATTAAATGTTTGCTACTATATCAACTTAGCAAATTCATAGTAGTAACTTCTTTGAGGTTTGCCTGTGACCTCTCCAGCTAAGAATTCTTGGCTAGGTTCAAAGAACTAGGCATGAGTTCCATTCTATTTTGTAGACTTTTAATATAATCAGAGAGATATTGGGTACAGCTAAGACATTTGGTACCACTATTGGACAAATGAGAATATCTTTACAGGCCATTAATTATTATAGTTTACAGTGTTCATAGCTGGATAAGAGTTTTCTACTTTGGAAGCCTGCATAACAGCTTCTGGCACTTTGAATTCTTACCATCAGAAACATCTTCCTTCATAGGAACTTAACTTATTCTCCCCGCCCCCTCCAGTGTGTGTGTGTGTGTGTGTGTGTGTGTGTGTGTGTGTGTGTGTTGTGAAGCTCTCACATCCTTATGCTCACCCCCTGACTTAGGAGCCAAAGTGTCCCCTGATGACTAGTGGGATGGTTACTGGGAGGCTCTGTCTGCTTCCAATTCAGATTTGAAAAAAACTTTATACCCAACTGGTTTACTAAAACTAACTGGTATTTTAATGACACATAATGAAAATAGAATTGAAAATTACATATTCTTTTGGAATTGTGAGAATAAGGAGTAGATTTGGGGACAAGGGTTCTTCTTCTAGCCATTGACCCTTACTAATGAAACAGGACACTTGAATTCTGTGAACTCACTGTTAACCTCATTAAAGTGTAATGGTGGCCATGGATAAGAAGGCTACAGTGTGATACTATTGACTTTCCATTTTGATTTGCAGAATTTATCTGTTTAATACTTTATTCATTTAAAAACACTTCATGAATGCAATACAGATTCTGTTGGATCTTCGAAGATAAAAAGGTGAATGCAATCCTTTCGTTTTAAGGGAATTTCAGGATGCAAGTGTAGGTACACTAGTCGTCAGGGCAGAGGCTCCTAGATCAGGACTGGCTTGATTTCCCCAATACCTGTAACTGAAATGAAGCAAGTAAATATGCAGACATAGAAAACATCCCGACTGAGGTAAACTAGATCCAGAAAGCAAACAGCACATATGTTATCTATTGCATGTGGATTTAGCTTTGGAGGTTAAGATTTGTGTGTAGAACTTGGAGTACCCCTAGAAGTTAGAAAAGTAGAAAGATATCATTGGAGGAGGGGAGGAGGAGGAAGAGCTAAAGCAGGGAGGAGACAGAGAATGCTAGTGTAAAGTGGGGAAGAGGAGTAATTTAAGGGGAAGATTTAAGTGGTAAGAGAGATGGGAGGGTAAACCAGATGGTGTGGGATAAACAATAGTTTATTTGAAAAGGCCACATGAAGTTCTACTGTTTTATAAGCTTTCTAAAAACTAATTTCATACTTAAATCTTTGTTTTAGGTAATGATAAATGCTCTTCTTAGAAGCCATGGTTTATATAAAAAAATAGCCTAGTACCTGCCATGGTTCACCTCTCTGTGAGTTGTTCATGAGGGAATCCAAGAGACTACAAAAATAATACCCCCAGGAATTCTGTCATGCAAAGATTAGGATCTAGCAGTTGGCAATTATGTGCCTGGAGCTTGGGTTGGAATCTAACTAGGTAATCTACTCTCTGAGCAGGGTTGTGTGTGTGGGAACAGCAAAGTGCCAACAGCAGGGCAGCTGGTGAATGAGGACCCTATGGCGAATGGTTTCTGTTTCTCTCCTGGGAGAAACTGCCCAGTTCTTCGCTGTATATCTGCTGGAGAATATGCATGGGGGAGACAAGACAATGCCCAGCATAGAGATCTGTGATTTCTTGCTTTTATTGTACATTTCTTTCTATTGCCATTTCAAATGTTATTATTGCAACATCTCCCTGGTAACCTTGACAGCAGCCATCTAGTCTAGCCTAATTCACAATGAAATGTGACCATTCTTATTACTTAAGGCTGAGGAGACATGGGATGATTGACATGCCCGTGTGCCTGCTGCCGTCTCAGGTGGAAGTTCTTGAGATGATGACGTGCCTGTGGATGCTAGAACGCTTGGCCTCCTTGGTCCTCTACTGTTATGAAAGGTTGTTTGCCTTCTAAAATAACAAACACCTTAAGGGGAACTCTTTTTCTCTTGGCTCAGCTGAAGAATCAGATGGAAAATCTTTCCCACATCCTCAGTACTGCATTTTAGTTTCCTTACTAACATGAAAATTTTGGACCAATGGACTGTGATTTAGCTATCCTTTTACAGGGACTGCAGAGAACTAGGGAGTCTCTCTGGAAAAAAAAAACATCTAGGGCAAGAACAGTAGAATTTCTCCTGAAAAATCCCAGTTACTTCTAGGAGTAGACAGCAAAGTACCTGGAGAGACTGTAGCCTAATTTTTAAAAATCCAGCCATGGTTTACAGCCAGTTTGCATACACCCTTCCTTTTCTCTAGGCCAGATAATGCCATGAGATGCTTTCTGAAATGTGATTTCATTGGAATCCCCCAGAGTCTTGCAGTGTAGATAGGATTATCATCACTGAGCAAGTGAGGATGCCGAAGCTCAGGGAAATGTTCAAGACAGACAACATAAGAGCAAAGACTTTGGCCACAAATGAAGGAAGATACTAGAAATTTCTAAGGCTTGTCCAGCAAGGAAGCACTATGGTTCATAGGAAAGTGTTGGGATGTTAATGACTTAGTATGTGCTGATGTCTATCTCTCTGCTCACCCCTTCCTAAGCCAAAGAAGATCCATCCTGAATTTTAATTCACAGTATGTTTGATAAGAATATGATGAAAGCTTGAAAGAATTAGGGACTAATTAAAAGGCAAGATGTGAGGGAAATTGTACTTGCCATTGGATATCAAACAAGTGATGAAAGGCAGAATAGTTACAAAGGGTTTCCTGGCTGTGCCGAGAGACGGAGATCAGTCATTACAGGTGGACGGCACAGTCTGAGCAAACAGGGAGGCGTAGGAATGTGCCTGGCCTGTCAAAAAGAAGCTGCAAAGAAGGAAAGGCTACAAAAGCCTTCAGCAAATTGGCTAGAGCCCACTGTCTTGCTGACTCCCTTTGTAAATCCCACTCTAATTGGCATAAATCTCTGGTCCATTGTTCTACTAGCAGAACTAATAGCCAAAGTGAAGGGGACCGATAACATTTTGCCTAGAAAATTATGCAAACCCCAAAGCTACAGACGTTTGAATAGAAGCAAAGACCTCCTTTGCACTAAGAGCCAGTAGCTTCATGCTCAGCCGGGAACATACTCTTAAGTATATATAGCCAGAGCAGGATGCAAAGGCCCAGCTCTAAGCTGTGAATCCATTGCTTAGCGTCTAGTAACTGCATCTGATAAAGTCTCTGGAAATGAACCAGAGCTGTTCCCATTGATCTGTTTTTCAATCTTCTGTTGTTTGCTAGAAAAGCCTGATTTTACTTTGCCCAAAGTAAGTCATTCGAGTAATCACCAAATCCAGCGAAACCCCTCAGTCATAGCTTTTCACGCTGTGGCTTGATTCCCAGTCTCTAGTTTATCACCGGGCTTCTCACCACTCCCAGACCTAGCTTCTGTTTGGGGCGAGGCCCTGGAGAGCTGAAAACACTGGTATGCCGGGGCTTCTGTATCACACTGGAGGCTGACAACAGCCTGAAGTGGAAACAGTTGTGCCAACCATCTCGAGGGACAGTACTCATGATGACCCCTTGCTCAACATTCATTTGAAGTTCAGTTTCCCCACCTGGATGTGAGGATGAAGAGAGACAAACCCTTCCAAAGGCCATTAGATTGTTACGGCTCCAGAGATGGCAAAGTACTTAAACTGTAAGTGCAAAGGCCTGAGCTTGATTCCAAAAACCCACATAAATAGCCAGGATACTCTGCCCATGAAATCCCAGTATTCAAGAGGCTGATAAAGGAAACCCCTTGGGCCTCACTGGCTAGCTGTCCCAGACTACTTGAGCATTTGAAAGTACGTAAGATCCTATCTTAAAATACAAACAAACAGAAAAGGTTGATTGAGCATGATGAATAGTGCTTGAGGTTTTTATCCAACTTTGGCATTCATGCACATACATGTACTGCAGCCTGTAAAGAAGTCGGGCTTTGCTGGCTCTGGTGTTTCTATTGCAGTGCGTTAGCTGCCCCAGTTCATTTCATGAAGATAGGCACAGAAAGAGAGAACAATAGAAATCAGTGGGTGCCAATCAAAACTCACTGTGGAAAAAAAATCTAACTTCAAACAGTTTTCATGTGCCATAAATATAATTTTTCTTTAGTTTCCACTCTTTTTTAACATTTAAAGCATTGTGGGCTAATTAAAACAGATGCATCCCGCAGGTTGTGCTGTGGCCCCAGTAAGAATGCACTTCATCCAGGCTGATTCCCTTAAAAATATCTCAGTCTTGAACAGTGCTGGATTCAGGCTTCTCCCTAAGAGGTCCCTGTGCTATACTAAAGGCATGGCCTCTTCCTCACGGTGTGTTTGAGAAGTGATTGGCTAATGAGGACGCTTTCCTCCTCATTGCACTTACCCATTTATGGATGTGTAGACTGATGGCTCTTTAGGTGGTGAAGGGATGTAAGAAGAGGGATGTAGTTGGATGCGGTAGGACCGGGGTGTGTGCTCTACCATGTTAGCCTGCCTCCAGCTCCTCTTGCTTATCCTCTATGTGGTCCACTAGGAAAGAAGTGACTTGCTCATCCAGCACCCCCATCTGTAGTGCTGTACTTTTTGCCTCAAAACAGGTCTCGAAATAATTGAACTAACCTGCTGTAGACTGAAGCCCCTGCACACATGAGCAGAAGTAACACTTTTGTCTCCAGCATCATTTCCCTCAGCTGACTTCTCAGTGTCCAAAAGTGCGATTCGTCAGACACGGCTTCTGCCTAGAAATCGCTTCTTCTGATGCGTCTCCTACACCATACTGAAAATACACTCTCTAGAAAGTGACAGAGAATCTGCCTCATTTCTTCTTTCAAAGCTTAGTTAGTGAAGTCCTTTGCCTTTACCTGCTTGTTTTTGAGACAGTTTTACCCTGTAGACCAGGGTGTCTTGGCCTAAAAGTTACTCTGGAACCGAAGTTGAATTTCAACTCGTGGCAGCACTCCAGCTTTAGCGTCTCAAATTCTGGGATTACGATGAGAGGCTACCATGTTTATTCAAGCACCTCACATCTAAAAGACTTTGCAGCATTGAAGCCACACATTTTGAGTCTAAATATGTACTAGAATCACATGGCAAACACCTCAGCTGGGGCGTGATAGTGCCTGTTTCGCCCCTCACTCCAGTGGGCTCATTTCAGCACACAGTACTCTGAAGTTGCCCTCTTGGCTTCGGGGAGATTTGAAATTTGGATTTCGCATTTATAGTTACATAACTACTATATACTTTGTTCAATATCATTTTATAAACACAGAAAAATGTAGAGATTAGCTCCTGAGAACCTGTTCAATTATCACTTAAAATTGACAAAAGTCATTTGTTGTCACGTGGGATTTAGAGGCGACTTTATTACTGCCCATCTCAGACCCATTCTGCGTACTGCTCCCACAGACACTTCTAGAATAAGTGTTGAAGCATTTGATACTTAACTGTATACATGATATTGAGTTATGGGTTTTTATACTTTTTGGTAGTTTCAGTGAGTGTGTGCCCACATTGCTTTAAGTATTTTAAAAGTCTATATAATTCAAATAGGCAATAGCAGTAATTTATATGCAAATTTCTATCATTACTGCCTAACTTAGGAGCTGTCCATGTGCCTAGGCATTTCCCATGCTCATGGTATTTTTGTTATTGAATGGATATGCACCGTTTATTCCTTCTCCTATCAGTGATCATTTACATTGCTTCTGGTGTTGTCTTTTTACAAACAGCGTTTTACCTTTGCACATGCCTCCAGTTAAATTAATGGAAGCCCTTTTGTGATCTACACACACATTCGGAAGTGGAGATGCTGAGTCACAGTGACCAGTGCTGTGTGAATATGCACCAACAATGCAGCTGTTAAGTTTAGCACAACTTTCTGATCTTTCTTGTCCCCATTGTTTAGGAGGTTAGCGTGAGAAGCCTTTTTCAGCCCAAGAGGTGCAAGGTTGCAGTGATCTTGGCATCTTCCTGCATAGCCCTGAGCTTGGTCGTGCACGTGCACCATCGGTCTCCAGCAGAAGTGCAGTGAGTGCTGCGGTTAGCCTGGACTGGAGACTGTTTCTGTACGCGAGCAGGCGTTGGGTGGTTTCCACACAGTTTGGATTCTGCCATTGTTTCGTTTGGTTCAGGGTTTGACACAAACAGTGAACTATGTCATTATAACAAAAAACAAAAGCTGTCTCTTTTGTATTTCTTGCTCAGGGCTCTTCTAAAATTCAGTGTCTTTCTCCTCTTGTTAAAATCTTTCCCTGATCATCTACCTCTGTCCTTCCTTCCAGTGTGTCACTCGGCCCCTGACTTAGGTTCCACAGGTTTGTAGATCACATTTTCTCAGTCACTTATGGACTTTAATGCAAACTCACAAAAGGACTTAGTTTTAAGAAAAGAAGCAAAGTTGTTTGAACAATGATTTCCTTTAACTTGTGTTTTTAAAATTTTGTTTTTTTTTAATTTAAACTTGTTATGGAATTTCATACATTAGTACAGGACATGCATCACTTCTGACCCTCAGTTTCCCCCAATGCTCTTTCACTCCCCGCTCAAGTTCATGACATTTTCTATTGCTTCCTTACTTTGCCATTTGTTTCAGTAGTTTTAGCTTTGTTTCTCAGTTTCCCTTTGACTCCATCCTCTCTCCATATCTATTTTCAATGCTTCTCATCCCCTTCTCTCTAGCATCTCACCGAGACTGTTCAGCATCCACCAGGCTCTGCTTGCAGGCTTTTGCTGTTGATCCTCCTGCCTGTTTCTATTAAGATCTAGCTCATGTCTCACTTTTGCTCGATACAATTTCCCTTGTAGCCGCTGACCTCCTTTACCACTAATCCCATCTACACCCTAATGGGAAAACAATCAGGTGGCCTGGATGCACACCAGCAGTCAAGCACACTGCCTGAATATTTGGAAGCCAGCAGCTGCTGCCCACTGATGGCTGGCCTTCCCAGAACACCGTTCTTTCTTCTTTAATTTGAAACCCATCCTTTACGGTTTCCTTCACAGAAATAGGGGAGGCAGGCTTCTCCAGGCAAGAGACAAGAATACGTGTGGGGAGCCAGGCCTTTTGGGGAGAATTGAATACTTAGAGGACATTTAGCAGAGTGCACACATTGCTATTCTTTAAAGAACACTTGCTATTACTTTATTTGACTAGGTATATTGCTAGTCATCTATTAACAAATGGATGGTTTAAGAGTTCAAGAGGCAAGTTAGGACATAAGTAGTCAATCCTCCATTGAGTGGAAGCTTATGTTCTCATACCTCATATGTCTCCTGTGAAGAAAGGACAACAATTGTAGTATATACGGTAGCTGTTGTCTAAATTGTCAGAGTCGTATTGGCTGTGTCAATAGTGTTGGGGGATGTGGGGCAGACAGAGACAGAAAAAGAATGAGAAAGACAGATAGAAAGTTATATGGAAGGGTATTTAATGCCCTTGGCCTCAGAATACTCTGCCCTCTGGATATTTTAGCCCTAGCTGTGGTTTGTGATAATCACTTATGTCTTAGAATATGAGAGAACAATACTGTCAATAAATGGAAGAAAATATTTCACAGTAGTAAAAACAGTGTTTCCAGTGGTGGTTTATAGTTTCATCTAGAGATTTTTTTTATATCCATCAAGTGTTTATATAATGAGAGCACATTCTTTATAATGGACCACAGGGAAATAATTTACCAAACCCCACATGTAGCATCTTCTAGATAGGAAAAGGGAAGAGCTACTATTGCACCAATGCTGAGGACACTGTGGTCCATGTTCACTCCACCCTTGCACCTGTGACTGAAAGGAAGAGGACTAATTCACCAATCCACCCTCGCCTCCCTGTGCTAAGCATTGCCTGGAGTCACTGAGTCCTTCATCATTCTGGATAAACATTCCCCTGGCAGCCAATAAGAGATAAGAATAGAAACGCACCAATCTTACTCATGAAATACAAATTCAAGAAATCAGCAGATAGCACTTAATTTCTTCAAGGTCATTTGGTTAATTTATGCTGCATTTGTAAGTTATTGTATATTTTAAAAATTAATGAAAGATTTAATTATGGCAGGGTTGCCTGTGACCTTTTGTGGAATGACTTCATCATAAATCTGCAGGCATTTCAGAACTGTTTTCCAGGTTTCTAATAATTTGCTCTCAAATTAATGACATCCAGTCAGTGGAAGAAGTTGAGGCTGGGTTAAAAAAAAAAATTGAGTTGAGATCCGTGGTTTCCTAGCAATGGCTAATTCTGAGTCCTAGGTGGAGGTGGTGGAGAGGATGGTGTGTGACTCACCAGAATCCACAGCAGCTTTAACTGTTTACCTAGAGGAATGAAAAGTAAATCCAGTGTGTCAACACACGAGAACCTGCACATATGCAGACTGCATCGCTGAAGGTTTGGGGCACATCGCTGAAGGTTTGGGAGTGATGTGGAACCTGGGACCTATTAGACACCACCTGTTTTCCCCTGATATACATAGTTTATTTTTTATTTGTAAATGAGAGTTCCGCACTTATCATCCAACTTGTTGTTCACCTGTGCCACCCAATGTAGACTTCATCAATCTGTGGCCTTCACTCCGTCCAGAGGCTCAGTAGGAACAGCTGGGCTGCCTCAAGGGAAGCTTCTCATTTCCCTTAAGAGCAGAACACACTTTCGCCTGTGCCTGTGTCTATTTATTTGATCCAACAGAGTCAAGAGGAAGGCAACGCAGAGGAACGCCACATCTGTGCACATCCAAAAGGGTCCTCTGTCTAAGAAGAGACTTTAGTTTACAGCTGCTGTTACAGAGAAAGCTAGATTTCTGAAATCTCAGGGCAAGCTGGAGGGTGCCAGAACCTGGGAGAAAATGCAGTGAACCTGGAAAACTAGGTCTCAGCTGAAGGCTTCTGGGATTAATGGAAACCCTGGACATGATAATGATCCTCTCCGCATCCTCTTGAAGCAGATACTTATGGTGTTAGCATATGAGCATGGTATGTGTCTGTGACTTAACGAGAAAGATGGATTTCCCATAAGAAACCTTCAGCGTGGGAAGAGATGGCTGTCAGGAGATCTGCTTCCTAGTTTGTTCTCTTTTTAAGCAGGCTAATGTTTGGTCTCGGCCTTAGTTTCTTGCTAGTTTATGAAGGAATTGGGGCAAAGGTTCATCCCCTAAGACTTTCAATCCTAACTCTTTATAATCCCGTTTGTTCTCTTTCATGCCTCAGGGATTCCCTACTGGAGACCAGGCCAAAAAGGGTGATCCTAGTTCAAGGTCAAATGTGTAATTCTCCACACAGTACAGGTTTTAGACTTTGAGACAAATAGGATTGTAATTGGGACTTTCTAGCTATAAACTCCCTACAGATTTTTCCTTTCTTTCCTCCTCCGACTGTGCTTTCGGGTTTATAAATTTCGTGGTGTAGCTGCCTTTTGTGCAAACAGGCTATTTAGAACTGGAGGGGAGAACCTCCCACCTATCCTCAAGCCTCACGGCCAAACCATGTAGTTGAATGAATGGCTGCTAATGAGTCAGAAAGTCCATCAAAACCTGGGGCTGGGGACCATGTATGACCAACAGCCACTGGTGTATGCACTTTGTTGCTGACTCTCTTCTGCTTGCTGTGGTGCATTGTTAGATGACGCCTTTAATTTCTTTGAATCTCAGTTTCCTCATCTGTTAAATTGGAATACATGAGGTAATCCACACAAAATGCCTAGCAAACTCGAAAAAGTTGGGTAATGTTCCTTTTTGCTGACAAAATTGTTAATATTTGACTAATTTTTGCTGATTATTCACTGTTTGCAAACTTTCACATTAGAAATTATGCACCTGTGGTATACTATCTGCCCCCTAAATTCTTAGACATCCAACCAAATGGATAATATAAGTAATCCCAATCACCATACTATTATTGCTGTGTATTTGTATATGTCTATGTGTGTATGCGTGTGGAGGTTCATATATACAAATATATGTGGAGGCCAGAAGTACTGTCACTTCCTCAGGTACTATCCACATATCATGTTGAGACAAGGTCTTTGGTCAAAAACATGACAAGTAGGCTATACTGGTATATCAGCAAGTCTGGGGATCATTCTGCCTCCCTAAATCTGGGATTATAAACCCTACCCTACTGATGTAAAAAGTCCTTCTGTATGTACGTTGCATTTATTTGTTAATGAATAAAGAAGATGTTTTGGCCAGTGGCTTAGCAGAATAGAGTTAGGTAGGGAAAAATAACCTGAATGCTGGGAGAAAGAAGTGGAGTCAGGAGAAGCCATGTAGCCCCATCAGAGATAGACGTCTGACAGAACCTTACCAGTAAGCCACGATACACAGATTAATATCAATGGGTTAAATTAAGGTGTGAGAACTAGCCAATAAGAAGGTAAAACTAATAGGCCAAGCAGTGTTTTAATTAATACAGTTTCTGTGTGGTTATTTTGGGGTTGAGCAGCTGGGAACAAACAAGCGGCCTCCTACAACACCCTACCATACCCAGATGTTTCTATGTGAATTCTAGGGATCTAAATGAGGTTTTCATAGTCGCATGGCAAGTACTTTACCAATGATACTAGTTCTCTCACCTTCATGGAGACTTTGATGAATCCCTATAGAAGCTAGATAAGCCATCCTGGATAGAGGAACAGCAATTTGAAAAAAAATCATCCTCCCCTTTGTAGAAGGAAATAGAAATTTAGTTGTGAACAAGGACACTGAAAGGTACCACAACACACAAAGGTAGAAGGAGGCTAATGTTCAGAAGCTCTAAGGAACAATTCTTTGCATGAGGTTTGCTGCTCAATAATGTAGCAGTGCCTTAGGAGTTGGATACACAGAGATTGAATTTGCAGACAGAAGTGGAGTGATGACCATTGTTATGATCAAGAAATCAAAGGGACCATACATGTAGCTGGTGAATATGAAAGATTTGTAGAAGTTCCATCAAAATTTTGGGAGTCTATCTGGTGATAACAGAGAGAAGTGACTTAAGGACTGGGTCTTTTCTAATGTAGATTGGTAGACAGAAGATTCTTTTCCACCCAGTTCCTCAGTGATTCAGTCCCAAAGAAATACATAGAAGCTTAAATTAATTATAAACTGTTTGGCCTATCAGCTAAGGTTTATTATTAACTAGCTCTCACAACTTAAATTAACCCATAATTCTTGTCAATATTTAGCCATGTGGCTTAGTACCATATTTCAGTAAGGCATTCTCATCTTGTTTCTTCTACTTCTGGCTGTTGACTGACTTTGCCTTTCCTCTTCCCAGAAATCTCTTGGTCTGGTCGCCCCACTTATACTTCCTTCCTGGCTACTGGCCAATCACTGTTTTATCAAACTAATACTACTGACAAATCTTTACAGTGTACAAGAGCATTATCTCACAGCGTAGATGCTTCTAGTCTAATAAAAAACTCAACTGGGGAAGTAACAGAGAAAGTGCAGAAAGCAATTCCAGAGAGTGAATTGTCCTTGATCTTTTGCTGATGATGCTATTCAGGCAAAGAAAACTAGGACTTAGTGGGTAGAAGAATTTCTAATGATGATGAAGTTTCTGAAGAAGGGAAGAGAGATATTTCGATTGTAAGTTTAATTCAGAGTTCCCTTGAACTCTTCAGCCAAGGTCACAAATATAATCATCAAAGGAATTCTTTTCTTTGAAAATTCCTAGTGCATTAGTGGTAATAACTCCTTGTTCTCTTCATGAAAGTTCGTGGCCAACCTCTATCCTAAAACTTTTCTCAGGTTTTATAACTATGTATAAAAGCCCTTGCAACCAGAGGTCCAAATGAATCAAATAACTATGCAGGGGAGAGTCAGGTGACCAAGAACTTTTCTCCTGGAAAGAGGGAAACATCTTTATAGAACCTGCTTCCCTAATTACATTTACTGTGGCATTGTTTCCATCCAAATTATAGCAATTATATACCCTGATCCCATTTGAAATCATTTAATTAATGAGTAGCTACCTCTCTGTGTGTTTGGAATTCTAATGAAGTCTTTTCTTTTTGTGAGTCACCTCCTTCCTCAAATTAATCACCCTTTTCCTTTCAGAAAGGCTTATTTAGTCTGGATGGTGGATTGAAGAAGGTATATTATTTAATGTCCCAGGAAACTACATTTATTATAGAAGCCCTAGCACAGTGTAGGATGACCATAGATAGAGTAGCTTCTAGCCCTTCTCCAAAGATTGCTTTAATTCATATAAACACCAAGGGACATCTGTCTAAATCACAATCTTTGACCAAGAAATGAAAGCTGCTAAAGCTATGTTAGCAGTATTGAAACTATGATTGATTTTGTTTGATTAATTCTATTCATTAATCAACCAAGAACTGTATTAATTTATTACCTTATATGAAAGAAGTACCTTTGGATGCAAAGACAGATGACTGTAGTAGCTAGATAAAACCACTGGTTGGAAGGTTATCAGGAGATGGGCAACTTGTATATCTAGAGGTAGACACGAGGACTGGAAGAAAATACATTCTTCAAAGTTATCTAGAAAAGATTACATTCTGAATCCTTTTATGTTCATTCTACTGAAAAATAGTCACCTTTGAAAATAAAGTTGAAGACTTCAGGAAGGTTTAAGTTTACCTAGTTAATTTCAAGGTGAAGGAGGGCTAGAAAAAAACAGGTCTTCTAATTTCTCTGCTTTCTCATCTTGCTTTGGTTTCCAGACCAACAATAAAGCAAGAGCACAGTGCTGTCTGTGACCAGTATCTTGTTAGCAGTATAGCCATCAGGCAAGGAAATGTTTAACAAAGATTGAGATGATTTCTGTGGTTCAGAGAGCCCAAGATAAATCTGAAGTAGGGAGACAAACACATGAAAAAATGCATGTGCAAGGTAAAAAGAAAAACAGAAGTAATAATTTTTAATTGATTTCCCCCCATGAAAATCCATATAATGAGAAATGGCTCAGAGAATCCATTTGTTTTGTTCCTGTGGTTAGAACTTCCTCAGGGAAACAAAGGGCAGGGTACCTCTTTCCAGGCAGTCATCTATATTTATGTATGAGGTGTCTACTTTTTTCAAGGCTCAGTATGAATAAAAAGATTGCCACATTTGGGGTAAGTGTGTGTGTGTGTGTGTGTGTGTGTGTGTGTGTGTGTGTGTGTGCCTTGAAAAAAAGATTGTAAGTCAAGGCCATTGAAAGCACTTGATAGGAATATTGGATGAATCTGTAGAAACTCTATCAATGAGAAGGATGGTGATGGTGATGAACCTTTGTTGTCTATGGGTTTTTAAACGTTTCATATGCATTATTTAACCTAGTGAGAGTCAGGATTACATTGGCTATTATGTCTCTTTGAATTAGAAAAAAGGAACATGACAACAAGGAGCTGGAGAGATGACTCTGCAGGTAAGAGCTCTGCCCACCAAGTGTGGCAACCTGAGATTGATTCCTAGGAACCTAATGGTAGAAGGGGAGAACCAGCTCTTGCAAGCTGCTTACACACACAATAACAACATCAGTAATAATAGTAATAATAATAATAATAATAATAATAATAATTTAACAGGTAACTTTTTAAAAGATACAGAGAATACACTTCTCAAGAAGGGCTCCCAAAATAGTATGTGTATCAGGGTGTAAGACCCTTCTTCCATGTTTCAGAGGAATGGGAGTTCTCATGATACGTGGCTGCTGTGTAGATCACAGCATATGGTGTCAGGCTGTCTTTGAACTAGCTGTAAGGACAGAAAGTACAGAGATCTAAATAAATAATTACTTTAGTTTGGTAAACCACAATAATCAAGTTTTGGGAATTATCACAATTCAACCAAAATGGAGGAGACTTATAAAATGACAGGAGCTGGCTTTTTTTTTTTTTTTTGCAAAAGTCTTGAGTGTTAAATTTACTTTGCAATTTACCATGTTTCTTCAATAACCCTCCACAATCATTTTCCATTCTTTATCCCACAATGACTGTTTCTAGAAACTGCTCTTTTCTATAAAATACAAATACATCCAGAAGACATCTGTAACCTTAAAAAGTTTCTATTTAGTTAAAAATAAAACAACTTGAGTAAAGATGCTAGAAAATTAAGAAACCCTGGCTGACCCCTTTTCACCAGAGAAAATTTCATGCAACCCTGGTTTATAGGCATATAAAATAGGAATACAAATTAGGCATTTACTGATAATAAATCAAGAGGAAATTTATTTTAATACAATTCTTTGATATACATATAATTTTGCCACTTATAAGGATGAAAACAAATTTGCATACTAATAAGATGGATATGCTGTTTATTTTACAAGAAGAATTAAATCTTAACTGAGAATTTGGTACTGCAGGATGTAGACAGCATCTTCAGCATTTTCCAGTGTTGTTTGGTATTCTGGTTTTATAATCCTCATGGCTGAGAAGGTTATTTCCCATAAATGCATAGCACAAATGTCAGAAGTACATTTAAGGCTGTTTCTGAAATTGTTAAAAATTTTGTTATAAACCCAAGCCAAAATCCACTTAAAATTTTATTTTATGAAACTCTTTAGCAACTCAAACCAAATGGTAATAGCTAAAATCAAATATTCTACCAAAGTATAATCCAAAGATAAAGAAACTTGATACTTGCATGCTGAGAATTGATTATAGGAAAATATTGAAAGTCTTTGCTTTTGTAAGTAACCCATTCTGCAGATAACAGTTTCAAATCTTAACTGAGGTATGCAGGGCAGCCTTGGTCTAGGATTCTACTACACGGTGTGAAGACATGTTCATGCAAAAAGTGCATGTTCTGAGTTCAAAACCAAGACTAAATAGGAAATGCCTCACTAAACATTTGATTCTAGATCGCTTTTGGTTTTTATAGACTCAGAAGTAATTCTACTGTTGCCAAATCTTTCATGAGTCCATCTTCAGGGTGTGATCCCATGTGGAGTTGTAACCCAGTTTTGTTTTTAATAAATTACTGTTTTTGAAACTATAATGCAATCACATCATTTCCCCCCTACTACCCTTACTTCCCCCCATCTCCTCCCATTCATGCTCTTGTTCTTGTTCCAATTCATGACCTTCTTGAGAAGCTGTCACTTTTATTGTTCAAAGGGTGATTTGAGCACAGCATCACCATCAGCAGGAACTTAAGGGAAATTGGGCACCCAGAATGTATTAATGAGAGTCTCTCTAGGTGGGGAAATGCATGAATCAAAGGCCTTCTGGAAGGGCTTCTTGGTAGCAGGAAAAACAACTGAAGGAAAAGAGTCATTTTTGCCAGACATTTTTAGATCTCCTGACAACCCTGCCACCTGGCGTGGAAACCATGTCATTCTTTGGTAGGTTCTCTGGGCTCTACTTTCTCTGCTATAACCATGCACTTGGGTTGATACATGAACCACTTTGTTCTCCCTAAATAACAATGAGGAAGGAGCTTCCCCTATTATGCTGACAAAGATTCCTTAACATTAGGGGAATACTTCTAGCTGATGAAGAACTCTTATCTGGGAACTTGATGTTTGTTGTTATTCTTTAGAAGGAATCTTGGAATGCTTTTAAATATTTTTTCATTTCAGCGATATTATAAAAATTCTGAGTGAGATTTCTTTCGATAGTCTTGCTGTTCTCTTTGTTATGTTCACACTTCCACTGATGTTGTTATGACACCTGTTTCACTAATGTTTAAGGAAAAAGGTTATTAAACTCATGGATATTAATTAATCTATATTTTATATCCTGTTTATTTTTCTATGTATACTACCTGTCATTTCTTCAACTTTCTTAGCAGTTATCAAATCATCAGATAATTAATGTGATATTGAACAGAATCAGAGAATCAAGGTCCATGCAGAAGAAAGGCCATGTGTCTGGGTCACTGACGGCCATAACTCTTAAAGTGGTACTGCCTAGAATCACACAGAAAATTAGTTCTAATCAGTGAAGTGTTTATATCAAGTTAGGCTTTGGGCCCATCCCACGTGGGTGGTACCATCTTAGGGAGGTAGTCCACAGATGTGCAAGAAAGCTACCTAAGCATGAGCCTGTGAGTGATCTAGAGAGCTAACCAGCGAGAACCAACAAGCAGTGATCCTCCATGATTTCTGCTTCAGGTTCCTTCCTTGAGTTCCTTCCCTGCCTTTTTCTATTGATGCATTGCAACCTGGATTTGTAAGTCAATGTACCCATTCCACCCTAAGTTATTGTTGGTCAGGTTGTTGTGTCACAGCAATGTAAAGGTAACCAGAACAGTCATGCATCAGTGGTGTAGAGATGAGGGGAGACAATGAACACTTGTCTTCTAGGACAGATTGATTGATAAGGAATATGTTAATATACAAATATTACTAAGAAACTCACTTTACTGATCTTAGCTGAGACCCATTGAGAAGATGAGGAAAACTCATTATCCTAACAGTGTAAAACGATTATGATTTTGCTTTACTTATGGGAAAGGAGACTAGCATGCATCCAAGAATATGAGCTGGTCAATTTATAGTTTGGAAAAAGACCTGGGAAACATGTCATAAACAGTAAGTTAAATAAATGTAGATGATCGGAATATACCTGTTGCGATTTCGAGACAACTGTCTGAACCAGTCTACAAAATTTAACTGATTTGATTCCAGCCTCAGCTTCACCTAGGTTGTTGTACACATGGATCAATATCACAGCCTGTTCAGGATCAGCCCTGGTAAATGACAAAGCCTAAGTTTGCAGCTGTCTGCAAACCACTGCACCTGCTGCCCCTCCATCTTCACTATTTGTTAGAAAGTTATCTCACCCTTTACAAGCTTTCCTACCTGTGAGCTACATAGAATGCCAAGCTATTCCTTTTTCCGAGATGTATCTGGGTCTGCACCATTTTCAGGACAAAGGTGAAATGAATCCTGCTGTCGTCAGCATTGGTGTCCTATGGCTGCTATAACAAAACCATAAATTAGATGGATTAAAAATGGCATTTATTATCTTAAAAATTCTGGAAGCCAATTTCCAAAATCAAAGGATTATCAGAACTTGCTCTTTATGTCTTTTTCATTTTTGAAAAGTGCAAGATCTACTGGTGTGTGCTTAAGAATAGTGTAGGATTCTTAAATGCATTTTCATACAATATATCATGTTTTTTGACAATATTTATCACAGCTTCCCTGTATGATGGCTCTAGTTATCTCTTAGCTTGGGTTGAATTATCTCCAATTTATACTTCTATCTTCATATGACCTTTTCACTACCTGTCCATCTTCATTATCTGTCACAGAACACTTCTTACCACTCTTAGGGACCTCTCAGTAAATCAAGATGCTCTAATTTGATTTTCTGTTACTTAAATCTGCATGCTCCTTTTCCCAAATGAAGTTACATCATAGCTTCAAGGATCAGGATATACTCGTATCTTATTGAAGATCACCACACAACTCAGTCTACAGTCTTTCTCACTCATTTTCAGTAGTCCTTAAACTTGGCAACTATATACATCTTTGAATCTTCTGATAAAATATATCATTTATACATTATATAAGTATATGTTAAATATACAATTTTGCTTAAATTTTAATTATTCAACATCTGCCAGTACAGCAGCCTATGTATGAGCTGAACATGATTCACACTACATAATCTAGGTCCTTTTCAAATGGCAGCAACTAACAGTGGCCATGATTTTTCGTTGTGATCCGGCTAATGTAGACTAACCTAGAATATTGCCTCTTTTATTCTAGGTGATATGTACAATCTTGTTAATTTATTTCAATATTATTTAGAGTACCATTGATCATGTTGAACTATTTACTTACATTGGACAGATTACATATAGAAACACTTCAGTGCTGTGGAAGCTCATTTCTGTTATCCAATCCTTATGGCAGTACCAGAAAGAGAAGTTGATGCGTCTCCCTATTACATCATAGCTTATTAAACTCTACCTATCTGTAGACTGTCAGAAGCTGCTGGGTCCTGATTCTACCACAAAGCATATGGACTATTATTTCTAACCGTGTGACAATGAAAAGTTAGATTTCGGTTGATAACCATGATTTTCATGTCTGTAAGCCATTTAATAAGAATGGTAAACAAGGAAAAGCAGATAACAGATTCTTGCACACTGACTACCCTAACCTCCCTTCTGGTTGATTTCAATACTTTAATTAGGTGATGTTCAAATATGCCATTTTACTAGCAGCTGGCTCACATTTTAATTTTTTTTCTTCGAAACTGCTGTGCAGACTCTGTCACCTGCCTTGTTGACATCCAGGCAAATCATGTACCTTGTATTTTCTTCTTTCTACCTAGTAATCTTCTTATAGAAATGAGTAGGATTAATCTGACATGATGTATGTTGTGAGCCATGAAATAACTATTTAGAGTAGGGAGAAATATTTGATTTAATTCCACTAGCATCGTGATACTCAGATTGCTACAAACCAGGAAGACATAATACAAGAAACAGAGTTTGAGTGTGGGAAGATTTTGATATCTGAGTAGAGAAAAAAACAGACATTTGTCAAGGTCACCTTGACATATCCAGTTATTAATTTAACTCTCTTATAGCCCAGCAAGTAGAACATACTATAAGAGCTAGCTGTTTTGTTAAAATTTTAAGGGAGCTGACATGGTAGCACATTCCTGTAATCCCAAGGAGATCTGAGTTCAAGATAAACCTGGCTACATAGACTGAGGTCAAGCTAGGGTATGTGAGACCCTGCGTAAGAAACAAACAAACAAAAACACATTATAAACAAACAAAAACATAGGTAGGCCTCCTTGACCTTCTGAATAAATTTAGAACTAAATATTGGAAGGAACTTGATGGATGAATTGGGTTTAGAAAGAAATGTGTTTAGTATGAATAAAAAATAAAAAGACATAGAAAATTCAGAAGAAAAACAGTATCAATTGTGTATATGGACTATTATAGACTCAAAGTTTCCAGTCTATGGTGAGGTTTTAAAAAGGTCATGCTGTCTCAATAAAGTCTAGCCCTCAGTTTCTCCCTTGAGGTCTGTTTAAATCTTTTAGATAAGGCTGTAAATCTTTAATTTAATTTTTTCTGATAATGCATTCAAAGCTATTTCCCAAGATTTATTTTAAGCTAGATGATCTACAAAACCCATCTTATTTTTTCCACATTTTACAAGTTGTTTTAGTCCTTACCCCTCTTCGCATCGTCATCTTCCAGAGAGATGAAGGAAAGATCTCACTGAGAACTGCTTTGTCTATCAGCGTAAGAATGTCTAAACCAGGGCAACAGAGAAGGCTAGACTGGTAGTGTGATTGAGGCTTGCTGAAATGGTCAGCCTCTAGTTCTTCGAGAGCTCCCAGCATGGCTGGTCTCGCCACTCAGTCCATCACAGTGATAGATGTCCTGCATTGTAATCACATGACATACCACCCCAGTGAAGAATTGATGGTCAGTCTTTTTTGTTTCTTCATTTTTTTTCCTAGAATGATTGATCATTCATATTTATAGGCCTATCAACAACTGGGCTTTACAAAGGTCAGTATTGATTATCTGGACCACGCAGACGGCATTCTTCATTACTGTACATAAATATGACTTTCTTTTATTGGAATTCTATAATTTTTCAAGGAAGGCAGAAAGAGCATAAGCATTAATATGATTCATGCGGTGGGAATTTGAATGAGAAGACATGGAGACGGTCACAGGTTTTGGGCTTCAGTAGAGTCATACTTTAGGTAATGTATTTCACTACTCCCAATTTGTATAAGTGTGCATACACGCGTGCACACACACATAAACACACACACACACTTATACAATTTGTTTTATAGGTGAGGAAACTATTCCTAGTGCTGGAAGTAATTAGACAGCCTGCTGGTCCTGACCTTTAGAAGAAATGTAAAAGCTATGTGTCAAAATGCAAAGAATGGTTTCTTTTGGATAAAGCTGTAAAGCTCATATAGTAATTTTGCAATAAAAATAAGCGATATTAAACATACTGTGAATGACAACGAGTTGGCTGAAGATGCTAAGACCCTGGCCACTGAAGAAGGAGACCACTCTTTTAAGGAGCTTGCCTTGGAGGGGTCAAACAAGTCCAGGCTGCTCTCATCTCCCCTCTCCAGTATGGCGCATTACTGACGGATGCTGGGCTTCTTGTGTTTTACACTTAGAGTTTTTGGCCACTTCAGCCTGCGCTCCGAATGGCAGTTGGTGAAAGTGGACTACAAGTCTATCTTCAGCCGGCGCTGCACCAAGGAGGACTTTGAGACTTGGCACCTGCTCAATCAGGTACCACTACATTGGGATGTGCTGGTGTCTAGAAATGGTTTGGTCTCTGATCTTATATTTTTGGGAAATGAAGGCAGTACATCATTTGGGCATGTGTATATGGGGAAAATCTGTATATATACAGGACCAACAAGGGTAAATGAAATACATCCTAGAATTCTATGTACTCATTATATCACCAAACTTCCTGAAGGAGAAGGTACAATAATAACATAAGATATCAGTTAAACTGCAAAGAACTGAGTACCAGGTAGTTAGCAAGCCTCCTAAGATATGCTCATCTGCCTTGCCATGAGGAATATGAGAACATATCTCAGGACAGCTTAGAGGAAGGGCCCTAAAGCACTAGGAAAAGGGAAAAGGGATGAAAGGTGGATGGGTCTAGTGATGGCAAATATTTGTTGCCATTCAATATAGAAGGACTTCTGCATTCCTTCCAACTCTTGGGTCGTTGGATTTTGTACAAACTTTTACTCTTTTTTGACCTTGTCTAAGATTATTTAGGAATTTAGGGTAATTATTTATGAGAGAGAATGAGAAGAGAGGAAGAGAAAGAAAGGAGAGAGAAAGTAGGAGGGAGAACAGGGGGAGATTGCACTTATGGGGGCAACCTCAATTTTATCGTGAAAAATAATATAAACAATAAAAACAATATACCAGAAGTTGACTTCTCATTACTTTAGCTGCTAAAGCCACTTGAATAATGACATGCTTTAGAGACTGGAAGTCATTGTGTTCTCCACAGAGATGGAGAAGGAACAATGTTGTATAGACATCAGGATAGCATGAGTAGAGAGGCAGACTTGGGACAGCCATGCATCATAGTCCTTTCATGCAGGGATAAAGGATTAGCATGTTTGTTCTGGAAACTCCTGCATGGTTGCTGAGAAATGAGATTGCTATGTTGAATACTAAAAGCCAGTGCTTGTGTTGACCAACGGGCTTATTTACCTCCTATGCACTTTATTGCCTATCTCACTATGGCCTTTCTCTTTAAGGGAGAGCCTTGTGTCATGGGGGAAAGGAAAATATTCAAGAAACGCAAGCCAGGTGCTCAGTGTGCCCTCGGCAGAGACTACTCTGGTTCAGTGGTATCAGAACCCTGTGTTTGTGCGGATTGGGACTTCGAATGGTGAGTCCTTTGAAGGTTCATTTTCAGTTCTAACCAGATATTTACCTGACTGTGGGTGAGGATAAAAATGGAGTTAGTTTGACCCAGATGCAGGAGGTACATCTTTGGTCTTAGATACTGGATCAGACAGGAATTCTGCATCACTCAAAAGTGAGAACAAGAAACAATGATGGAGAATACCAATGCAGTGTGACCAAAATTTCCTATGGGCCTTTCCCTATCTTCTCATCTCCAGCAACTGAGTAGCCATATTTGATAGTCCTGGAGGAGTGGGGATGGACACTGATGAGGCTTAAGGAGCTACTAGCCTATGCAGTTACCTTCGTGCATATTTTTATCAAGGTGTATTCTTTTTATGGGTACTCCATCATTATTTACTCTTATTTTTATTTTTTACATATATATTATTTACTTATATTTATAAAATATATTATAATAATTTGTGTTCACATAACCCTGTGAAATGATAAAATCAAGGTGATTAACATTTATTTACCCAAAGATTGGCCAATTCTTATTGTTGGGAATCTTTAGACTCCAATTCTGCTTCTAATGACAACGAAAAAGTGCAACTTATATCTAGAATTCTGATAGCTAATCTCTCCCACAACTGATGACTCCCAAATATGAAATTTCCTAGCCTTCAGTCCCAGCTTCCTTCTCCTCTGAGAGATAAGTCTGCCTAACATACAAGACGTACATCTGGTTTTCTAAGAGAGGCTGCATAGTTAGTGTGGCTGAAGAATCATTTTTACTGTGTGAGAAGATATTCCTGCTTCAGGCTCTCTATTGAACCAATCACAGATCCATCCATACCATGACTGAAATGCAAGCCCCCTCCAATCCAGACTACCAATGAGCCCTTTCCAGTTCTCCCTCCAAACACACTGTCCCTGAAGGCACGTGTGACCATCCTTATAGCTGTAACTATCATGCAGAAGTCTACTGACTCACCTTCACTCTCTCTGCGGTCACCCTAAGGTCCTGTATGTGTGTGTCTGCAGTCCTAATTATTGGACCAGGTACATTTTTTAAAATTCCAAAACAGATCATATTACTCTTGTACTTGAAAATATTTTAATGGATTCTCTCTCCTTTAAGGTATTGACTTGTTGAAGGCCCATTGGCCTGGCATCCTTTTCTATCTATTTTTTTTTCATTCTTCTCTCGTTAGCTGTATTACGGCCACACTCCCCACTCCAGTGATTAATTCAGGCTCATTCCTAAGAAGACGACTGGAGAATACAACAGTTTCCCCCATGTTTCATCACAGCTAACACCTTTTAATCTCTCATGTTTCTTCAAAATTGTTAGCTTCTTAGAAATGCTGAAGACATCTGTCTCATCTGTATACTCTGATGCTCTCTAGCTCACCGCCATGTTTTTGTCTCATTAGTATTCACTGTATGCAGTGATTATGCTTTTGAATGTTTTGTTATCATCTTTCTTTCCCCAGTAGAGTGTAAGAGCTGCGAATCTACCTTTAAACTTCCCTTACGTTAAAAATCCAAGCGCCAACTCTACAGTCAGCATTCAATAAAGAGTTGCAACATATTTTTGAATGCTGTTCTTAGGAGAGACAAAAACCTTCCCACTTCTGAGAATATGTGGATATCCCTCTGCTCTCAGCCAAATGGATGCTTCCTATGTATTCAGTCAGAAGCTGAAGTTCCGTTTGATACTTGATAGTGATCATCACGGGTTAGATGAAACAGCTGATGCCTCCAGCATCAGCCCATAGTTAAGGAAGGGGATTGGGCAACGGCAGAGTTGTATTTGGGTTTCTCTGCTGCAGACTATCAATGTATACTGCAGGACAAAGAGCGTTTGTCCTCACACAGTGGCCTCCCTTCTCTCATCTCTATGTCATACAGCTATTGTTTAAAAGTCATGTTTTTAATTTCCTGAATTTACTAGAACTTTAACAGGTAACTAAGAGTCACTTGTGTAGCGTGACCTTGCCTGCTCCCAATCTGTTCTTCATTCTTAGATAACTTGACTTCAGTGAGATTTATTAAAGTAAGATGTATAAATTTAAATTTCAGTGGCAGGGTCCTTTCTGTGTTAGAAAATCCTTTGAAAATATGAGGATTTTCCCATCTGGGAAGACTATTTTTAGTTCTGAACAACAGCTTAGTGTGTGATGATACTAAGTAGATATAGTCGTCGCCTTAAAAGTATAACATGGACATTGTATTTCATACTTTTCTCACTGATGTGACATAGTACCTGAAAAAAAGCAGCTTAAAGTAAGAAGCAGTTTCTAGGGCTCATGGTTTAAGAGGCTCCAGTCCATCATGGAAGCAAGGATATGCACTGGAACTCTGTAATGAGGAGGGCAGGAAGCAGAAAGCAAACAGTTAGTCAAGCCAGGTTATAAAATTCTTAAGCCCTACCCCTTTTGACTCACCTCTTCCATAGAAGATATGCTTCCTAAAGTTTCCATTGTCTGCCAAAAGACCCCTACCAGCTTGGAGCAGATCCTCAAACCCATGAGGCTAGGAGAACATTTCACACTTGAACCAGAGTACCTGTGTACCTCGCCAGACTGACTCCATCGAGGTCCACTGCCTTTGCTTATGCCACAGGACAGATTTGTCTATGTCTCTTTGGTTCAAATCTGACTCCCACCCATTGCTAGGAGGATTCACAAGTAAGAAGGGAAAAAAGACTACAAAGTCATATTTCTTTCCTTAACCTATCTATCAACATTTCTGGTCTGTGTAAAAATCCTAACTCTTACATTCATGGGTTTTTCTTCTGGGAAATTTTCTTAATTTCTGTGCCCGTATCTCCTTTACTGCAAAATAAAATACGAAACACATTTCTCACCAGGTCCTAGGGATAAATAAATGAATTGGTTCGTGAATGAGGGTAGATCATTAATATAGATAAGACGCCTACCTCAGCTGTGTACCGCATAAACTTACAACATGTGGTAGCTGCTGCTGCTCGAGTTCTACCCCAGAGTAAGTGATCCCCATAGGGATCACACCAGAGATGTCAGAGCTTGAGCACTGTTAACTAAGCCCTGTTTTCAAAGTTGTACCTTTGGATCTTACGCGATTATTTTAATGCTAGTGATGGGACTTAAGGGGGTTTTGAGGGCTTCATTGGGGACTACTGTCAGAATCTAAGTAAAGCAGATTATGGGGTACAGTCAGAAGCTTTTCTGTCCTGACTGCCCACTCCCTGTCACAGTGAGTGCTTCCAAATTGCCACACGGAGGCTAATATTACTATAAGTGCTCAGCCAATAACTCAGGCTTGTTACTAGTTAACTCTTACATCTCATTGAATCCATTTCATTTATCTCTGTATTGCCGCATGGGCAGCTGGCTGGCATCTCTCTCAACCTTCTTGATTCTGTCCTTCCTCCTCCCATCATTCTGTCTGTGCCAAGCTGTTTTGCCCAATCTCTTCTTGCTGTGCTATCGGCCAGTCAGTTTCTTATTAACAATGAGCATAATCCACAGGATTTCCCCTTTTTTTCTAATTAAAAAGGAAGGTTTTTAACCTTAACAGGGTGAAATTGTACACAGCAAAAAGTTATTAAGTAAGAATTAAAGCAAAAATATCCAATCCATTTGCATTTAGCAAAATTAAAGAAAATATTCTATTATATATTTTATCTTTGTTATTCCAAAGTTTTGCATCTAATTTACCTTTTATCATAACTAAGGAAAACTGTAACTATAATGATCTAGTCTTCAGCTCCACTAAGACCCCAGAAGGGTGACACGTTTTCTAATGATAGGGACATCTTGCAGCTTGGACACTCACCTAAAGCTCCTCTATAATGTCGGAGCATCTAATTCTGGCCTACTTTCTGACAGACTTTACTGTGAAGCAAGATATTCTGAAAGATTATCCTGCTTTGTCTTTGGAGAGTTTGACAGTTACCTTTATTGCATCCTGCTGGTCCATTTTGGATAGGATATTGTCAGCCATTGAGGCAAGGACAGTTTCTTTGCCCACATGGTTAGCTTTTTCTATAAAGAAAATAAACTCCATATGGAGCTTCTTTGATGCCCATCATCTTCTGAAGCAGTTGGCACTGCCAGGAACAAAAATGTCTCACAGTCATCAAAGCCTCAAGTTATTAAACATATTAAATGCCATGTTCTGTAGGTCTTTGAAGCATTTGAAGACCAACTATCTAAATATGTGTATGACCTTGAAAAAAACACTTAACATGACTAAGTTTTACTATTATAGATGACTATTAATCCTTATTTCTAAATTATATATTACATTTTTAAATAAACTGCATAAACACAATACCTTAAACAAGAGTAGAAACATACATAAAGAAAAACAAAATTAATTTTAAATTTGTAACCATAAACCAAAATCCATACTATTGTAAAATATTTAAGATTAATAGAGATTTTTTTGGTTTAAAGTAGATTCAATAATCTTATTACCCTACCATTTTTATAACTCCCCTTTTCTTTTCAGAATGAGATCCCTGAATCTAATCTCCTTTGTTTAGCTTTTTTAATGACCATTATCAATAACAACTTTTAACCACCCCCTCAAATGATAATAAATATCCATAATGACTTTTTGGGGGGATATGGTCCTAATTTTTTAAACTACTTCCTATTTATTTATGGGCACTGATAATCTTTGAGGTAACCTTGAGGACATTGGGATAATTGTTAAGTCTTGGCTGTAGTATTCTGTGGGGCTGTATCATCTTAATCAGTAGCCTGGAAGCTGATCTGGATGCTGGATCACCTGGGACATTGTTTTCAATGGTGTCTAGTCCCCTTGCTCTGAAAATATATAAACTTTTAAAGGTAACATATATCTCTATATTAGTACAAGTATAGATTGTGTGTTGTACATAAATCAGTTAAATATGATTATTTGAGGAGGTAAAATATACATTGCATGTCTTGTAGTTCTTTTAGATTTATTTTGTGTGTGTGTGTGTGTGTGTGTGTGTGTGTGTGTGTGTGTGTTTGAGTCAGGATTTTTAGGATGTCTTCCTCAATCAAACCTGATTTTTTTTAACCCGAAATCAATCCACATCCCCTCATTTCCTGTGGAAAAACAAGCATAATCTCTCTCCCAAAGTGACATATCTTTTGACTTAAATTTTGAAATCAAGATAATTTTGAAATATATATGCTGGTTTAATCTAGCAATTCCATAATCCAAAGTCTCTCAATTGCCAAAAATTTTAAAGACAGCATAATAATATGCACAATCCAGACTCTGTGTATTTTCCATCTTTATGTGACATTTTCCCTTTATATTACTTTACTCTTCTTTTTAAGGATTTTATTTTGTTATTTTAATACTATATTTTTAATTTCAGACTGTATATACTCTCCCTCTTCTCTCTTCCAAGCCTGTATATATTTTTATGTATACTGTAACCTGTTTAAAGATTTTTTTTTCTATCTGAATCTGTCTTTACAGTATATGTATAACATTTTCTGTCTATGTGGGCAAACAAATAAAAACAAAAACAAAATGACAAAAACAAAAAACAAAAACTGCTGTGTAATGTAGATAATGGTACATTTACAGCCAGCTCTGAGAGCCATGCTTCCTGTCCCAACTCTAGGAAGTTTCTGTGTCCATGTTACCACCTAGTAGTGTGTCGCATTCTGCTCATAAACATGATTTAAGTGTTTGGTGGCAGTGGCTCTTAAAAGACCCCCCCCCACACACACACACACACATACCCTTTTTGGTGCTAGTACCAAGCCAGGAAGCCATTTCTTTTTTTTTTTTTTTTTCCTTTTTATTTTCTCCCCCCCCCCCCACTCCCCGAGACTGGGTTTCTTTGTGTAACATCCCTGGCTGTCCTGTCCTGAAACTAGCTCTATAGATCAGGCTGACCTCAAACTCACAGAAATCCATCTGCCTCTGCCTCCTGAGTGCTGTAAGCCATCTCTTAAAGGAGCCATGCCTCTGCTTGCTCCCTCTTGCTAATAGAGTTTACCAGAGAAAAGGTGGTCACCAAGAAGCTATGCTTGACTCTGTTTTTGTGTGTTTAGAATCCCTTTTTAAGCTTTTTTACGCCTTATGTGGAAATTCCTGCCCCACAGTCAGATGCTTCTCTCCCACCCACCCATTCCCAAATAATCACGTAAAGACATATTAATTACAAATGCTCAATTGATAGCTCAGGCTTTTTACTAACTAACTCTTAAATTTAAATGAACACATTTCTATTAATCTGTGTATTGCTACATGGGTTGCGGGTTTACCTGTCCTCTAGCATGTCTTGCTTCCTAGGCGACTGGCTGGCATCTCTCTCAACTTTCTTGACTCTGCCCTTCCTCCTCCCATCATTCTCTCTGTGTCATATCAGACTGTCTCACCCAATCTCTTCTTGCCTTGCTATTGGCCAATAAGTTTTTAATTAACAATGAGCATAACCCACAGCAATAGGGGAGAGAAGGGATGCCTTGCAAGGCATTCTGTGGTTCTTAGATTTGTGCTGATAGAAGTCTCACCTGTATTCAAGACACTGTAATACTGGCATATTTACCAAGGCCATTAGAATGGGAAGAAAATAAATAGTTTGTTCATAAGTTACCTGATTATAGTTACATAAATGGTTGAGGCAGAGTTGGGGTTCAGATGCAGGGATGGCTAAACCTTGGCTCATTGCTTCTAAGATATCTATTGTTCAGGAAACCAAACAGGTTTTTATTATTTTAAGATTTCTTTTATTATTCAGAAGGAATAGGGTCTCCACATTTAGTTCTTCTGAAATTAAAACTCATCTCCAAATGACCCAGGGTGACTGCTCTAAGTGAAATTTAATATAGACTATTTCATTAACTCTCAAGACAATTTCAAATAAAGAAATTTTTACCAGTGCTAGTGGAATTTTAATAGACATATGGTCCCCACAAAGACATCATAGATTTTTCTCTATAAGGTACTGGATATTTGCATTTCTATTGTAAATAATACCATATATTATAAAGAAAACAGAAAACACTTGAGATTGGTGCAGGGCCAGTAAAAAGGAGAGACCCAGTCATGTACTTGGTTATAGTCAGAGCATAACAACAACCACAGCAGTCATGTGACCTAAATGTGTGTTTCTACCACATCTGCATATGGAAGAAGCAGCCTTTGGTGACAATTGCTGACTTATTTACAGTGGTTTTAGGGTAAATATTGGAAATTGGTCTCTTTGATTTTAAGTCAGTGAGTGTCAGCCTTGGCTTTGAAATAGTTTTTCAGAGCTGAGAAAGATGGCTCAGCATTTAGAGCATTGGATTCTTCCGCAGGGGACTAGCGTTTGGTTCCCAGCCCCCACATAGGGGTTTATAAGCGTCCGTAACTCGGTTCTGGGGAAACTGATGCCCTTTTCTGACCTCCACAGGCACTAGGTACATACACAGTGTGTATGCCTAAATGCAGGCAGAGTACACATAAAATAAAATAATAAATCGATTTTTAAAAGAAAAATTAAATATTTTTGTTTTGATATTTATTTATTTATTTTTTGGTTGTTTTTGAGACAGGGTTTCTCTGTGTTGCTTTGGAACCAGTCTTAGAACTAGCTCTTGTAGACCGGGCTGGCCTTGAACTCACAGCCTACCTCTGCCTCCTGTATATGTGTTGCTTTTATTGGTTAATAAAGAAGCTGCTTTCAGCCAATATCTTAACAGAATACAGCCAGCTAGAAGATATCTATCTATCTATCTATCTATCTATCTATCTATCTATCTATCTATCTATCTATCTAGAGAAAATAGGTAGAGTCAGGGAGAAGTCATATAGCCACTGCTGGAAACAGTTGCACTGGGACCTTGCTGGTAAGCCACAGATTAATAGAAATTGGTTAATTTAAGATGTAAGAGCTTGCTAGGAATTTGCTAGAGTCGTTGGCCAAACCGTGTTATAAATGATATCATTCCTGAGTGATTATTTTGGGACTGGACAGCTGGGAATGAATGCGCAGCCTCCCCCAACACCTATAGTGTCCCTTCTGGGAGTTCCCAATTCAATCAGTTGTAGCCCTCATCACACACATCCCATTTAGGTTCATCCCTGAGCCAGAGCAGGCATGTTCCTATGGTTACCCTGGGCAACGTGTAAGGCTGGGGATATAACCTAGTTTAATAAGTTTAGGGCAGTCATAGGGTAGGAATGGTGTGTTTAATATCTCCATATTTGTAAAAACTAAAAGACACACAACCTGCGCTCACAAAGGGCAGATAATTTGACTTAAAGAGAAAAACTTATTGAGTCTCAGAAGTATCTACTTACAGAATGAAAAGCTAGGTAAAAAGGTTAAGCATCATGAACAGATGGGAGTTTCTACTTACAGGCCTGAAAGATTCCCAGCCTAAAATTTGCTATGAAGAGCTACTGCAAAGCAGCCTCCACCATGTCAGGGGTGAGGCACAGGAACAAATGCCCACCCAGGAGAGAACTAAGGTTTCCAGTATAGTCTCACATTCTAGAGAGGGACTTGCTCCAAAGCCCTGGGTGGGGGGGAGTACCCCAGTAGAGGCTAGCCCTCTGGGAGAAGAAAATATTTGCCCGTGATAACTCAGGAAGTAGCCTCCTTTTCCCCCTTTCATTCCTTTTGCTCATTCATTCATAGCTTTGGCTGAGTACCTAGTATGTACTGAGTGTTGTAGTACTCTTTAATATTAATAACATTAATTTCTCATCTAGCTCTTGGAAGAGTTGGGTATTTTATAGATAGTTCCATTCCCTTAAGCTAGTAATATTCTAATTTCTGAGGCCTGAGATTTAGGATACCATGGTGGTTTCTTCCATGTTCAGTATGGAGCCATATCCACAGGGTGAGATTATCTATTAGAGATGCAGAAGACAAGGGAAAAGGAATTTGGGGGAGCCACACACCTCATTTTTGGTGTACCTACGGTTCATCCGGCCTTTGGTTTTATGCATATTGAGCATAAGTGAGAGTCTTTTTTCTATAGCGGACTACCTAAACTATAAACAAGACAATAAACAATGTATAAATAAGAGTTACTGCACCAGAAGATGATATAACAGAAAAGAAAAAGAATAGAATAAAGTATTGAGTTTTATGATCCAATCCTGAGTCCATTAAGTAGTACTAGTCACATGTGATTGTTTACACTAAAATTCGGTTAAATTAAAATGCAATCTCTTTGTTGTGCTGGTTAGTGGTTGCCATAATGGAACATAGCTATTTGAAATATTTCCACTGTACATAGTTCTGCTAGACAGAGCTGTTTTTTTTTTTTTTTTTAACACAGGTGGAGATGTGGTTTGAGCAAAGAGCTCACTGCACAATGAGATTACATGTAATCGTGGATGACTGTGTGCGGGGAGTGCTAATGGAGCTATACGATTTAATTAAATAAAATAAGCATATGTTTATGGAAGTGGGCAACAGACTGACTTAAAGAGAGCAGATATATAAGCAAGCTCTCAGTGGGGCGAAGGATAAGACAGGTGTCTCTAATGGGATTAGATCCAAAGAAATGCTTAAGGGATGATTGTCAGGTTTTCTGAGTAATTTTTGGCTAAGCTATAACGGTCTCTTTTTCTATGACTATATTTGGATTCATACCTCACCCAATGAGGATGATAATTGTTATTCTTGTGTTAGCTGCTTCCGTTTCATGAGTGTTCCCACTAGGCCTGAAAAGATCACCTGGTCCCAACCCCATCCTGATGCACTCATAAAATGGGACCAAAGTACGCATCAGGCATATGTCCTGGAATCTCTGCTGTTAGCTGGGAAGGTAGTGAGACTGTGCTGGCCTCTGCCTGGCCTGATCTCTCACAAAGACCCTTGAGCTTATTGGGAAGAGACCTTGGCTTTCTGATTGGTCAAGAGTTTGAGAATGGGCTAGAGAGATAGCTTAGCAGTTAGAAACATGCGTGTATACACACACACACACACGCACACACACACACACAAACATGCACTGTTCTTGCAGAGGAGCTGAATTCAGTATTTAGTTCCTAGCACCCACATTGGATGGCTCACACCACCTGTAAATCCATCCAGCTTGAGGGAATCCAGTGCTTCTAAAGGCACTGGGACTTATGTGCACACGCACACACACACACACACACACACACACACACACATCTTTTTAGAATTTTAGAATGCCCTCTTAGGGAGCAGGGACCACGTTTTGATGAAGTGGTAGTACTATGTGCCTGGAGTAGCTTTGTACAATGTCTGACAAGCCCTTCACCTTCTTTCACCTGTTTTTTTTTTCCAGTCCACAAGCAAAGCAGATTAGATCCATGTTGCAAAACTACCCTTTTCTATGGTGACACACACTTTTTATTTTCTCAACTGTCCTTGCCATTTCTCTTTCTTAATCTGAGGCTTTTCGTTGGGTAGGGTTTGGACTATATACATATTCTTTGAAATGGACAAATTTTGTTTTCCTAACCAGGTAGATACTCCTCTGCTTTTATAATCAAGCAACACACAGGGGTAAATTGTGTTTTGCGGTAAACAGCCAGTATGTGTGTGGAATCTGGCGCATACTTCCCTGAGGCAAAACATATTTTCTGGTATATTCTGTTCAAATCTCACAATTCATCAGTTCACACCTTTCCCCAGGAAGCCGGAGCAGCGGCTGTTTGTTTGTTTAAATCCTGCAGACTCATGAGCTGGGAGGGAGGCTGGACAGTGTGAAAGAGTTTAATATGCATTTAGCTGAAATTAATGAAGAAGTCCACAGCTTGGAGGAAGGCAGTTTCGGTTAGTGTTGTTAAATATTAATGAGGTGCTTTTGCTCTTTGGGGCAGAGCAGCATGCTTGATGCACCTTTTTTAATTACTGCAGTGCCAACAGGTAGCAGAGCTGAACAGAACTGCTGAGGGTGCTTGCATTTTGCAAAGAGCCTTGAAAATATTTCTGTCTTCCCCAAGGCTGCATAAGAGAGGCATCCTCCCTTCCCGGATTCCCAATATTTTCTAGGGTCAGCAGGACCGGGCAACAGGTTCATCTTATAAAGCCATGGGGGTGTTTTCTAGAAGTAGTCTGTGTACACCACAGCCCAGTATTTCCGTGCATAAATAATGCTTGGGAAGTCAATGCTCAGTGGTGTGCTGACAATGTTTAACTCTGAGGGAACACACGCCGAATGCCGTGCATATTCCCACGGTGGCCGATTTCAACATTATCCCAATGAATGAAGAACTGAGAAGAGCTAGGCAGTCGCCCCCCCCCCCTTTTTACTGTATTCCTGCCAGACAGATATATGGATATAAAAGACCTTGACATTAATAACCTAATGACATTCTTAGGTAATTTAGCATATGTTGTATGTAGTAACATATACACAGCATGCTATAGCTATATAAAGCTAAAATGCAGTAAAGCAGTAGGAAATTATGTTTTGTGTATTTTTATTGACTTTTAAATATAATTTATGTGAATGAAGTATCACATAATTTAATTTTTAATAATTGCTTTAACAACCACTAATTACCTTACAAAATTCCCCGAGTTTTAAGAGCCAGATTCCATGGGCTGTTTCAAGCTCTACTAAGTCCAGATGAATTATGGGCCAGGGGCTCTCTACTAGGACTAGACACTTGTCAAAGGAGTCAACTGACAGAAATGTCTCTTTGCTTTCCTTCCTTCCAGCTTCATTGAAGCATGGTTGTATCAAAGCTGCTCTTGCATTCTGCCTTTCTGTTGATTGGCAGCTCTGCTCACATCCACTCCAGTCTTCTTTTGGGCCTTTGGATATACTTTCTGCAGTTAACCCTACAGTGTCAAGAAACCTCACTATCTTCTTACAGAAATGGACACAGTGCTATGGGGCAATTAGAGGGACTGTGTTTTAGTGTAACTATGAGGTTAATTCACTCTATAATATTTATTACAGATTATTTAATTAGTGAAAACAACATAGTTTCCGGCATATGGTAGCCCTGAAAAGTGTGTGCAGTAAACTAGGGATAGGTATATATAAGCTAAATATAAGAGAAGAGTTAAGAAGAAGCTGCAAAACATAGAAGGTTCAGTGATCCACGCCCAGGGCTTAACATACAAAAGGAAATAAAGTGGGCTAAAAGGTAGCTAGGAGTAGTCTGGGGTTACCACGTGGGTAGTAATGTACATGGCCTCACCCATCAATCAGTACTTCTTTATGCAGTGTTAAGTTTGGGGTGTGAGGTATAAGGACTAAAAAAGCAATTGAAGACAGATCTTGTCAGATTCGTCTGATGGGTCAAGGCATACAGTGAAATGAATACCCATCTTCCTTCCATTCCTGTCCTGCATTCACTCAGATCAGTCAGCAGTGTTTTCAAAGACTGTGGGAGCAGAACTAACACAGCGTGGAGAACCGCTTGCCTTTCTGTCCCATGCTTCCTCCACACTCAGCAGGGTGGTGTTCCGATGATGAGTTTGTGCTTTCTGGGCTTCAGGGGTTCTCTTTTGGTGATGAACGTGGAAGCATGGACTGAGAGAGTGTGTGCTCAGTGAGTTCTGGCTGGCCATAAGAGCACAATCCCCTCCACCCACTTTATTACTCCTGACATTCACACATCTAAGCGCCTCATACAACTCCAGAAGCATGCTATTCCTCAGATGCTGTGGCTGTGGTTCCGTAGAAGCACAAAAAAGAACTCCAGTTTTATTTTATTTTTAAGAAAATGTATATGTCTCCTAATATGTCAAATCAAGAGAAGTTTGAAATTCTTTTGACATACATATGCACACACACAGACACATACACACAGACACCTGAAAGCAACTGAATTTAAAGTAAAATATATATATATAAATTTTGTGAAATCAATTTCCAGACAGTACACATTGAATCATTACATAGAAATGTATCTTGACCTTTAAAGTCATCTCCCTGGTTGCCATTTACTTATTTAATTAATTCTGTGATTCAAAGTTTGATTTAAATGTATAGTGTCCCTCCCCTCTCACCTCCAAGCCATTGTACCTGTCACATATTTGAATTCATGTACTTTCTCATCTAGATTTTTTTGATAATCCATTTTTCTCTCTAGACTATAATTCTAAATGATGAGACCATTTCTGAAAACATTCTATTGTTTTAAGGCATGGACATTTACCCCAGTGGACTTAATGAAAACCATGAGCCATGACTCTGGGGAGGCAGTGGGACATGTGTACATTTGAGTCTGCCTTCGGGTGTTTTAATATTTGTACACAATTATCATTCTACCGTGTTTGTTTTCCTGACAGTGACTATGGCTATGAGAGACATGGGGAGAGCCAGTGTGTCCCAGCTTTCTGGTACAACCCAGCTTCCCCCTCAAAGGACTGCAGCCTTGGTCAAAGCTACCTTAATAGCACCGGGTAAGTCAAATGATTGAAGGAACTCAGGTCTCAAATATGAAATAAAATGGAGTATATCCTCGTTGAGGAAAATGAGTATAGAAAGGGTAATTTTGTGTCCAGAAGCTTCTGAAGAAAGCTGAAGAAATGTTTAGCCAAGGATAGCTTGTTTAGGAACCATCAGAAGAAATTATCAGGCAGGAAAGCCTCTGTAATTTATCCCTGGAGGATTATAGTCGTTGTTTACCTTTTGGGCCTCAACCGATATAAGTTGATCTAAGTAGTGTGTAACTATGACAGATGCTCCCTGGTGGGAGATCAGTGGGCATTCTCAAACAGTAACACTTGACACATCAGAGAAAAATTCACAAGTCTCATTCTAGATACTTCTGGAATAAGAAGACTAAGGGCATTTGTCTAATTGTTTGTTGTGCTCTGATCGTTCACTTAGGAGTTATCCTCAAACACTTGGTGAAGGATTTTCTGGACGTGTTTTGGTTTGCCCTTTTCTTACTGCTTCTATGACCCACAGAAGATCTGTAGAGTAGGCAGGTGGGACGGTGCCACGCTGCTCATGTTTTGATACATCTGTGCTTGTCTGCCTTGGGAGGTCTAGAGGGAAGCTGATGTCTTCATTTGTAGTAATCCTCCACTAGGGGTAGAGAGGATCTGCTGTTCCACACCACTCCCTGAAAGGCAAAGACACTGAGTGCTCTGGACTCTCACCTCTGCAAGTATTTCTTCCGCTATCTTAGCCAAGTTATCCAGCTTCTTTTACTTTGACTCTGTATGGTTGCAAAGAGTCATAGGTCCGATCTAAACAGCTGCCATCTATTAAGGAAACATAAACATGATGGGATGGGTGTGTTGAGTAGTCTGAAATACTCTAAAGCTGTGAAGTTTCTGGTAAATATTTGATTCTGAGGGAGTTTATCCCCATGCCACATTGGACATCTTAGTCCTTTAATGTAGAGGTTTTGTAGGAATGTGTTCTAAAGATTTAAGTCATTCAATGCAAATTGAGCAATTTCAGCTTAAGGAGATATACCATCAGAGAGCAAGAAAAACAACCTAATGGTCACATGGAATCATCTGCAAAAGCCAGCTTCTAGCCTTGAAATCTTTTAGAAATCTTTAGAAGTGATTTCTCTTAGGACATCTCATGTAATGGTAGCACAAATATATCTAGTTCTAATTTTAAGCAACATATATATACCAAAATAGCAAATAACTAAATAAGTCAGGGAGATGAAAAATCTATTTACACCCCCACAAAGAATTTCCCATAGAATATATAGACACCTCCAATTTTCTTAAGTTTGTATTTAAGTCTATATTATACATTATCAACATGCTTAACATGGTAGCAAGCTAATAAAGGAAGCAGTTAACATAAAGTGTGCCTTCTGATACAAGTATGATGTTGATCTTGAGTAAAAACTAGATATCTTCTAAGTAAAGGTAACCCAGAAAGATTAACTTAGAATAATTTAATTTAACTAAATCAGTGATAATCTAAAGGACTACAGCATGATTCATATTTATAATTATAATGTCTCATGTTTAAAACAATTAAAAGGTAAAAATGATTTTGTTTGATGTTGCATGTCATTTCAGTATGCTATGCTAACTACATTTCTAACCTTTGATAGCCATTTGTGGATACCAGCTGCCATGTTGGATCGTAAAGATACAGATATAGCTCAGCTGACAGTTGATAATGATGGTTTATAATTTCATTTGTGCCAAGAGATACCTACACAATTTGGCTTGCATCACTTGGGATCTCTGGAAGAAGGTGTTGATAGGGTGGGAGATTCAAAATTGGGAGGGGTATTAAGGAGGAAAAGTCGATATAACGAAGGACCAGCATCATTAGAGTTTTGTGAATTTGGGTTTTTCAGAATAAGACACTATAGATGAATGAATTAATCTTAATACAGAAGACTTGATAGCGATGGTGTTGCTGGTGGTGGTGGTGGTGGTGGCAGCAGTGGTGGTGGTGCGATATTTATCTCGTGGTTTTCTTAAAGCACCAGTTTTAGGAATGAGAACTAGATTGTGAACTGCCTGGAAATAATAACTCTGTGACTGATAAAGTTGCAGTCAAGCTCTTGGGTCAGAGGTCAAGGCAATTGATGTGACATCATTTTATATATATATATATATATATATATATATATATATATATATATATATATATATATATATAGCTGTTGCCGTAGACGTTGGTAGTGTTTTGTAGGGAGGTTTTGCAGGCTAACCCCTTTTGTAAAGTAATCTTACTTTAGCAGAGTTGAATAGAGTTTCAAACCTGTGCTTTTAATGTGACGTTTGTGTTGAGGAGGAAATAAGGATTTAGCAAATGGAGAAAATGTGTTATAAAATAGCTCAGTGGCTCCAGAGTAAAAGTTACCATTGTGATTTCTTTTAATTTTATTATATGTTCCACTAATAATAGCCTAAGATGGAGAAGAGATAGGGAAACAGCATTTGGTTATAGGGACTTAGAAGTTTGGTGTTCTATCTGCTTCTCGGTATAGAGAAAGTTGTAGGGAGCCTTGGGGGAATAGAACAGGCCTCTAGCTGACAGAGGTGTGCTTGCTTTCCCTGCTTCACTAGCCCAGTGCCCACCTCCCCTTCTACTGTGTAGGAGCCAGCATTGATTTTTCTTGGCTGGTTTAGACACTGAGCCGATCCCTGGTGCCCTAGGTGGGATCAATACTAATGTTTAAAGAGCTAGCCTTCTTGAGACAGAGGGATAGCAGCTCGTGAGGATTGTTTGTCTTGGGGAATAGCTGTAGTTTGGGAGACTTGGCTTTTAAGAGCAACTGTGAGAAGTTCTTTTTGCTTACTTCTTTTCTCTTGCCCTCCCTTATACATACGTGCACAGGCATGCGTGCACACACACTCCAAGGTGCAGCACTGTCAAAACTGTCTTTTGTCAACTCTCTTTAGGTATTAGAGGCTTGTGTTCACATACATACATACATACACACACAAACACACACACATACACACACACACTCCAAGGTGCAGCACTGTCAAAACTGTCTTTTGTCGACTCTCTTTAGGTATTAGAGGCTTGTGTTCACATACATACATACATACACACACAAACACACACACACACTCTCCAAGGTGCAACACTGTCAAAACTGCCTTTTGTCAACTCTATTTAGGTATTAGAGGCTTGTGTTCACAATCATACATACATACATACATACATACATACATACATATACACACAAACACACACACTCCAAGGTGCAGCATTGTCAAAACTGTCTTTTGTCAACTCTCTTTAGGTACCGGAGGATTGTGTCCAACAACTGCACAGATGGGTTAAGGGATAAGTACTCTGCAAAGACTCAACTGTGTCCGGGAAAAGCTCCTCGGGGTCTCCACGTGGTAACCACTGATGGGCGCCTGGTGGCAGAGCAGGGCCATAATGCCACCTTCATCATTCTGATGGAAGAGGTAGGTGACCACTTGGGTGTCTGCAGTCAGAACCCACAGCAGTAATGACAAAAGTGAGAGAAAAAGAAGAGAAAGGAAGCAGAACCTACTCACAAACCCCCTCCAGTCATCTATAATAAAGACCCAGTTCACGGAGCTTCTACGTTAGTTACTTGCTTGCTCATTCTCCACTCCCTCCTTCCTTCTCTCTTCTTTCTCTCTTCCCCTCCCTCCCACGTCCTCTATGCTCGGAATTGAACTCAGGATCTTAACTGAACTGTAGCAACAGCCCTTAGGTTGTTTGAGACACTCTCACCTTGATTCTTTTGACATAGTGACTCACCACATAGCTCAGAGCAGACTTGAACTCACGGTGTTTCCCATGTTCATTCCAATTTGTGTTTCACATGCTTTCACCTCCTGAACACTGGGATTGCATTATTACCTACCTGGATATATTCCTATCACGATAAGGACATAACCTCTAAACTATGAGGGGGAGAAAAATGGAAGAAAATTCAAATTATAGCCATCAACTTTCAGAGTCTCTCTTGCTTCATTCTAACCCTTAGGTTCACTAATTAGAAGAGCCCACAAGCCTTTAAAAGTCTTGAACATGTGAATGAGAGAATGGGAAAATGATTGAAATGGTGTTGAAAGTTAGGTTTATAGCGAACACAGCACTGGTTGCTTCTACATCAGCTACTGACTTCATTAGCTCATCGCTTGTGTCTTTTGCAATCCAGACAGTAAAATCTGAGTGTATGCTGGCACTCCAGTCTACTTATCTGCTTCTTGCTCCCTATGTGAGATGTTCCTTCTGCCCAAATCAGGGACTTTGCTAGCACTCTCTGCTGGAAGACTTGCCTGATTGACAATGCCCTCTAAATTTATATGCAAATTGCTTGGGGCTCTTGAGATCTTCTACAGGAGAGCAAAGCAAGCCAGGAGATTTTTCTCACTAGTCTGAGCACTTCAGAGCCTTTAAAGTCCAAACCACACTGCGATGGAAGGTGCCGGCTTCTTATCCTGACCTGGCAGACTCCTCATCCTTCACTCACGTAGCTGCTTGAATTAGAGGACTGTGAGATTCAGAGGAGGTCATTATCACAGTTCCACTAGAGAGTTTTCGGGACCAGAGCTATAAAAACTTTCTCAGACGGATGTGAAGAGCCACGATCTTATCCATTTCAATTGCCTCCAGTTCATTTCCACTTTAATTTACATTTATAAACTCAAAGGTAGTTGACATTGTGTGAGGGTCAAGAGAGCATCCGTCAGGATGTTTTGAGCATCTATGTTGCCATGGTGGGAGAGGTTCTAAGTGAGAAACGTGACCAGTGCACAGTCCTGAGGCAGAGGTTTTGGCTTTTGCGTTAGACAGAGTTTTTTGTTTTGTTTTGTTTTGTTTTGTTTTTGTTTTTTTCTACTAGAGGAAAGAATTTTCGGTCACAGATTCAGGAAATTCAGTCCATGGTCTCTGGTTGCCATGTTCAGGTTGAGGAGTCTAGTTGGAAGAGCTTCTTTGGTCATGGTGAAAAAGAGAGAATAGAAGAGAAAGCAGAAGAGATAGCATAGAGAAAGAGAGCAAGAGTGAGCAAGCAAGCATGAGTGAAAATGAGTGAGCTAGAGACAGACAGACAGAAGCAGACGGAGAAAGAGACAGAGAGACATTGAGAGAAAGAGACAGAGAGATTTACGTCCAACTTCCTAAAGTTTTAAACATAGCACAATGTCATGTCTAACTAGGCACCAACCCCTAACATACGCTATTTCCTGGGCATCACTTCATATCCAAACCTCATCAGTTAATAACTCCAGAATATAATTCTCTCTTTGTTCCATCTCAATCTATAAGCAGATTTTTTAACCTTCTTCATTCTATATCTTTATTTTGTGGTCTATATTATGCATTTACTCAAAGTATTGATCTAGTATGAGGTGTTTAGTAAAGATGGGTTCAGTATTTCTTTTGAGAGGCTAACAGTCAACTTGAAGGAATAAAGCACCCACCTGAGCCACTGATATCATGTCAGAGGCAGTGTCCAAGGTGTGCTTGGACTTCCCAGAGGCAGAGACATCTGTGGGCTGACACACTTAGCAGAAGCCTTGGGAGAGAGGGTGGCTTAGACAGGTTTCAGGAAACCCTAGGCAAGAAAACAGAAGTAATTTATATATTATGCAATATTCATCTCTAGAATGTAATGATCTACCTACTTTTGTTATTTTTAATATGGTGTTTAATACATGTTAAGTGACTAGCATAGATCTTAAATTAAATAACTAAAATTAAGAATAAGAGTAATGGATACTATGGCATGATAATTAAAGAAATTAGTGTTTGAAATAAGCTATCAGGACACGAAACTTGGTTTTTCCTGCTGTTAGTTGTGTGGCTTTAATGTCGATAGTATTTTCACCTCCACTATAAAAGTGAGGATGGTAATACTTTCTACTGCTGTTAGAAAGTAATACTTCCTATTACTCAAACATACTTACTTCCCTCTGGATGTTCATACATACATATGATCACACAAAGAAATGGGCTCAAAGCTTTCTATAACATAAAGTTGAGGGGACTAACTGCTTGGCTTGTTATGAAGGTATGTAACAGTGCTGGCTATTACCTTATTGTTATTATTATCATGACACAGAAAAGAATGTTCATGAGGAGTCTGGAGTACTTGGTCTTTCCATATCAGAACATTGGATGCCCTCTTCCTATCTACTACTATTGCCAGAGTCCTACCAAATCAAGCAGCCCCAAGGTTGGACATGCAGGTTTTCAGCCCTTGCCCACAGCTCTTCATGAATATTAGTTTATAGTAAGGAGGCATCACTATAGGTTGTCAGGATTGAAATGTTGAAGCTGTGAAAACTGGTATCAGATAAAAGTCAAGCAGAACCTATGAAGGGAACCAGACCAATTTCTGTTTGCCTGCAGGGTGACCTCCAAAGGACCAACATCCAGCTTGACTTTGGGGATGGAATTGCTGTGTCCTATGCCAACTTCAGCCCCATTGAGGATGGCATCAAGCATGTGTATAAGAGTGCGGGCATCTTCCAGGTGACAGCGTATGCAGAGAACAACCTTGGTTCTGATACAGCCGTCCTCTTCCTACATGTAGTTTGTAAGTAGCAATGAGCAGCTCTCCTGCCCTTCCGCCACTCCCTTTTCAACCAGTTGGCAGCTCCATCTGCCCAGATTTTACTTTCTAGAGTTTCAGAGCTGAAGCCAGGTTCATTGTGGCTCCTAAAATCATCCAAGTTAAAACACTGAAATGCACATCCAGCTATAATTTAATTTCACGGTGCTGAAGTAGATTGCATATTTTAAATGTATGGGCAACATTACTGAGGTTCTTTACTTTGTAGCGCCATTCTGATAGGTTGGTGCACATGCATACTCTTATGTAGATAAAATGTCTTCTCCTTTTGTTTTAGAGATTCCTGAAAAGTAAATAAATATGGAAGCCCATCCAGATTATGGTCCTAGCTTCATTTGGCACACTATGAGTAAAAAATGCAGATATCAAACTAGATGTTCGGCTCTGTTGGAAGAGCCAAAGGAGCATCTGAAAAGAATTGAATATGATTTAAAAATAATGATTTTCATACATCCAAGGTTATTTCATGTCCATTGTATTATAAATACAATTTTGTGTTGTGCTATAGTTGGCTTCAATGACACTGGCTGCTGTTGGGTTGAAACAGCATTAAGGATTCTGGGATATTTGTTTGTGCTGACTGCTTTTTGTGTGTTATTGAAACTTGAATGAAACATAAGCAATGTTGTTTCTAGATTGTGGACTCAGGGTATGTTTGATATGGGCTGACACGAATTCACCACACCTCATCAGAAATACTTAGGGGTTTAAAGACTTCTCTAGTCTTTGTTTTAGAAGGAGCCTTTCCCATATCCATGAAGAAAGTATTCCAAAATATTTCATCATGATACTCAGAGCAGATGGCAGTTGAAAACCTAGGATTTTTATTTACTTCTGTATGTTCCTTATAAAACTTTCAGGCTATAATTGGCTCTGGGTAACTGAAATTGTGCCAAGTGAAAATGGATCAGCAGGGACCACTGTGTATCCCATAATGTCTTTCTAGTAATATGTCACATAAAATAAAAATTATATGTTTGAAAGAGTTGAAGTGAATAAAAGAAACCCATTCCTTTTAATGATCCAGTGATTGTATAAACTCTTGTATGTGAATAGCACATTCCTAAAGGGCTCGTGGCCAGCAGTGAGCTATTTTACCTTCTAGTGAAAAGTATAGCAGTAATACATAATAAAAATGTATAGGAAGCAACCTGGACTACAGATCAGTTATATCTCTACCATGCCAATCTGTAATACATACCTCTAGCTTAATTCCAATTTTGAAATGGCTTAAGTCGAAGCACTGCCTGGCCTCACAGGGTTTGGGGACCAATAGAAATGAACTACACAAGGCATGCCTAACCACTCACTAGGTCATTTAGGAAATAGCTATTGAGTTCTTATTGTGTGTAAGGGACTCTACTGGGCACTTAGAGTCATCAGTACAAATATGATGCTGCCCTTGTGTTATTTTCATCCTATTGAAGAAGAGCTATTTTTAAAAAATGAGTCATAAATAGATACAGTGATGAAGATCCATATATACCCAACGCAGTCTCTCTCTTCCAGCAGCACCAGACTAGGAGCCCATATGAGTGGTACACACCCTTCTTCTTGGGCTTTAGACTGTTTGAACCCTGATCATAATCCTTTTGACTGTCCTGTGTAGTCAACATACCTAGCCCTTACAAAATTTGAATTCTTCATCTTATCCCTTAGATTAAAAGAAATCTAAAAGTCAAAGTGGGAATCAAAGTAGATGATGTATATGCTAGGGGTACCCAAGACCACTCCTAGGCATGGCAAGTCACTAGGCAGAAACATAGAGGTTAGTACATCATCCTTGGCTATATTTTGTTCCAGAGAAGACAGTCAAAGAAAGCTCAGCAAAGGAAAAGGCTTGAGCTAGGGAGATGGGTCAGTCAGTAAAGTTTGCCTGCTGGGCAAAAATTGGGATCTGAGTTTGGATTCCCAGAACCCTCATAATGCCTATGGTTATGGTAAACATCTGAATCTTAGCACTTGGTGGTGGGGTCACACAAAGACTGGTGTATCTATGGGACTGTTTGGCAAGTCTGCTTAGCCAAATCAATCAGTGGCAAGTTCAGGAAGGAGTCCTGACTCAAGGAGAAAAAGGAGAACACTTCTGATGTCAAACTCTAGGTTTCCTGAACATGTACACACATAAAAGCATGTACACATGCACACACATACAAAAGCATATATAAGCCACACACACACACACACACACACACACGACACGCTAATTGCTTTAGCAAAAAGTGGTGACATGTGGGTGGCCTTCTACCAGAGAAACTTGCTAAAGATTTGGAGTCCAAAATTTGTGATTGTCATAGAGTCACTATCTGTCTGATATAAGCCAAAATTCCAAGCTCTTAGTAGAAAGCAGATATTATGAATAAACCATATTGTTTTCAAGGGAACAACTCTTACCAGGTAATTATTCTATTCTTAAAGCCAAGTTCCTTTTGTGAAGGTGGGAAATTTCAGGAAAATGTTATCATATATGTTCACAGTATGGAGAACACTCCTCCACACCTGCCTTGACACATGATAAACAGTACAGGTTGTCACAGTAATTACTAGCACTTCCTCTTGACTTTCTGCCTGATACTTGTACTGCAATTTAAAAATGAAGACAAAGAAAAAAATAACTTCACATTCCTCTGTTCCAGGCACTTAGACCACACATGTTACTGATGCAGCCAAGAGTGGGGCTTTGTCTACAGGTTGAAAGAACAATATATCCTAGTATACACACACACACACACACACACACACACACACCACAGAAAGAGAGAGGGAGGGATATGCCAGGAATGGGTTTATACTGTGGGTTATGTGCACGAAAGAGGAAATGTTCCTTGAAACTTTTATTGTCCTCATAATTCCCTCCAAATCAATCATGGCTGCATTTCCCAGACAGTTAATACAGTGGAAACTGCTCTTGGCCTCACCTTGGGCCATTAACTAACAAAAGAAGTTGTTAGCCACCCATAATAACCAATTTCACACAGATTATTGGACTTTCATCAAAAGCAGAAGAACTGTGTGACAGGAGGTCTTCTTTCCCATTCATTCAGCTCTTCTCACCGTTCTGTAATCTGTTCCCACCTTAAAGCCAAGATCTGGCTCAGGATCCTTGTAGTAAAATCTGTTCTTAGTTATTGTTTGCAGTGATTAGTTTAGGTCAAACATGCTTGGCCTGAAACTGGAATAAACGGGACCATGTTAGCCACAGAAACTATACCCAGTTTATGTCTGACATAATCTTAGGAAGAAGAAAGTCATTTTGTTGCCTTTGGGTGTCAGGGAGCCCTCAGGAGAAGAGAAGGGGTTTCCAGGATTACGGTCATGTGCAGTTTAGACAAACTGTTAAATGCCTAAGGGTCTCATGAGGCAGCTTGGGAAGAGCTTCATGCCATTTGGGGAATGGAATGAGAATAGGAACATTGGCTTCTAGGACGAATGGAAGACCTAAGACTCTGCAGTGTTGAGCAGATCACCAGAATTCTCCTCTCCCTCCTAGGCTAGCCTCCTCCTTGTCTGACATCCCTCACTGGCCAGAAGAACACAAATCATTGAGAGATTTTCTTTACCTTAACCATTAAATATGAGTAAGAAGTTGCTGAAGAAGTTGGCAATGTTTTCTCGCACCTTGTGTTTCTGTGGCTGACATCAGGCAGACCATGTAGAAATAATACAGATTTTCTCATTTAAAATAATTAAAGTGTCAGCCGAATGTGTGGATGAAGTGTCAGGGTTGAAACTGTGTGCTGGAAAAGAATCTTGAGGTGCCATATGTCTGGAGTCAGGGCAGAGAGCTGTAGGCAGGAAGTATTTGCAAGCTATAGATGGATGGATGTTTTTATTCTTTTCTTCATTTTATTCTTAAACTGACAGAAATCATATGTTAATCATGTACAGCATGATGTTTCTCAAACACATGCATAAATTGTGTGATGGCTCCATCAGGCTAATTATCACAAACATTACATCCCAAACTTACTTTTTCAATGGTGAGAACTCTTAAAAATCTGTTTTTTAAAGATTTTCCAAATCTAATACATGTAATTAACTATGCTTCACATCAGAGTGCAGTAGATTCTAGGATGTGTTTCATATTCTTTGACCAGCATCTCTCCCACCCACCTGTGTCACCCTCTGCCAAGCAATATTCTCTTGCTTTCTTTTGTTAGCTCATAGATCCAATGTGCGTGTGTGTGAGATCCTATGATATCCACCCACTCTGTGCTTAGCTAAACTCCCCTAAGATAGGATCGTGTGGGCACATACATGTTTTCTTAAATGTCAAGAAGAGAATATCTGACAAGTCTTAAAATCAGAATATCCCAGATGTAAAATGAATATACAGATCATTCTCTGCCAGTATTTCCCTCTCCTCTTTTTATTTTGAATGAATGACAAGTGTCACTTCGACCTGGGCTGTGTTCATAGACATCCTTTTACTGGATGGTGTAGCTTAGAGCATAGTGCTGTTTATGTTTTCTGAGCAAAGGGGAGAAGCTGTGTTGTTATCATTTTGGAAGGCTGATGTTTGCTTCTCCTCTAGTTTACGCAGCTATGTTCTTCCCTTTCTGTAAAGTGGCCTTGCAAGCCTCTGAGTGGCACTCAGTATGTCCTCCAGATGATGAGGCACAATGGCCAATTGTTAAAGTAGATGGAAAACAATGAGCAACTGAAGATAATGGAAGAGCCTTCCATATAATTCACTGACCTCAAGTCACAAAACGGGCTAATTCTCAAAAGTAAAACAGACTGCTGTTTATCGTTCTATTTAATGGCTAAGTGTCTAGTAAACTGGGTTTGTCCTTCAACTGGAGTTCCGTAAGTATTCAAGGAGGGTGAGCTCGCCAGATGTAAATTCAATTCACCTGTCACTCAAGAAATCAGAAACTTGATTTGAATTTCCTGTTACATGTCTTTTACAATTAAAGAACACACACACACACACACACCCCAGCATTTTAGGATTTGTGATCATGGCCTTTTTGTTTACAGGCATAGTCATAAAGATAGAGATTAAACATCAAGGCTGTAAAAAGTTGATGGATTGTTCTGGGAACATTAACACTGTCTTTCCCCCTCCTTTTCCTTTAGGTCCAGTGGAGCATGTTCACCTTCGAGTTCCATTTGTCGCCATAAGAAACAAGGATGTGAACATCAGTGCAGTTGTGTGGCCCAGTCAAATGGGGACCCTTACCTACTTCTGGTGGTTTGGCAATAGCACAAAGGTTTGGCCCTCTCTCCTCAGTATCAAAGTTGATCTAGATTCCTATGTTCAAGTTTCTCTTAGTTTGCAGGAACTGGATTGTCCCAATAACTGGCACATAGTGACGTTAAGAACACACAGAATTGAACAAAATATGCTTCCTGGGGTAGGTCTTTACCTTAGTAGGGAAACTTCATGTAACTGTTCGAAAGGAAGAGCACTTTGGGAAATGGAACAAATCTGCAGGCTCTTTTTCTTCTATTTCACTTCTGTAAAGAGTCATTGAGTCTGTTTTGCTTTAGTTCCTGGTCTTTCTACTGCTGTGGTGTACAATAGCAGGGCCATTGCTTGGCATCTCTGAGACTGAGAGTTCACATGGGTCAAACACGAGCTAGACACCTAGTTGTCAGGGCAGGAGATAAAGTTGGATGACATGTAAAGAATCCCCATCAACACCTGCCACGTGTTCTGCCAACACAAGTTGCTTTAGGGACAGTGATGAGGTGGCTGTGCCTTAGAGTAAGAAACAAGAAAGATCAACTGTTGGAACTTTGAAAACGGGCCTACACCAAGAGCCGGTTGACAATGATGCTTGTGTCAAGTGCTGATACTCAGAAGTATTAGGCCAAAAGATCATCAATTATGTTAATGTTCTCTTGCTTTATTGGTTTTTAAAAAGCAACATTTAGATTTTAAAAATAGTATGTTTATTTATTAATTTGGGTGCATGCTGCAGGGTGGCATGTTTGGAGGTCAGAGGACAACTTGCAGGAGCCCCTTCCTGCCTTCCACCTGCCGTGTAGATTCCAGCAGTCCAACTCAGTTACCAGGCAGCAAGCTCCTATATCTGCTGAACCATCTCAGAGTCCAGAAACTTAACTTCCAAAGCATTTCATATTTACAGAGAAATTGAGAGCGGCATGCAGAGATTTCTTCTGTTCCCTGTTCCCAGCAATGTACAACCTTCTTCTTTGTAAACACAATACATTTGATATAGTTGGTGAACTTTATATGCAGATCATTATCACCAAGAATATAAAGTTTATATTAGGGTTGGGTTAGAAGTAAACAAATGTAAGAAACCAAGTAGTTGAGTTTTTCCACAATCATCTGTGATTTACTTATTCATCTCTTCCTTCTCCTCAACACCTGCCACTAGTACCTCTAGATTTTTATTTGATAATATCCTACAGTTAGACTTGTTAGTTTGTTTTCTCTACAAGTTGGATTGCTTTTCAGTTAGTAAGATGTATTTAAATAGTTTCCATGTTGTTTCATGATTCATGTCTTGATAGCTCATCTCTTTTTCTTTTTCTTTCTTTTTTCTTTTTGTTTTTATAGACAGGGATTCTTTGATGTCTGTCCTGGAACTAGCTCTAGTAGAGCAGGCTGGCCTCAAACTCACAAAAATCTGCCTGCTCTCCATCCTGAGTGCTGGGATTAAAGGCATTTAATAACAAAGGGCATCAGATTTCTCTGGAGCTGGAGTTACATATGGTTGTGGGCTGATGTGTGGGTGCTAGGAATTTAAACTGGGTCTTTTGAAAGTTCAGTATGTGCCTTTATCTGCTCAGCCTTCTTTAGCCATTGCATCTTTACCTTCCCAACAGTGAAGCACAGCTTCTCTTACTTAATATTCTCCCCAGGTTTGATGGTGTTGGTTTAGACTTTGTCATTCTTCCAGGAATCTAATAGTATCACATGTGAATCTGCATTTACCAGATGACATATTATTTGGAGAATGTGCTCTAAGCCCACTGGCCAGTTTATATTGTGTTTGGTGGATTGTGTATTGTTCCAAAGAGGAAGAGATCTGGTCAGTCATCATCATCAAATTAAACCATGAAGCTCAATATGGACACATTGAACAAAACTGCCGTATACAGGCTGCCCATGCATGCTTCAGCATTGCCAGGGCATAAATTTCATTTATTTTTCATTCTATTCTAAAACCAAGATGCTTACTTGACACTGTTTAATGTTTCTTAGATTTACTCATATATTTTGCATAACAATTCTTGCACCATTTGAAGATATATCCTTCCTGCCTATTTTACTTCTCTTGATAAGGTCTCTTTCAAAGCTTAGACATTGAAATTTAATGAAGTTCATCTTATCAATCGCAGGGTGCTTTGTGACTTCGATATTTATCTACAGAGCCACTGCTGTATACAAGACAATTCAAATTTTATCTTACATGATACTCTAGAGTTTTAAATTTTTTTGTTTTACATTTAAGCTTACAATCCATTTTAGTTCATCTTTGAGAGAAGTAAGGCCTGTGGCAGGGTTCCTTTGCTCCGGCATGCAGCTCTCCTAATGTTGCAACTTAATCTCTTGGAAGCTCTGTCTTTGCTATGTTTTGTTACCCTTCCTTCTCTAGAAAGATCACATGTAACTCTGTGTATTCCTTCTCACGATCTTTTGTCTTCCTTCCCTGTTGCCATGCCGTCTTGCTTGTTGTTAAGTTTGTAGTAAGACTGAGGTGCAGTTTCGTATCAATATTTTGTTGCCTCACATGGGTCTTTTTCTTTTCTATAAAAACTTAGACTGAGTTTGTTGAGATCTAAAAAATTACTTTTTAAAATATTTTTTGGGAGATGTATTATTGATATGTCAACCTGTGGAGATCTAAAACTTTGACAATCGTGAGTCTTCCTCCCCACGGACATGGACCGTCTCTCTGCTCATTTGCTTAGCCCATGGTTTCCTTCAGCAGAATTTCATAGTCATATGCAGATCTTGCAGATATCTTATTAGATTTATGGCTAAGTCTGACATTTCATTTTTAGTAGTGCTGATGCAGATGGCATTGATTTTAATTAAGATTTCACCTGTGCAATACCAGTATCTAATAGAATGACTGACTTATGTATATTCACTCTGAAATTTGAAACCTGGTTATATTGAACTAAGACATCTCAAGAGTTCGTTTGTTGTTAATACTGTTTTGAATATTTTTAAAAAATACTTTTTTGTTGTTGATTCTTTATGGATTTCACGTTGTGCGTCCTGAGTCCTGATCTCATTCATCTACCTATCCCTTCGTATCCTTCCTCTGCCCTTGACAACTCCCTTATTCTTTTAGGGATCCTATGACTTTGACTTTAGATTGTGTGCTTCCCAGGTATTTCACAGTACACTCACATTCGTGCACATGCGCGCTCACACACACACACACACACACATTTGTGCATACACAGTGACTAGGCTCATTTGGAATTGAGATAGTATCTCTTTTCCTTACAACTGTTAGACGAAGATAAAAACCCTTGTAAGTTAGGCTCTAATTTATTTGTTTCTTCTAGGGACAGATTTTTTAATAAACCATAGTACACTGATGTACTTGGAAATTACCCCTTATCCCCCTCGCTGAAAGAAGCACAAAGCACATTTCTCCAGTATTTATGGGAGACCCTGACCAGCTCCTGTCTTTAAAATTTACAAAGCTATGAAGGCCTCCTATGACTCACCGGATCCTCCCTGCAGTTTTAACTATCCTATGTTTGTTTACCGTGAAAATCTATTGTGTCCTTGATGTTGCTTACCCTGGCCAAGATAGTAATTTAAAAATAATACAAGAAACATGCCAAATTTGGATGAGTTGGGCACTGAGAGGTAAAATAAATAACTACTCGGTTATTAGTTTGGAATGATGATGTGATTTCTACCTCTCTCCTCACTCCTGAGACGTAAGGCTGGGAGGTGCCTCCCCCCGATCTGGTATAAAATGACAGGCATAATACAGCAGAGGGTGCATGGACCCGGGACTGAGAGTCCTGAGTTACGTTGCCAGAATGGCTGTGTTTCAGGTAATCCTGGATGTTTGACCTTGGTCAGGTTGTTTGTCCTAAGCTGCCATTCACTGACTCTCTCATCTTGCATATTGTAAAAAGTAAGATGGTGCACATTTAAATATCACTGCTACATGGTCAGCAACTGATGCATTGCTGTTTATCCTTGAAATACATCTATTAAAAATGATGGTAAAAGAAAAGATTCATGGACCCAGGGGACTTTCAGTTTGTACTATTTCTGCCTCGCAGCTTTAATTTAACTTTGCAGTATGAGTGACTAACCCTTTTGCATTTCTGGATTTTTTTCAGAGTGGCAACAGATAGTCAGGTCTATATTTGCTACAGTAGGAAGCCTCTCACAGTGTATAGCCAGCATCCCAAGTTGAAACACTTGATTAGTTGAAGAAACAACCTCAGACTCAGGAGCCCTAAATCCATGAAGCCTATGCCATTACTCAGCACAAGAATGCTGCATTACTGGGAATGTTTATCCCCTTAGCGTTACTGAGCAGTCATTTTTCTTTAAAAATCATGCGATATAAAAAGAAAAGAGGAATGAGAAAATCACTGGGGGAAAAGTTTATTTTTCCCCTGAGAGTGTAAGAGTTTGGCTTCTATTTGGGACATTTTTTTTCTATTAATGTACATTTGCTTTATCATCTTTAGTGAGAAACCACTGTATATAATGAGGCCAATTCTTGGATGGGTCTCAGCATAGAAATTTACTTGGCAGACAATGGGAAGCTAAAGATGCAAATGCAAATGTCTTTGTGGTGCCTATTTTCTCTTGAGTGCTGATTCTAAAATATGAAGTGCCTAATAATGGTCTCTATGTATTTGATTCAAAGTAACTAATGAATGGAAAAAAATTGAAGACTCTAGTTTTGATTTCCCTGATAATTATATGTTAGCTTGAGTTATTGAGTCTTTTTGTCTGTAATCAGGGAACTAGCATTTAACATCATGGAGTTATGCATTAAAGTCTCTCTCACACATACAGATGTTATGACATATTATGAGGATTTTAAGTGCATATTGACAATGTAGTTTCAATTTTTTAATTGATTACTGGAGGTATTCCTTTTGATAAGAAATTCCCATCCAGAGGCTTAAAAATGGAGTGCAGTGTACAGTCCTCCCATGACACAGAGGTTAATACCAGTTGATATTTGTTTCCAAAGAACAAAGCTAGCAATACCTGAAAGCCAAAAGTATAAAATAATTTCAGAATATAACAAATGTGGGTTGAAATCCAGACAGATTTTTCTTTGTTTTAGTCCATTGGTCAAAACATTTACTTTCATTGAGTCTCAGTTTTATTAACTGCGAAGTCAAGTACTAACAGTAAAAACTACAATTGATTGTTTTCATGAGCTTTAAGCAAAGAATACTCATGAATTACATAGAACATGGCTAAGATTTTGGGAACATCAGACATTGTTACATACTGATGACATTTAGATCTAGGAATAAAATCTGACAGGGTTATACAGGTCATATAACTGTCTCTAAAAACAGTTACTTCCTGCATTTGAAAGAGACACATTTCCAGTGCTTTTTGTTATCACCATGTTAGAAGCTCATTAATGCAGAAGGGGCCACATTACACCATAACTTAACCAATGATCACCAAAGTGGGCTGAAAAAGGAATGCGTGTTTTGGGATGTGTTGGTGAGTGTGGTCAACTTCAGGTCGGTTTGGCTCCTTTTGACTAGCTAATTGCTCTTTAAAATGAACCAGTTCTCATTTATTTATCCCTAGTATTTGCTTTGTTTTTTCAATATTTATTATTTTATTTAATCATCACAACAGCTTTATTAATTTAATCACCAGAAACCCCATTTTATAGGGGACACATAGGCTGATAACCTTGGAAGTTTTTGGTGTGTGTGTGTGTGTGTGTGTGTGTGTGTGTGTGCATGCGTGGTGTGTGTGTACTACATGAAGTAGCAAAGTTCACTCAGGTGGTTAGGTTAAATAAAAATATTGGTACAAATAAAGTGACCCCCTAACTCTATAGCCAGTTCTTATTCTGATGCTATTAATATCAGGGGTAAAAGGCATGGACTGCATTATCCCTGCCTTCAAAGAAATTGTGTTCCATCTGAAAAGGCAAGATGAAAACACATAGAGTAATTGGTGTGGAAGTATGATGTACAGATAAATAGAAAATAATGAGCATTCCTGAGACCCAGCTGTTGGCTTACATACCGACAGAACTATCAGCAGGGGACATGAAATTGTATCAGGTCCTCCACAGATCTTTCTCAGAAGCTGCTTTTTCTACTTGATGTGAGGAATACAAAGAAGGGTAAATTCCATTTCTCGCCTTCAAGAAATGTGCTCTATTTGGTAATATGAATTTAACATCCACAAAAATGAATAAGAAGGGAAGGCAGTGGGAGCATCCCCATGCAAGCCAAGTAGGGCATCCTAGGTAGTGTTGGATGCAAGCCTTGTGAGCCAGAGAGTGTCACTTATGGAAATGGAAATGGTCCTAAGCAGACTTTGAAGGAGCAGCAGAGGCGAGGCATGGAAAAGGAAAAATTTAGGTGTAAAAGTTAATCCTTGCAAGTGGTTGTATTCCTTGTGGATTAAGTCTGTCAAAACAGAGCATTCATATGGGCAGACATTGGAAGAAAAACACTTAAACCTGGAAGGATCAGGCATATTATAAAATAATATATATACACATATACATATACATGTGTATATATATATATTATTTTTGTCATAAAAATCCATGTTTAAGGTAAGGTAATAAGACATAAAATTAAACAGAGCTATCATGAATATGTGACGCTTTGATAGAAATATTTCTGTGTGTGTGTGGTGTCCGTGTGTGTGTCCATGTGTGTATCGGTGTGTGTGTGTGTGTATGTGGTGTTCATGCATATATGTTAAATCATTTTCAACTCTGAATTTTTGCATCAATCTATAGTTATAACACAGCTATGAATACTATTTTGCTGCATTTCTTTCTTAATTTTGTGTGTGTTTAAGTTTCTTTCCATGGTTCTGTGCATGGTATGCCCACAATTATATATCCTGCCTTTTCATTTCATATGATAAGCACTTTTCATACACTGCTATGTAATCTCTGCAGATTTTCAGTGAGGCAAGTATAGTGATTGCATTGTTTGCTCAGCTTGCTGGTGGAAGATGTGAACGAGGTGCACACGTTAAACTGTGGGGATTGTGAGTGGTGCAACATTCTCACGACTTGCTGTGTGGACTGCAGGTGGAGCCTGTATCCAGAGATCGCCCTGCAGCTCACTAATCCATTAGTCAAGTGGAAATCTTAGAACTAAAGAGTTCCTCAGAGCTTTTATTATTTCTTGCCAGGCTCGGTTGGATAATTTGTGACCTGTCACATGTGAAGGACTCTTCACTATGATGCATACAACCCTAAGTCTAGGCAGGGCATGAGGTATTATTCTAAGGGGCCCGCTGCAAGCTGGCTCTGCCGCTAGGACAAAGCAGAGGCAGAAAAGTCAATCGTCTGCCTTCTGGGTTTGTGGGTCTCTGAATGGCCAATTTGCTGGGATTAACAGAGGTCTGGCTTAATAAATGTGTCTGCATGCCTAATAGATTTGAGTAAATGAACCTTAAAATACTTGATTTAATTTAGCATTGGGCATTCTACCTCAGTGGCCAATGAAGAACTCAAGGATCCTGTTGACTGTTCCAGCTTTGTGAGAAAGGTGAAATCAGCCATGTTGCCATAACCGCTGATGAAAAACAAAAGCAATTTGGGAAGCAGAATTGGCTTCTGTATTTACCTAGTATCGATGCCTGTCTGTGGCCTGCCACCCAGAGACCAAGCATCCCCATCCATCAGCATTTGTTTGCTGTGGCTCTGTGCCCTGACTGGCCGCTGTGATGGCTTGCATTCACCTACCTCTGATGAAATGCTCCCTTTGTCCTTCAGCCCTAAACCCTCTCTTGGCTCTGGAACCTAGGGAAGCAGCCAGATGGAGACAAGATAAGATTTGCTTGGACAGGAGGGAATCAGCTTCTCTCAGAGGAGATGCTATTGATCAAATGCCACAACCAGCTAAGTCTTGGGATAAGAAGGATCTTCTGGGGAGGGGAGAGGGCCATAGGTCCCACTTAGAGCTGATGAAGATGACAAGGGAATAGTGAAGACATCCAGAAGAAACTAGGAACAGAGAGAATAGTACTGAGCTATGGAAGGACCGCTATGGGGCAGCAAACAGGACAAAAGAACAATTGAAGATATTCACCACCTGAGGGACTCATTCAGAGTCTAGAAAAATAAAAACATTCCTATTATCCCTTCTAAACATCTTTCACCTAGCATTTTGTGATAAAAAATTTCAGATAAATGGTCAGAATTTTGCAAGGAACTGGATGTAGTTCCTCTCTGCACACATATCCACTGTATGTAGTATGCTAATTATATTTATTATGGAAATGTCACAAGTCTATCTCTGCATTCCTGTCTATACATTCATTAATCTTGATTTAAAAATTTATTTTAAAATAAATTTAAGATCATGTGTTTTGTTCTAAATCATTAAATTTGCAAATCATTGACTGTGGTTGTTAGTTTCTTGAAAATTTTCCTCCTTGGGTAATAAAAAAATTTATCAACAATGTAATGTATGCATCTGCAGTGTGTATTTACTACTTGAAAAGGCATTCACTTGAGTATCTTACCTCTTTTGATGCCTTTTCACCAACCATTTCGAAGTTTCCTCTATGTTTTCGGCCAATCTCCATCCCAGACTCCTCCCCATCATATCCTAGATTTGCCTGCTACAGCCCATCATACAAATGTAACCATACAGTGCAAACTGATCTCTTTCACCTCTTGTGTTTTTTTTGACAGTCACACATCTGTATTTTTATGGGTACCTATGTATATGTATGCATTAATATTATTTTTTGTTGTATGAAGATCCCATGGCTAATTTTTATTTCTCGTTGGTGAATTTCTAGACTGTCCACATTTTAAGCTGATGTGAACAGCTGCTACGAATTTCATTGAATGTACATGTATGTTTTCTCTTAACTAAATTCTGAAGACTACAGTGGCAGATCATGACATGTGAAATGGCAAATCACTATGGGAAAGGTTCTCATAATTTCTAACAAACCAAACTTTCCTCAAAATGGTTGCAGTTCTTTTATATTTCTACCAAAATAGGATGAGAGTTCCAGTTTGCTTTGTAGTTTCAACAGTGTTTGGCATTATCATTTAAAAATAACTTTTAACCATTGTACTATTACATCTTGATGTCTTATTTTGTTTTCAAAGATCTTGGAAGACCTCTGACTCATAAGGCTTAATACAATATGCAATAGTAGTAAGCAGAATGTACCCACAGCCATTTGTCAATCTCTTAGGTCAATCTCGGAATGACTTCTCAGAGATAACATAACTCCAAAAGTTCATGTTTTAGACATAAATTCTGTATTTTATTTTTAATTGTCATATAATACCTGAAGAAAATAAGTATAGTTGTTTCTGTACCATATGATAGATACAAACAATTGTTTTATAGACCACAGTAAAGAAGACTTCTCCAGAAGTTCATAAACACTGTGTTGTTGGCTACTCTGAGATACTGGGACCACAGTGTTAGCCTTTTCTCTAAACAGATAAAGAGGAGACCTAGAACAGACCTATATGTTGCCTAAAGTCATTCATTCAAATAGCGATGGAGCTAGAGTTTTTTTTTTATCTTAAAACTAAGTTTGTATTTTTTTAAAAAACAAAGTACTATATATTTCCAATTCCTTTGTCTTAGGCAACCATTGTTTATTATATACATCTATGAAAATTGCTCATTTTTATTGATTTTTATTGAGCTCTACAGTTTTTCTGCTCCCTTTCCTGCCTCTCCCCTCCCCTTCAATTCTCTCCCCATGGTCCTAATTTACTCAAAAGATCTTGTCTTTTTCTATTTCCTATGTAGATTAGATCTATGTATGTCTCTTTTAGGGTCCTCATTGTTGTCTAGGTTCTCTGGGATTGTGATTTGTTGGCTGGTTTTCTTTGCTTTATATTTAAAAACCACTTATGAGTGAGTACATGTGTTAATTGTCTTTCTGTGTCTGGGTTACCTCACTCAAAATTATGTTTTCTAGCTCCATCCATTTTCTTGCAAAATTCAAGGTGTCATTATTTTTTACTGCTGTGTAGTACTCCATTGTGTAAATGTACTACATTTTCCTTATCCATTTTTCAGTTGAGGGGCATTTAGGTTGTTTTCAGGTTCTGTCTATGGCAAACAAAGTTGCTATGAACATAGTTGAGCATATGTCCTCATAGCACGATTGAGCATCCTTTGAATATATACCCAAATGTGGTATTGCTGGGTCTTGAGTTATAAGTCACTGTTCTTGTCATTCAGGAGACAACAGCAGTGTGGTACACATAGCCTCTCATTTCATGGCTGTGGATCTTCTATCTTTCCATGGCGTGGATGACACCACCATGCAGAGCTCCATTTGTCTTCAGCATACTTCTCAAAGCATGACTGTAGGGTTGGAGAGATGGCTCAGCAGTTAAGATTATTTTATTTGCTGCTCTTTCAGAGGACCAGGATTTAATTCTTAGCCCCCAGTTATGGGGGATCTGATACCCTCTTTTTGCCTCTGCAGGTACTACACACGTCATACACAGAGTACATGTAGGTACAGCATATATTCACATAGAATAAAAATAAGCAAAATATTAAAGAAACAGGGCTCTAAACACACATGGCATCATGGTGTGAGTGACAGATCCATTTCTACCTTATCCTTTGCTCATCTCCAAAGGCACACGGGTGCCATTCTGAAGCCATATGTATGATAAATAATGCCTACACCTCGGGAGCTGTCTTCAGCTGAGGGGAAATGGTATTTCTTTATATATTCCCTTCCTTTTTTATTCAATAAAGAGAGAAGAAAATATATCAGAAGCTTGGGGTAGTATCTCTGATTCTGCCCAACAACCATGAGCCTGATCATAAAGGAGTGCTATAGAATTTGAAATAGAAGAAATCAAATTAGTTCTTCAGAAGCCCTGTCAAATATGGTGAGAATAAAAGGATTTCAGCCTTATAGAAAGAACACTGTCTAAAAACCACATCTTCGGGCCTTTGCATTTCTCTGGGTGCCCATATCCAGCAAATGATGAATACACTGTGGGGATTGGCAGATACTTACCCCCCTTAGAGAGCAGTTCTGTGTGTACTTCAGCAAGCTACATTATCATTCTGTATCTTGTTGTCCCTATGAGTGAAGGGAATAGGGAGTCTGCTAGTTTGTGCTTGAAGCATTTCCTTGTGTGCCTTACCCAGCCTCCAGCTGTTATCCCTTACCTTCCACAGCACAGGGATCATGAGATGATAAGGGTCTTAAGAAAGCTGCTGGATATTGACTCTTCCATTTCAAGCTCTGCCTTCCCTTCCTCAAGAACTTTCTTGCATTCTATGTCTCCTTTTGTCCTTGATAAGTCTCTATCTTTTGCTAAGTCAGGAGGAAACAAAAAGAAAACTAAATCACAACCTATTATATATGCATGTGTGTACATTCTCAAACTAATAAAAATGGAGAAAATGCTTTGCAAGGGAAAAGAGACATAATTCAACCAAAAAATCAATTGTGAGGCCACTGGATTTGTTTTGCATGTGTTTTCTGTTGTAAGAATGACACTGTGCTTAAGTCAGGGGATACTGACGTAACAGGTCACTTCTTTGAAAAGTTCCTGCAGCCCAAAGAAGTATGGGGTAAAACACAAGGGACACTGGGTAGTGACAGGAAGTGATTCCTTGCTCCAGCAGCCATTAGATACAGGCATTAAAAGCTGATTTTATTTTGCCTAAGGGAAAGAACAAAGGTGATATGACAACTAGAGTGTCACTCAGTGTTAAGGTTTAAATTTTCAGAATCTTAAATTGATTAATATGCTTTCTAGTTCTGGAGATATAGCCAGAGTTTTAGGAAATCAAATAAAATTGTTAGTTTATTTTCTTTTTTAACTGAAGAACTCCCCTGAGAGCTGTCATTCTCTGAATATGCATGACATTCTGAGATTTACAGGAAGGGAAGGAAACCTGGTACCTCATGGAAGGCTGAAGGGATCTTGCTGTTCTCTTTCTTGCAGCCCCTCATCACCTTGGACAGCAGCATCTCTTTCACATTCCTTGCAGAGGGAACCAACACCATCACTGTGCAGGTAGCTGCTGGGAATGCTCTCATCCAAGACACCAAGGAAATTGCAGTGCATGGTAAGCTCTGGACCTGGTCATGTGATACTCTCTTCTGTTCAAGTACTTCCCTCCTCCTATACTAGTGCCAACCATAAACTGGTTTAGAATTTGCCAGCTTTTAGGGAGAACACTGAAGTCCAATATAGACTTCATTGGATGGAGAAGTAAAATTAAAAAAAAAAAGCAAATCACAGTTAGGCATCTGTTATCCCTTGTGGAAATACACATCTTGTGGTATATCTAGATCACATGTTTGGAGTACTTATTAGACAATCACATTTATTATAGTTAAAGGAAAGAGAAAGTCAAGGAACCGTAGAAGGAGCTAGATCTGATGATCTGTTAAGGTGTTAGCATTGTATGTACAGCACTTACTGTATGACATGGGACAGTGATCTACAAACCAGAGGAGTAATGCCCTCCACCCTGTAGGACTTATATCTTGGGTAACGAGACGACCTATGCAGAGTAATATGGTTTTCCTTTCTTGATTTTTGAAATTCCAGCATCATTGTCTGTGAAGGCTTTATAATGACGCTAAAATCGTTAGCTTATGTAGCTATATACACATCATATGTGTCGTGAAAGTTGAAGCAAAACTGCCTAGGAGAATAAAATATAGTAAAAGGAGAAGTTAGAATGGGGGTCCTCTATGGAGGGATGTGTGGATCTACAAAAATGTTCTTATGAAGTTTAATACAATGCACCATGAAAGCACAGCAATAAAAATGAATATAAGCATAAATGAAGGTAGAGAAAGTGATACATGGAGTTGCCACTATGATCTAAACCATGGGAAACAGTTCTTAATTACATTTATTTTAAGTGAAATTATAATCCTATGCTTCCATCCCTTCAGACCTCCCAGGAGTGCCCAGACGGCCACTATGATTGTAGTTTGTTTAAAAAGTTACATGAATGTATGTGAGCCTCTGACTAAGCCATATTTCTCCAACTTTGCCCCAGTGAGTTCTTTTCCTGCTTTTATGCCAGATGACCACTGGAGACCCTTATCGGGACCTGAAGTAAATATTTTTGTAGGAGTGTAAATGTTACACTGTAAAGTGGATACATCAGAAATGCTGATTTTCATGAATTAGCACCAAGTGGATACACGTGTGTACTTACTAACCAGGTCAAGAAATCAAGCATTACCTTACATTGCTAGAGACAAAGTTTAACCTACTTTCCACACCTGTGAGGGATTTTTAGAGAATGGAACTGGGGTCAGAGAGCTGGAAAGCATCCATCCCAGCCATTCCTGATTGCTATGCTTTGGTCTGTCTCTGTGATACACAGAAGGGAATTCAGATCTCCTCTGGGATTCCCTGCTTGTCTTTCATTTTAACCAATATTCTTTATAGGAGTTAGCAACATGAGGAAGAGCACAAATCTACTCTTGGTGGCCAAATGCCTTTCTTTTCAGAAGCCAAAGAGCAGCTGAAAATAAGGAAAGGTAGCTGAAACCTCGTGAAAGAGAACTGGTTTCTAATGTACATGGTTATGGGTCCATGGCCCATTGAAGCCTCGCATCTCACTCTGTCAGCTTCACCTGCACATTCTGTCTTCTTGCAGAGTACTTCCAGTCACAGCTCTTATCCTTCTCTCCAAACCTGGATTACCATAACCCTGATATTCCCGAGTGGAGGCAAGACATAGGCAATGTTATCAAGAGAGCTCTGGTTAAGGTGAGTTGACTCTGATTCCTTGAGACAAAAAAAAAAAAAAAGCAATAGATGACAGAACCTATAGTTCAAAATTCTGTTCCAAAGAAAGATGAGGATTTTTTATCCATATAGAGAAAGAAATAAAAGTCAGAACTGAGTAAGGAGGAGGAAAAAAAAGGAGACATGAGAGTACAGCTGGGAATAGAATAGAGTCTAGTCTAGTGTCTGAAGATGGAAATTGGCTCGGTGTTTGTTCCAAGTATTTCTGAGACAGGGTCTTGACACTCCTAATGAAATGGATAACAGCTTGATGAATCTCTACTAATTTTATGCATTTATCTGCAAATTGCCTATGATTGGGTCCTTCTTAAATAGATATTTAAGTTCACTAGGTTACTGTTGTCCACACAGCTAAGAAACAGAGCAGTCCACCAGGGAAAAACAGCTATAGATTTAAGTCAAAGTTATATTTGCTGTGGGGAAAATACGAGTGTTGTTAACAAGTCTTGGAAATACATACTAGAATATATCAATGAGTAAAACATTTAACTTAAGTGGATAAGTAAGTCTAATTAATGTGCTATTTGTTCTGTGATGTAGAGGCATAGCCAGCATCTCCAAAAAGCATGGAGAAATATGTGACTTCCCTATCCTGGAGATGGCAAGGCTGACCCATGCATTCAATTCAATAGATGTTTCCTGAACTATTGGAGTGGTTCCAATGAAGATATTTGAACTGTATTTTAAAGGATATGTGCCAGTTAATAGGGAAGAGATTTTACGTTTCAGGTAGAATGAAGAGTAGATGCAAAGCCAATTCCTGCTAGAAGCGCTCAGTATTTTGCAGAAATGACAGAGTTTTGTGTGGTCAATCTCTATCTGACAGGAGAACAAAGTGGTCAGTAATGGTTAAATCATAGTGTGAAGAATCAGAAGAGCTAAGTTGTAGGCATCAGAGGATGTGAAAAGTATGATGTTTCTTTTAAGTAGAAAATTCTGTCTCTCTCTATATATATGTATATATATATATGTATATATATGTGTATATATATGCCAGGCACCTATTGCTATGGCAATGCAGAAGAAAGGATGCTTAGGCAGAAAGGGCAGGATGTGGATATGCTTTCAAACAAAAACAGGGGTTGTATAGACCATGTAAAATTAAATCACAATGAGAAAAGAGACAAGGGATCATGAATATAATGAACAACAAAAGTACTAGGAACTTATAGGTGAGAGGAAAAGAAAAACTTTGTAATCCAAACAATAGATATGAGGTGTTCTTGCCACTAACTAATTTAGGACTATGTAGCAGAGACTGTATTTGGGAACAGTGATAGGTTTTGATCATTTGATGTGAATTTGGAAGACATGAGAAATGATTGCATGGACATGAACAGCTGTGAATGTGGACCTGAAGGTCAATCAGAGATCCAAGATGGAGCAGCAAAGTCTGAGCCAATGCTGTAGAGATCATGAGTCTTGCCTGGGAGAAAAGTGGGATCAGGGAATCGAGACTGCTAACATGCTTCAAAGCAAAGGGGGAAAACACAGGGAAAGATATGGAAAAGGAGCTGACAGGAAGGAAGTAGAGTAAGTTAGTGAGGAGGACAGAGGGGAATTCCTGTAGGCAGTATCTTAAGGAAACTTCAAACTCTTTATAAAGGAATTATTCATAGAAAGAGATAAGAATAAGACAGCCTCTTTATTCTGTCTGGGCTACTGTACAATGATTGACTTACAAATGACAAAAATTTATCTCTTGAAATTCTCCATGCTAGAAAGTTGAAGACCAAGACATTGATAAGAGCATGATCCATAAATGGCATTTTCTCACCTTGTGTTCACACAGTGGAAAGAGTGCAAAGTAGTTATCTAGAACTACTTGAATAAGGGTACTGATCTCATTCATGACTGTCCTACCCTCATGGCCTAATCACCCTCCCCAAGCCCTTCCTTCCATGACTATCCCATTGATGCTGAGGCTTCAAACATAAACTGTAGGTAGATCACGAGTGCTCAGGCCATAGCGTACATCCAGGGTGGGATCATGTTTTACATACAAACCATTTGGATACTGTGTATATCTTGTTGCCTAGTCCTTAAAACTTTAAGAGATCAGCTTGGTGGTGGTGGCGCATGCCTTTAATCCCAGCACTAGGGAGGCAGAGGCAGGTGGATCTCTTTAAATTCAAGATCAACCTGGTTTACAAAAGCTAGTCCAAGGACAGGCTCCAAAGCTACAGAGAAACCCTGTCTCAAAAACAAAGCAAAACAAACAAACAAACAAAACTTCAAGAGGTCAATTTCTTAATCACATGTCCCTTTAGACAGGATTAAGTGTGTGTAGATGCACAGCTTCAAGGTTCCCTCTATGACCCCTGACAGACCCTTCCTGAGATGAAACAAGGAGGATCACACCAGCCAAGGCACTGGCATGTTCACCTCTTAGCTTTGTTAGGTAATCCTCAAAATTTTGTGGGATAATGATCTAGTACACTGTAAAGATTTGCCACTCATATTGCTTCAATAAAACACCGATTGACCAATAGCCAGGCAGGAAGTATAGACATAGCAACCAAACTAGGAGAATTCTGGGAATAGGAAAGGCAGAGTCAGTCACCAGCCAGATGCAGAGGAAGCAAGATGAGAAAAGATCTTGGTATCACTGAGAAAAGATACCAAGCCATGTGGCTAAACATAGACATAAATTACAAACTAATTTAAGTTGCAAGATCTAGTTAATAATAAGCCTAAGCTAATAAGCTAAATGGTTTATAATTGATACAAGCCTCTGTGTGTTTCTTTGGTACTGAATATATGTGGGATCAAGCAGGACAGAAACTTCTGTCTGTATCAAAATGGTTCACTCTTTCTTGGGCTCTAATACTTGCTACTTCTGGCTGATGAGGAGAAGGTCTTCCTGATCTGTGTACTAGGATTCTGCGACTTCCAGATATTTGGTGGTCATGCATCCCCACACAATACTGATATGTCTGGAAAACCACCGTGGGAGTGCAATGCCTTTGTGGCTGGTAGATTATTTTTTTTTAGGCTTTATTGCTGTTTCTGCCTTCCTGGCTCTCTTTAGTTTATAGTAACCCTGAGAGTTAGCTCCAATCATTAAGCCTAGTTCTACATAGGAATTAGAGCTGAGCAAATAGGTAACAATCTACCCTTCTGCCTCCATTCAATTCAGCAAGCATCATTGGCTCATTGAGTTTCTACCATGACAAGCAACTTTAGAATAGTGAAGTATCCTCAAAGATTTCCGGGAATGTGGATGCCTGGGCAAGCACACAGTCAACATCTGTCCAAAAAAAAAAAAAAAAAAAAAAAAAAAAAAAGGACTGCAACTAAGAGATACAATTGTAGGCAATGGTGGACATGATCAGTGTCCATGAAGTGTGGTGACAATTGTGATTTGAATAGCTTGGAAGACATAATTGCAGGCGGATGGTCACATGAGAATCCTTTAAGTGAGGTGGCATTTCAGCTGAAACACATATCCTCTCTCATATTTATATTGAGAGAATAGACATTTTTCTTAATCAAAGAGCATCAATACACACAGGAAAGAATAATCTACAGGAAAATTTAGTTCATTTTCACCCATTTTTTTTCCATCAGAAGTTTGGCCCTTTTAAATATTTAATAACAAAGCTCAATAAAATCAGATGCTCAAGAATAGAAAAAATCACCCATAATCCCATCTTAAGATTTAGAATTTATATCTTATATACATTTATATTTTTATAAACTTGTAATGAAAGAATTATATAGAAATAAAATGAGTATGCAGCCATTATAAGTAACCACATGACCTCATATAGTGTTCAACATCACCTGCAACATAGAATAATATTTTCCCATGTGATTATAGCAGTATTTTCTTAATTTTTGAGTGGTTAAGCTTCCCATTTATTTTTACCTTAGATAATATCATGTTTATTGCTATGTATGGTTTTCAGACATTTTGAATCATTTCCTTAGGACTAAACATGTTACGGTTGCAGGTTGAAGAACCTGAGTACTTCTATGGTCTGAAATAAATTCTGTTGGAAAGCAAATTGATGATAGGTATCAATTCTTTTTCATGTTTCCAGTCCAGGTGAGTGGTTCTCCTTCCACTGTAGCCACACCAATAATCCTATTAACCTCAAAGCGTTCCTACTTTAACTGAGAAAGCAAGTGCTCTTGTGCTGTTACTTTGAATTCACCATGCCCCTGCATGTTTCTTTGTGACTGCTTACTCCTCATTTGGACCCATTCTATTCAAGTTTGAGCCGCTGGTCTAGTTTTCTCAATAAAAATGAAGTAGAAAATATAAGACAAACTTTTGTAAATGCTCCCAGTAAATACCATTGAGGAATCATTTGGAATACTCTCTGAGTTTCAGGACAACTGAAAGCGAGGGCAGAGAAGGCAGTGGAGGGTTAGCTGGCAGCTTGAGGGGTAACAGAAGGACAGTCTGGGTGTACACTGCAGCCTGGGTCTTGATTACGACGTTTTAAAAACATCATACTGGGCCTAAGGCTATGAATACTCCATTCCTAGCTACTGGTCTATGGAAGGCTGGCACTTAAACCCTAACTCTTTTCTTTAAATGTTTTGCAGGTAACCAGTGTCCCAGAAGACCAGATTCTCGTGGCTGTGTTCCCAGGTCTCCCCACTTCAGCAGAGCTTTTCATCCTCCCACCCAAGAACTTGACAGAGAGGAGGAAAGGCCACGAAGGGGATCTAGAGCAAGTAAGTCACAGACTGTCGACTGGGACACCTGCCACCACACCAGGCTCTGTGTTAACATAAAGTGGTCTCTAGTCAAAGAGCAAGAGCAGCCTACCAGTCAGCCAGTGGCTCTTGTCCCAATATCTTGGATCTTGAACAGTTATCAACCCCCTATGCATAATAAACAAGGGTAGAATAGTGTCCCAGCCTCACTTATTCCAGTGCCTGGCATTCTTGAGCCCTTCGTGCCCTCCACTGCTGAAGGAGAGAGAGAGAGAGTGAAAGGGACAGATATAAATACAGAGACAGAGGCAGACAGGGTCACGCATACTGGTGTTTCCCTATCTGTTTGTGGGAATAAGGTCTTTCAACTGCATGGGCCCTAGTGATAATGGTCAGTGTTCTGGGGAGGAAACATATTGCTTTTAGACACTTTTCTTTGAAGAAAGATGGGTTTTGCTTTGACAAAAGGAGCATTATTTCCAAAGTGGGTTATGACTGACTGTCATTGTTGGACACATGGTTCTTGTGATCAGCGCACAGTTCTGGAAGCAAATAGGCTCTAGTGTGCTGTTTCTTCCTATCGCTTTTGCGTCCACTGGGATATTGCTGGCTGCACGCTGTGCTGCCCTCTCCTATCTCCTCATGATGCTAAGTCAAGAGAAATGGAAATAAGAGGGAACAAAGCTGCCGAAAGGCTGTGTGATTTAAACACGTGTGCTCCTATGTGGAGGAACCATTGCGCAGACTCCTGCATCTTTCCAGTTCTCACCTGGCTTGGGTGACACCCGTCCATAGTGTTCAGGCAGGAGAAGTGCTGGTATCCTTTTGTCTGGACTGAAGGAATTCTCCTCATCACGGAGTGTATGTTAAAGTCACTCAAAAACAAATCCATCTTCTTGGTGTACATATCACTTTTCTAAGCCTTCATTATTCTGAAATAGCAAGTAGCAAGCATGAACTATATTTGGAAGCTCCACTATCCATCCATTTAGATAAACAGGTAATTACAGTGATGGATAGCAGCTGTGATATTAAGGTGTGTACAGGCAGATAAGATTTGGAGACAACAGGCTAAGTGAGCCTCAGCTTTCACGTGGGAATCAGAGAGTGATTAAATCTGTGTTGTGTGTTCTGAGACTTGCTGTGGAAAAAGGAAAAATTATCCCTTAAAAGGAGGCAGCCTTTTCTTTGATGTTTGCCTCCCATTGTCTATGGAATAGAATATGCAGAGAATTGGGATGGGGTTCTGCTTGGGCTTTAATCCTTGCGGGTGCCTCTGTACCCAGTGTGTTACCTGATCAGATTAAAGAACTAAGATGAGTTGACATTCTTCCATTGAACCCACAACAGGCCTCTGCTTATAAAGGCAGGGATGAAAGAAGTCTAAGCTAGAAGTTGAATGAAATACTATGTCTGTTGGAGCTCTCATTCATGGGGAGCTTTGGAAAGCTGCTTTTTCTTTTTTGACATACCTCTTTCTGCCTTTCCACTTCTCGGTCTCATGAAAGCTCTGTAGCTATGAGAACCAAGTTGATAAAGATGTCTTTATCTCATGAATGAACTTTTTTTTGCCAGTTGACTTATAAGGGAGTACTATCATTTGTCATGTCTGCCTATGAACCCTCTCTCTTGTTTTACAGATTGTAGAGACAGTATTTAATGCGCTAAACCAAAACCTGGTACAGTTTGAGCTGAAGCCAGGGGTCCAGGTCATTGTATATGTCACACAGCTGACATTAGGTGAGTACTTGCTGGATTCAGGGAATGTGAAGATGGATGAGTTATGATTTTGAGCAGAAAAAGGAAGGAATACTCTCTGAACCCTTTTCCATAGATGATGCAACACCTAAGCCTGTATGTGTGATAAAGGGTTGATGGTATCTTGGGAGCTACTGCAGGAAGACTTTTTTTACAAGTGGCTTTATTATTGAATTCCTGATACTATTTTGAGAAAATGTTATATTTCTTTGACTTTATATTTGAGGTGGTTGGGTTATGTGGGTGGTACTTGGGTTCTTCAAAGTTCTTTGATTCTGAGTCTCTTTAAGAGGTCAACTCAGGAAACTTTAAGATCCCATTCCATTTACAGAATGTGAGTCATGTGGGAAGTCGGATCAGGTAGCTGTCACTGGGTGCCTTACAAAAGGAATAGAATTGCCATGTCCTATTGGACATGGACATGTCGGTTTTGGACAGCCTGCTTATTGGGTGGGCAGAATTTTCTGCTAAAGAGTTCCTAAGGCTCACTATCTAGGGGACTTCTACCTACAGAGTGTGGTAGAGGGAGAGAAAACAGTTTAAGATTTGATTTATGGTAAACCCAAACTTATCAGCGTGCTACCACATTGTTGAGAAAACTAATGAGACAAAGATTGCAAGGTCTTTACTCCCTCAGTGAGTCACAGGTACTCAGTATATACCCTAACCAGTAAGTGTCCCCAGACACAACAGAGCAGCTTAAGTTTCCGTGAAAGTTTAGAATAATTCTTCTCATCAGAGCATGTCCAGTGCCCAAGTAGCATGCAGGCCTTTGGAGACTGGAAACCAGGGCGGGCAGTCAGGCTCCATTCTCCAGTGTCTCCACCCTCGCTCCAGCTTCATCCTGAGCACCTCTCTTCTCCCCCCCCCCCCCCCCCAGCTCCACTGGTGGACTCCAGCGCTGGGCACAGCAGCTCTGCCATGCTTATGCTATTGTCAGTGGTATTTGTCGGCTTGGCTGTGTTTCTGATCTACAAGTTTAAAAGGTAAGTGCTATTGTCCGTCTGATTGGAGCTCCAAGTGAGGTTCACTGCAGCTGACTCTTCTTATGACCGATGTTCCTCAGCTCATATCTACAATGTGATCTTCATTTTTCTTGATGCTTCCCTCAGTGCTGGAGAAAAATTAGGGGTGACTTGGAATCAGGGAATGACTGTGTTTGAGAATCAGACCTACATTAATTTTGTAGGTTTAACAGATTAAGAAAATAGGGATTAGTTTTGAAATTGATTTATTCTCCATAATAAATGTGTGAGAGGATTTTCAAATCTCACCCATATTCTGAAGTAAGTTCTCAGATAGTCCAGAAGTGTTTTCATACAGGCCAACAACCATGCAGAGTAGTTAAACAGAGAAAAATCTTCATTTTCAATGAATACAAACGCATGCACTATGTACACTGTATACCTATGTTTCCTTGTCTCATATTGTTGCTATCCAATTGTTGTTTCAGCCTGCAAGGTAGGTGATGGACATATAACTCAATGTGTAAAGTATCTATCTAGCATGCTCAAGGCCCTGGGATTGATCCCAACTGCTATATAAACCTGATATAAGGCACCTGATTGTAATCATAGCATTTGAAAGGTGGAGCCAGGAGGATCAGAATTTAAGATCATCTTTAGCTACACAGTAATTTTGAGGTCATCCTGGGTTATATGAGACTATGATTCAAGTTTTCAAAAAAAAAAGAAAGAATAAAATGTTGCATATTATAAATTGTTCCTGTTTCCTTCTTTTACTGTTTCTAAAAGAAACTCTTCAAGCAAATATATATAATATATATTATGTATATATTGTATATATATTATATATATATTCAGAAATTATTTTTGAAAGTCCCAGGACGGGTGACATAATAGTATAAATAGGATATTAGCAAAAAAATGGAGTTAAAATGAACAGTTATGCACTAGTATTCAAATTATGTAGAGCTCCCAAGAGGCTTACTGATTTGGGATATAAACTCTGAAATCACATGGACTCAGTTTTCCTTCTGGCGTTTATACTCTTGGACAACTGTATTTACATCTCTAAGACTTCATTTCCTCACTTGTAAGATGTGGAAAACAATGATATCTTACGGTTTTGTTGTGTGAATTAAACATATTAATAGTTGTAACTTATATATACTAAGTAGTCAAGAAAATTTGATAATACTGAGTATTATTAATAACAGAACCAGGGACTGTGTGTTCCAATGATGTCCATGGCCCATAAACTAATATACACAATAACAGCCTTCCAAAAATATTGAGGAAGAGTCTTACTAATTGAGGAGCCTGGGTAAAATGAAGATAACATTATTAATTATGTGAGTTTTTAAAACATGTCTTGGTCTGTGAGTGTTCCTGGACTGTGAAGATAATCTCTGTGGATGTAGAGGAGGTGGACTGGTGGAGGGGCAGTTACTCTTCCCTCGCCATTTTTCTCTTCTCCGGTGGATGTTTCTGGTGCTTAGGAATGTCTTTTCTACTCAATATAAAATTTGCTGTTGGCAACAAGTACAAGAATCTCTCAACTCTTTCCCACGCTCACTGGAAAGACAGGCTGGCATTACTTCACTATGGAAGTAATATGTGGACTTATGAATGTGAATGAGGAGTCATGTACTTTCGGGTCAAGGTGTCTGAGTCCATCTACTCCTGTTTGCTTTGAAGATAGGAAAAACTTTTTGTTGTAATTAAAGGGAAAATGTCTAATAAGACAAGGCACCATTTTATGGATGTACTTAAATTCTATGTAAAACAGAATGTCAGTCACCCAAGTATGTGTCTGTGAGAATCTCTATGCTGTAAGGAATGTAAAGACCAGGAACTGAGTACCAACTGAGTAAAATGTCACTGTCTTGTTCTAGCATCCCATGGTAGATGGGGATGAGAGCCAATAGAAATCCTTCAAGATGCAATTTTGTTCATCATACTCTTCGAATTAGTGCAAGATATCTTATGACTCAGAACTTTTTATGTATAAAGAAGGCTAAACTCCCTAGACAGCCAACTTCTTTATGTAGACAACTCTAACTCTGTAGACTTTCGTACTTGAATCCAGTCAGATAATGATGTTTCAGAATTACTATACTTTGTAGTTCTCAATTATCAGCCCAAACTTTCTTTTTCTGGCAGTGGACTAGTGCCAGTCAAACTTGATAAACAGCAGTAAGCCAAAAGTTAACCTTTACTTTCCTAGTCTATGTTCCTGTTCTGTGTTTACCTCTCAATGCTCCAGGCCTTTGGTTGATACTTGGCTAAATTTTCTTTTATTTCTCTGGCCTTTTCTTTTCTTCCCATCTTGTAGAATCCCATTGATGACTGTGCAGGGCATGCCAGCTAGCAAACAAAGAAAGGTCAGGCAGCCTCCTGGATCTCTCATTCTCCTCTGCCTTGCTCATTACCATCCAGTCGCATTTCTGTAACAATGAACATGCATCAAAACATCTGCAGTGATATGGTAGCTCAGTTTTTCATATCGACGTTTATCAAAACACATGTAGTTACACCTGGCTACCAAACACTGATGAATGGCTCAGCAAGGTAATGAAGACAGTTGCACTTTTATTTCTAGGTGATTGACTCTACTGTTTATACAAGCAAATTTTTCTCTTGATGGGACTACCAGTACAAACTAATTTAAACATCCATTCATCCAACAAATACATATTGAGTTCCTACTATGCTCTATGCACTTAGAATCACCCAATAAAGTTAGTTAAGAAAACGAGAGAGAAATAAGATCACCAAACACCCTTCAAGTAAATAGCACCGACCCTTCACATTGCATCTGCTTCGTAGATGGTGACTGTGGTTTCCAGAAGCCTTAGAAATATAATTAAAAATTCTTGCAATGTGATTTTACTCTCTGAAAAATCCTCAACAAGAAAGATCTGCTTTCTATCACTATGTATGTTTTTTCTGGTTATTCAAGAAAAATTTAGAGCCCTTATATTTCTTCCCACCTATTTTTCTTTCAATAGGGCTTTCATTATAGTTCAAATCTGCTTTCTTCATAGCTGGAGAAAATGAATATAAACTGAACCTGATTTGGTTTGATTGCCTGCTTTTTTAGGATACTTGCACTCCCCCAGCTTATTCCTCTTATTTAAACCTGTATGGATATGTGGCCCAAGACACATTCCTCCATCTCTTTATGGAAACACGGAGCTCAGACTTGACTGACATCTTCAAAAATTCTACAAGTGAATGTGTTAAGCAATGAAAAGCAACTTGACAGCTTCTTATAATGTTACAAATCGTGATGTCAAAGCCAGTCCCTTCCAGTCATCTATTGAAGATGAAAACATGTTTACTTTCAGGGATTGAAATAAAGTGAGCAGTCTTTGTGAGGCCTAATGAGTACAAACACTCCCAGGTGTCTTTAGCTAAGCAGGAAAGGTGGATAACAAATTGTATGATCAGGAATACACTACGTCTGCCCCTAGACCTAGTGAATATTAACATTATAGTTGAACTTCACATTTATGAGCAATTGTAGTTTTCTGGCTAGAAGCAATTTAATTCATAGACTATATGTGAATTTATTTAATAATCAAAGTAAAAGCCAATTAAGTCTGTCTAACTATCATCTATCTGTCTGTCTGTCTATCTATCTATCTATAATCTGTCATCTATCTATCTATCTATCTATCTATCTATCTATCTATCTTCATCTATCTAGTTATCTTTTTCTCTGCATTTTTTCCCTTTATTTCTGGCTTGCCTCAAACACATTATATAACTGATGATGACTTTGAACTGATCCTCATGCATGTACCTCCTAAGCACTCTAATTATAGGCATGCACACCATGGCCAGTTTGTGAGATGCTAGGGATTGAACCCATAGCTCAATGAATGCTATACAAGTCCTTATGGAAATTGAGTTGATACTGCAACCCCTGAATTTTTAATTATGTACATTCATGGAGTGTGTCAGGTTTTGCCTCCAAGATCATGCACACTTAAAGTATCATAAATTGGGTCCCACAGGTATAGACCAGTAGGAAATGTGAGGAAACAACCTTTCATGTATGGAAAGAAAACCAAGACATGAAAATTGAGCATAGAAGAAAAGTAGAGAAAAGCATGTGCTTAAAACCTACTTTCAGAGTTTCCTATGAGAGTTATTCTGGAAAACTTCATTACATATTTGGCCTCATTTGGGGTTGGAATAGACTGAAGAAGATACAAGCATGAAAATCCTACTAGAAGAGAGAGATGGACCTTTAAGAATACATGGAATACATTAGGTTGAACTAGACATTAGAAGATATTTACTGGCTTTTTGTCATTTTATAATTTAGTTCAATATCCACACCATTCAATGAAGTAAAAAAAAATAACTTCTGGTTATACCGTATAGCCAGCATAAAAGTACAGCCATTATATTGAAAACTGGTCTAGAAAAATGCATAGAGCACAGGATTTGAATATTTTATTCATCCCCTCAAAAAACATCTATTAAGTAAAACTGTGTGCTGTCTGTATAACTGTGAACATAGTCCACTTAGACCTTGCCCATCGAGTGAGAATGACAGAAAAACAAATGAATAAACATGAGCTACTATAATGAACTAAACCTGACTTCTTTAGTAGACTTTGTCTTGCAATTGCACATTAAACAAGGAGAGATCAGGGGTCAGAGGAGCCTTCAGGAGTGATACATGAGCCAAATTCTGAAGGACAGGGATGAAACATCACCATGAGAACCGTAGATATCTTCTAAAGATAGAGAGAGCAGTAGATATCTCCTATAGATAGAGGGAACAGTAGGGTCAATGTCAAGTCCCCAGAGGGAAGAATGTTTTGTGTAGATTCTTATAGCTCAGTATTAAGAGGAACTGATATAAGCCACTCTTGAGCACTTGGCAGAATGAAGATCCCAGATCCATCCCATTTGAGTCTGAGTCACAAGTCGCATTATACTGAAGACCATAGTTGAAATATGTTTGCATAAGGGTATGGGGAGCACTATGGGGAGGAGCCTGCTGAGAGTGGAAGAGAGTTAGGCAGGAGATCGTGCCAGAGGGGCTGGGGAAAAAGTCAGTCTCAGTAAGATTTCAGTCTGAACTTTCTTTCTTCCAGTCCTAAATTGACTGTCTCATGTCTCAAAACCTACTCCTTTTATGTCTTTCTCTTACCTTTATTAATCTTTTCTTTAACATACTCTTAATGCTAAAAATAAAGCTACTGTTATTCCCATTAAGCAGAGGGTGGAAACTATCAAAATATTTTATATATTTGGCCCAGGTGTATTGCTGTAAAAATTATAACAATGGCTATGAGTCTCTTATTTTGGGCTGTTCATAAAAGAAAGCAACATAATCTATTATATATATGCCAACTTAGTGAAAAGTGCCATTTGAGTCACATAAGACTCAAAGTCCAGCTCCTTTGCAAATGTAATAACAGGTGGATATTTTCAGACTTTACTTAGTAACTCGTCAACATCATTGGCCCCTTTAAAGAGAGTTCTGCAGGTTCAATCTCACCTGGGCATTTTGATCTCTGGCTAGCTTTGCATCTTTGGCTTCAGGGTCTACGTGCCTGGCCAGGCCATTCTCTGATGTTGGCTGTTCCTGTAAATGGCATTTCCTCTACTTACCCCTAGAACTTTCTGTTGCTTACAGCAGGCTTGCCCTTTTATCTCACTTTGATTTTGTTCCTACCTCATGTAGGAAAATCCCCTGGATAAACATCTATGCCCAAGTCCAACATGACAAGGAGCAGGAGATGATCGGATCAGTGAGCCAAAGTGAAAATGCCCCCAAAATCACACTCAGTGATTTCACTGAGCCCGAAGAACTGCTGGACAAAGAGCTGGATACACGGGTCATAGGTATGTGTGCCGGTGCCACCACACTCAAAGTCCTGTGTCCTCCAAACATTCTGTCATTAGCTGGAATTGCATGCATGTGCTACCAGACAGTTGTGGACTGCAAGACTGGGGAAAGCATTGGTTACTGTGATAGTCTTGTTTCAAAATTCATTTGCCACCTCTCTATATATACACAGCTATTGCTGTTATGAGCAGCACAATGGAAGATAATGTAATATGGCTGTCAACATGTTGATCCTACCTATATTCTATGGAGGTGGATGAGAAGCTAGTGATCTGGCAGGAATATCCAGATGCTCTACTTAGTTAAAACCTACTACAGCCTGTTCCAGGCAGTTTGTTATTTGGCAGTGAATAAAGGGAAGAGCCATCAGCCCTGTGGAACTTACTCTGTTTCGTCTCTGTGTCTTTTCTTCCCTGCAGGAGGCATTGCCACCATAGCAAACAGCGAGAGCACAAAGGAGATCCCCAACTGTACTAGTGTTTAACCAAGAAGCCACATGGTCAACCACCTTCCTGACTTTTTATTTTTGATGACTATTATTACTGTTATTATGGAAAAATGAAAATGTCTTTTTTACCTTTTGTTTACCAAGGGTTCCTTCATAAATAACAGGCAGATACTGAGCTTTGGGAGGAAACAGAGGCATCCTTAGCTGATTGCAACGGATGAAGGAATACATGATTGTGTCTGTGTTAAGGATGTGTTTTCCCACAGGCTCCTTGCTTTACTCTGCTGGTGGTAGAGCAAAGACATTCTTGTGTTCCTCTGCCTTTATTTGAATTGGATTTCTGTTCATTTCTATTTCTCCTGCCCCTGCCACCCTCCACAGTGCATACACACACAACACATATCATCCCCCGGTTCAATTGCAGGATGTAGGTTGAGGGGGGAGTGGACGTAGCTGCCAAAGGCACGCACACCTTTCTGAAAGAGGCCCTGCCTCGTGCATGTCAATTCTGAGGCTACAGATGGCATATTGTATATAACTACAATGTAAATAGCTTTTTATTTCCTAAGAAATAATTTAATGTTTAGTAAAAAAGAAAACAGAAAAAAAGAAAGATGTGTGTGTTGGCTTATGCACTCACCTTCAGTGCCGACCGCCCCCCAGCCTGCTTGATGTGTTGGATTCTGGATGCTCTCCAGATTTCTGTCACACTCAACTCTTGCGTCTCTGTCCACACCATAGCTGGTTTCTGCTTATGTATATAAAGTGGGCGAGGAGGGCTTCTTTGGGGCAGTTAACAAAGGAAAGACTTTATTGGCATCTGAGAACATGGGGGCTGTTTTCTTCATGAGATAACATGGAAGGTAACACAAGGCCTAGTAGAGACTTCAAACTGAAACCCAGTTGGGGAAATAAGACCTTTTCTCCAAAAAAAAAAAATAAAAAAGCAAACAAAAAGAATGCTATTTACCAGCCCAAGAAAGCAGAACTCTCTAAAGAAGGAGCAATGGATCTAAGGATTCTGGTACTTCTGTTTTCAGAAATTGGATTCCAGGAATATGTGCATTTCTCATGGCAAGTTCCAAGCTACTCAGAGCTCAGAACAGTCCGTGGGCACTATGTTAGGCTCAGTGAGTATCTACTGGAATGAGAATAGTCAGAGGCTAGACTAGAGGTGCCATTTTGTGGAATCCCGATTCTGTGCAAACCCTGCAGGCCGAATAGAGGCCTAGCCCTTAATGATATTAGTCAGACATGATTTAGCAAAGCTGTGCTGTTTGCTTGTCAGATGTACACAACTTCCTAAAAGTCCGACGTCTGCCTCCAGTTCCCTTAAGGTAGTCCTCGCGTCTGAGGTGAAGGGCTTTCAAAGCCCTTCCTCACTTCCCTAGCACCTCAGCCCCTCCACACGTTTGACATGCCAGTTCTTTTCCGTAGGATCACTTTCCACCATGCTATAAGCGTTGTTTTCGTTTCCAGGCTCTGCCTGAGCACACCTGTTTTAAAGAATGATATACTGTATATATATATATGGGAGGAGAGGCCACATTTTGTACCTAGTAACCCTCACAGGATGCTGTTCATGTTCCTCCTTGTGAGACACGGGGAGAATGTGATAGAGAAATCTAGCTGGCTACAGCCTAGGTCAGTGTTAGAAATGTTTCTAAAGATCCTTTTCGTTTTAAGGGTTAAACGGGGCATACAATTGCAATATGTGTACCAAACACTGGAATACAGTGCATGAATCATATCTATATATATACAGTATATGTACATATACTGTTCTTGGTTTTACTGTTCCATTTGAATATTTCTACTGTAAAAAGGACAGTGGTTTTGAAATTGTTGAAAATAAATGTATTTTTGTACATCAAAGCTACATACTTGGCTGAGGATTCTCTCTTTTAATGATTTTCTTTTCTACCTACCATATCCATCAGACATGGCTGCAGTACTGGTAGGGCAGTCACCTCCCCAACAGACAAGGAAACGCTCATTGGAATATCTATACATCCTTTGTTTATGAGTCTTTGGGTGGATTGAGGTTTGGTGATCTCAACAGGGCCTACTGGCTCTGTTGGACTTCTCTGAATGTGAAGCACTTTGAGTCTGTTCTGCAAGAGAATTGCAAAATTCCACGAGGCACACTGAAACATAGTGTACCTATTTACCCTTTCTGTCAACCTGTTTACCTTTGCCATGTCCAACATCAAGGACTAAGGGACACTTCCTTCTGTATTGGTAGTCACTACTAGATACATAGAGTGAGGGAGGAATAAATATTGCCAGTACAGGGAGGGAATGAACAACTTAGAGCAACAGTGATTTGCTAGACAGATTTATTTTCTTTCACGCTAGCGGAGCGTCTCTTAAATGCTCTATTTAAATCATATTGATGCTCATTATTCAAATGTGAATGGTCAGATCTTTGAGTACAGAACTCAGCAATTACAAAGACTTCGAATCTCACGGCAATTTCCAATGAGAGGTTGATCTGGAACTGACACTTAGGTCTTGAAGATGTTATTTAGTTATTTTTCTCTTGATGTGAAGAGACACCCTGACCAAAGCAACTTATAAAATAATAATTTAATTTGGAGGCTCCTAGTTTCCATGACCCTCAGGGAAAGGGAGCATGCAGCAGGTAGGCAGACAGGCACGGGGGCAGGCAGGCTGGCAGGCAATCAGGCATGGTACTGTAGCACTAACTAAGAACTGACCTCTGATCTACAAGCATGAAGCAGAAAGAGAGGGCTCACAATATTGTCCATAGGCATGGGGGAGAGAGGTAACTGGGAAGGGAGATGGCTTATGATAAGCCCACCCCAGTGACACACCTTCTCTCATTAGGCCCCAATTCCTTATCCTTCCCAATTAGTTCCACCAACTGCAGACAAAGCATTCAAATATATGAGCCCATAGGGTCAATTATCATTCAACCACACTAAAATCACAATTACAATGACAATTACAATTGGGGAGAAATAGGTCCTCCCTTCAATTTACTCCTTCCTCTTTGTTGACAGAAGTTTCTGTCCTGTCCTATCCTGCAGCTGTTCAGTCCCAAAGAAATACAGAGGTCTACATTAATTATAAACTGGTTGGCAATTAGCTCAAGCTTCTCATTAACTAACTTGTACATCTTAAATTAACCCATAATTCTTGTCTGTGTTAGCCACGTGGCTTCGTACATTTTATTAGTGAGGCATTTTCACCTTGCTTCTTCTGGGTCTGGGTAACAACTGTAGACTGAGCCTTTCCTTTTTCCACAATTCTCCTATTCTGGTTGCCCCACCTATACCTCCTGCCTGGATACTGGCCAATCAGTGTTTTATTAAGTCAATACAAGTGACAAGTCTTTACAGGGTACCACTGCCCCACAGTACCTCCTGCTAGCAGTTTGGTGTATAACATCAACTTCACATATTCTTCTTTGGTCCTTGGGTGAGTAGGTGACTCTCTTCTCCACACTGGGTTATTAAGGGAATGTGAACTATGGACTACATTAAGGAATGTAAGTGGGATGTTTATATCTCTTTATTGAGTAAATTATCTGATGTATTTAGGGGGGGGATCTCAGAAATCTAAGAAACCATAAAGATTTAGCCAATAATTTGATTTGTGTTTTGAAAACTAATTACCTATTCTGGAATTGTTTTTGAAGATAAGGGATTAGGCAAATGTGATTTTCTTTTTATTTGAATTTATTTAGAAAGTATGTGTAATTCTTGATACCATTATTCTTGAGTCATACTCCTCTTTGTATTTCTTTTGTGCAGTCTGGGAACTGAACCTAGAGCCTGATCCACCTAGACCTATGTTATCTCCCCAAACTGCATGGACAGCCCCACAAGTTGTGAATTTATATAGTTTCCTTCCTCAAATATCAAGAGTGTTCCTTAGAGATCTCCACATGAAGCAGTGGGCTTTTTAGTCTATCCATTTATAACTCAAAGTGGTTAGACTTCTTTAACTAATTTTAAATCTAGAACTTCTCCAGTGGTATAAAGTATCTAAAATCCCATCATTGAAAAAGTGCTGCTTCCCCCTGGGCTAAATTCCTGTTTATTTTATGTCTGGATTGATGAAGCTGGTTCACCAGATTAACAGTGAACAAAAGTGAAATAAAAATAGTGTAACAGTTTGAGTCACTCCTGCCATTTGGTCCAATCACTGGCTAAGAATAGACACTCTGTATCATTGCAAGCAGGAGGCTACAGATTTCCTAGTAGTAGACTGAGGGAAAGGGAGAGGGCAGAGATTATGTTTGGCTTTATCTCTTTCTGTGCAGAATTCTCAGTGTATTAGAATGGCATTCCCTAAGGCTGCTCCAGACCTGGAAGCTAACCCCACAAGCCCTGAGGGGCTGAAGCCCAGCTGTCAACTCCCTCAGCAGACTCACTCAATATTCTTGTGTACATTGAAATTTATGAATCACAGCTTTGTCTGCCCCCGAAATAGCTCAGAGACAGGGATGAGAAGGAGTCATACCTCGTGGCTCCTTATTCAAGCACTTTAATCTACCGATGTGAGAACAGCTTCCAGATTTGCCCCCTTCCTCTCGAGCAAAAATGGAAATTTTGAGAGTCATCTAATTGTGTTACCTGAAGTAACACCATTGCAAGTTAGTGTATCAGTAGTGGATATTTCCTTACAAAGAATTTGAGCCACAGGTTAGGAGATTACAGACCCTCAGCAGCTTATTCTAAACTATAAATTACACACACACACACACACACCATTTCATGTCCTGGTTATTGACATGTTGATTCCCAGGAATATTAAAAGCACATTCCCAGAGTGTTGCTTATACATATGGACATACTAGAAGAACTCCTAGTACTCTCAGAACCAAAGAGGAGTCGGACTCTCCTATCATTACACATAAAATCATAGCAGACCTAAGGCTATGACTCTTAGACTAATTCAAAGGTATATCTACCCCATACCTCCTTGAAAATGCAAAACTGAATTTTCACTATTGCAGACTACTGGGTATCACCAGATAGCCTGGTTATATGTCAGTATGACTTCCATATTTACAAATGTCCAACAGGATTGGAACAAAACTACTTGTGTATGCTCATCATTTAATAGCTACTAGCACCCCTCATTCTGTTGCCTTGATAACCCAAATGTTTGGCAGCCTGTGGTCGGATGCCTTTGCCACCCCCTATCACTAAACTGAAATAAGGGTTCTTCACAGACTGCTTGGGCCAAGTCTCATATGCTTGCTACATGCATTGCAGGAAGTTGGCCCTTTTCATAGGGAAGAAGGTCAGAGCTAACACATACAATAGGAGCGTCACATCCTGACACACACCGAATCCTGCCAAGTGCTCTTGTCCGCTTTCACAACACTGCCAAAGGGGACAAGAGGCAGCCCATTCTTGACTGCCCACGTATCTACTTTATCTTTATGTCCCTTAACTTCCCTCACCTAATGTTATTCTTGGAGAAGCACAGTATTCTTGAAAGCTCCCTGTGTTTTAAATCCATGCATCATGAGTAGATATATGTTCATTTTATAAGGGCAATGAGATATTGAATGCAAAAAAATACAGAAGAGAATCTCCATTGAAGTCAAATTCCTATGAACATTACATGTTCATGGAACTTAGTGCTATCATTGCCTTTCAATTATCTGAGTCCCTTAGGGCAAAACTGACAAATATGGTCCAATTTTCTATCTATAAATTGAAGATAAAGACATTTGTTTTACAAAGTTGGGACTTAGATTAAATGGTATTATGTGCATAAGAATATATAAATAATGAATTATTTCTGAAAAACTGCTCCTGTTTCCCTGGCTCCTTGTCCATAACAATTTAAAAATTATCTAACAATTCTCTCAGTTGAACTATATGGCAGGGGGCAGGCAACCAGAAATAGCTAGAGAAACAGTCTGAGTTCTCTCTTAAAAAAAAAAAAAAGCCGAAGCTGGGCTGTGGTGGCGCACGCCTTTAATCCCAGCACTCGGGAGGCAGAGGCAGGCGGATCTCTGTGAGTTCGAGACCAGCCTGGTCTACAGAGCTAGTTCCAGAACAGGTTCCAAAACCACAGAGAAACCCTGTCTCGAAAAACCAAAAAAAAAAAAAAAAGCCGACTTTTAAGATCTGTTCTTCCACACTGATCCCCAAAGTCACTTTCTTCTATTGTTTTCTTTCTTGACATAACTGATTTTGCTTTTCTTATACTATATGAAAGGGGGTAGAGATGGGCTCCTCTCCTCCAAGATACCAGGAATGTATGGCAGAAGGATATCTCAAAGGCTCCCAGACTCTGAAATGTGCTAGCTTTTACTTTGTGGGTACTCCCAGAGACAGCCATACCAAAGGGACAAAACCAGCTTGACGTCGTATGTCCGTATGTCTAAGCTCAGGCATTTGTAAATCATCTGCTTTAGGTAACTCACTTGTCATACAAATGCTCTTGACACCATGTGCAGCCCCAAGTCCTTGGATCTGCCAAAGCCTCTCTATCCATCACTGCTGTATGTTCCCTCTTCACAAACTTTGAGAGACAACCCAATAATATAATAATTTGTGGGAATGCAGCACTTTTAGATTCCAGAATGCAGATCACATGATTTTCCAGTGTCTTCATGTAGTCATAGTTTGAGAGGAGTTGATCCAGCTTGTGCAGAGAAAGTGAAAATTATTTTCAAAATGTCCTCAAGAACAGAGAAATGGAAAATGACAGCGGTATGCAAGCATCTTTGCTGTCTTTGCTGCTTAGCCTTTGATGAGTGATGTCTTGAGCTATTAACCAGATAAGTTGAGACCCTCAGTGATTTACTGCCCAGGAAGCTTGGGGTCTGGTCCTGTAAGAAGAGACTTCAGGCACTAAAACACCTATGGTCTAAAGTGTCCACTGGGCTCCAGGGATGTCTTCCTAAGAAGACCTGATTTCTCCTCATGTGGACCTCTCCCAGAATATTCTTAAGATGTCTTGTAGATGATTACTGCTGCCAGTGTCCAGGAGCTGCCTGAGGAGAACACTCTGCACAACTGTGGTGGGTGAGAAGAGAAAGGACGCAGCTGCAGCCACAAAGAGAAAGCAGAATTGTTTCTCTTGTCCCCAATTTATCTCCTTCGGTTTCTGGGGAGAATCACCTGGAAAGCACACGATTGTCTCCAAGAGCAGTGCACCTGTTCCGTGCAGTGCCAAGATGATTTTTTTCATCCTGCCCTTCCAAAATCATATGGTTCAATTAGAAGATTGCTGGTTTCGTCCATCAGCAGCTGGAACTTTTCATAGAAGGGGTACTAAGAAATAAAGTTAATCTTTGTCAATTAGAAAGCTCTACTTGACACATTCTCATTTCAACATGTCAATTTCAGATTCTCCTCTGTGAGGGAAAATTACAGATGCTCCCCAGATTTCTAATCTATTTATAATGGTAACAAGGCAACTGGAGGCAGTGTGTGCTCATCAGGAGCTAATCATCCTCTGCTATGCCTTGTGCGTCCTAATTAGTGGTATGTTGGTTGCCTACTGATCAAGTTGGGAGACTCATCTCGGCAAAAAGCATAGGGAGGGTAAGAGGAAGACAAAGAGCAGAGCCCGGTGGAGCCTGGATATTGGCAGAGTTTCTAACAACAGGTGGGCCTCACACCTTGCAATGAAATGTATCTTTCTTAAATAAGCAGCCATCATTCCCATCAGTGATAACAGAAACATGGAAGGGTTCCAAACTCTCATCTCCTTTCCACACAGGAGCTATTCACAGGGAAATGTCATCCTTCCAAAATCTCTAGCATCACTCAGAAGAAAGGAAGATACTTACATATACATATTTAGTTTATTTAGTTACTCATATTAACTTTCTGTGGACCTGGTTGTCAACACTAATGATCAAGACACATTTTTAAGGTACCATTAATGATCTAAACTGGGATAACAATTGAGGATGAATGGAGCACTAACAATAGCTCCTTTGAGGAAAATAACCATAGAAATCAGGGTATGCAAGCAAACATGATGCACAAGCAGTTTCATTTAGAGTTCATAGAAAGAGTTTGTCCAGCCAGGGATCTTGCATGTGTTCCTTTCATGTATCCTTGAATTACTTTTACTCTTTCGGGCCATGATCAATGATTGATCATCTAATTCTCTGGGCCCTCAAATTGTGGAAATCTGTGTTCTTCTTTGATGTCTTTTGGGGGCTCTTACGAGGATATGAGTGACTGCATAGGCCAATGAACAGAGCACCCAAGAGTTTTTAAAAAGATGTTAAAACAGCGTGTCTGTTCCTGTTCTTGGTTGTGGAAAATAGACACCTACCTTGACTAACTCAAGCACAAAGGAAGTTATGAGAAAGCTATTAGATGGTCATGGCAGTCAATCACATTTGTAGAATGAAGCCTGGAAATAGGCATAGGCTAAAGGAGCCACGAAAGGAAGGGGACTGGGAAGACCAGAACTATTTTCTTCGCAGCATCTTATCAGAAGCTGCCTCCAGGATGAGGGAATTTCAGTCATATCTTCTGATTTTATGTGGCTAATGATCTGAACTTCCAGACAAGTCCTTCAACTGCTGGTGCTTTGGTCCCAAGGCTGCACCGCAGTCCTTCAATGTTAAGATCTGAATGTGTGTCCCAAAGTCCAGGTACTGAAGCTCTTAATCCCTGGAGTGTTTGAATGGGACTGTATTTGAGGGCTGGGCTTTTAAAGTGATGACTAAGATAAAATGAGTTGATGTTGATTGATGGGGAATCTCAGCCAATCACATCTGGCTAGGGTATGGCTGTCTGGAGCCAGGTAGAAAAACCTGGAGATCCAGGTGCGCGCTCTCTGCACGCGCAGTGATCGCCCGGGCCCGTTTGGACTTCTGACCTTCTCTGGTAGCGTGAGTTTCCCGGTTTTCAATTATTAAATTACCTCTGTTGTTTTGAGCTGGTCTGTTTATTTAAGTGTACCGGTCGAATATGCCATCAGTTGATATTGATGGTATATTTATAGGAAGAGGGAAGCCACTGATGCGGCTCAGTGGGTAAAGGTACCAAGCCTTATGAGCTGAGTTCAATTCCAAAGACCAATGTGGTAGAAGAAGAAAACTAACTCTTGTGAGATATGCTCGTGAGATATGCTCTAATCATCCCATGTTTGTCCTGTGACTCATGGACATATAGACATACCACACACACACACACACACACACACACACACACACACATACACACACACACACACAATGTTAATAAAGATGTCATAGAAGTCTTCAAAGAGGAGAACATTAGAATGTAAGTGCAACACGACAGCCATGTGAAGACATAGGTGAATACAACCATCTGGTAGTTTGAACTCAGACTTTTAAACTTATAGAAAATTACTGAAATAAATATCTTTTGCTTGAGCCAGTGAAAGCGTTGCTACACCACTGTGCCTTCAAACACAACACTGAGGGGAACGACTGGGTACTGGCTGTAGGAACAGAGATAAAAAGACAGTAGTCTTGACTATGCTTTTAGATTATCTGAACAGGGGAAGATTTACCCTCCTCCTCTCAGTATCACCAAAGAAAATAAATGAGTAAGGTTATGAATGCAAAATGGATGCTGGAAGCTTGTCTGCTACTCAAACCCTCAAGGGACTTTGTAAATTACTGCTAAGCATTTATGGAGACTAAAGAATTAAATATCTGTCATTGTGCAAGGCTGAGAATTTCAGATACAACTGCAAGAAACTACATCTTCGGTGCATAGAACTCGAAGATTTTAAAAAGTGTTCTAATAAATAACCAACCTTCAACTATCTGCACATCAACTCTCCCCGGGAACAACATGTGTTGATAATATAGTGAGAGGTAACAGAGAGAGACAACTCTATTCTTGCCTTTGAGGACAGGTAGTAGGAAAAGCTAAGGAAGAAATCTCAACGACAATTACATTTGTACAGGGCACTAAAGCATGTTGACATTTTCTCACTTCCCCATCTATAATTTCCCTTCCCCTTATCTCCTTGGTAGAATGATGGAAATGCAGAAATTGGGAATGTGTCAGAACAGAAGGCTGAGTGGAGATCAGTGAGGGAATGCTAAGAAATGCTAAGAAAGATAACATATGAAATAAAATTATAATTAGAGTCTAGATTTTTCAAAAAGCTGACCTCTTTTGCAATCATAGTATTTGTGTTTCTTTTTTTGATGCACATTCAGGGTTTTTATCAATAAATATTTATAATTATGGAAATAATTATTATGGTCCCATCCAGGGCCCAGCTGCCTTTTTAGAAGGTTTTTAGCCATAACATCCTGAAAGTGCCCAATTTTGCCTCATCTCAGAAGCTAAACAGGGTCTGTATTTATATTTTCTATGTTGCTTCAAGTTTTTAAAATGAGCATATACTGGTTCCATAATAGTGAAGGAAGACAAAAGCTAAGGTCACATTAAATATGCATAATGGTTCTCATGTCTAATAAACTTCTAGGTATTATTCTAGAACTCTTTTTAAATAAACTTTTAAAAGATCACAAAATGAAATTATCCTGCAATACAATTATAAACCACAGTTTTTTTTTTTTTAAGGTATACCCATAGGCCAAAAATGGACTGTGGTTTGAAATAAGGCTTGTGGTAGCATAACATCTGCTACAAAATAGATAGTTTATTGAACCATACAAATGGAAAAAAGAAGCTGTAATTACTTAGGTCCTTCACAATGAGTATTAAAGATACAGGAAATCACTGTGCAAGATTCTTGGCAAAGGAAATGGTTCTTACGTTGCTCTCCACTATTCCTTTATCTTATTCCTTTCACAAAAGTGGGGAAACTTTTTGTTTAGCACTTTCGTTGGCAGCATCTCACCCATAAGTAATTTGCTATTGTTAACGAATGTTGGAACAGAACACCACCAATTAAGGTTTTAAGTGGTTATCAAACATGGCAAGAGATTCTGCATGAACTCCAAGGTGAAGAAAGTAGCTTGAGGAAAGCATCACAAGTGCTGAGAAACATGCTAAACAGACAGGAAACTTCCCACTGAGTTTCTTCCTTAAGATTTAACACCTGCCTGGCTCTGGTACTAGGTGATGACTGCAGGTAGAATCATGGAATAGTCGGGATGGAGGAAGGACAGAAATGAGAGCAAGGAAAGAGATATCTTGATTGAGGGAGACATTATGGGGTTAGCAAGAAACCTGACTCTAGAAAAATTCCCAGGAAAGGATGACCCCAGATAAGACCATAAGCAATAGAGGAGAGGGTGCCTGAACTGGCTTTACCCTGTAGTCAGTCTGATGATTATCTTAAATATCACCATAGAACCTTTGTCCCACAACAGATGGAAACAGGCAGAGACCCACATTGGAGCTCTGGGCTGAGCCCCCAAGGACCAGTTGAAGAGTAGAAAGAGTGAGAATATTAGCAAAGAGGTCAAGACCATGAAGGTTTTGAGCTAACGGGAGCTCACCAACTCCAGCTGGACTGGGAAGGAACAGGCATAGGACCAAACTAGTCCCTCTGAATGTGGTTGACAGTTGTACGGCTGGGGCAGACTGAGGGGTTACTAGCGGTGGCACTGGGATTTATCTCTACTGCATGTACTGGCTTTTTGGGATCCTATTCTCTTTCGATGTATACCTTGTTCAGTCTAGATGTAGTAGGGAGGGCCTTGGACCTCCCACAAAGCAAAATGTTTTACCTTCTCTTAGGATTAGAGGAGGGTGGGATGGGAAGATGTGTGGAGAGAATGGGAGGAGGGGAGGGATTAGGAATTTGGGATTGGTATTTTTTTTAAAAAAAAATCTAATAAAAAGAAAAGAAAAAAGAAACATGGAACTCTTTCCCAGGCTTCTGGTGCATCAGGAGGATTCGAACAAGCCTCACTAGCTTTGGATAAGGGGCTGATCTATGAACAGGTTTCCATTTTCAGGCTATCCCTTTAATGAGTGTTGACTGACCTGTCAGGCAGCTGCCTTGAAATGCAGTCTGCTCCTCTGAGCCATCCTACATCATGTAGATGACTCTTAGGATAGAAAAATATTGTTGTGAAAAACATTTTAACTTTTGAATCTCTGCAGATCTAGATTGATTCTAACAACACTTTATTAACTATATAACTTAAGCTTCTAATCTCCTCAGAGTTCAACTTTTTCTCTTGTTCTTGGGAAAAAATAATAGCTCTAGATGGGGTGGGTCCAGTATACCAAGACACTATCTGCACCCTACCACCCTTCTGTTTTCCTAGGCCTCTGAAATGGTGACCTTACTTGAACCAACTCAACAGCTAGTGGAGCCTATTCTACTTCCACCGGGAAGCAAATAAATTTAGAAAAGACAGACTCTGGGCCAAATCATACCTCACTGGTGTTTATCCCTGTTTTGTCAAGCCTCACGAATCACCACAATGCCAATATTTTTGAGGCGGCAAAATTAGGGCTGGGCAGTGTGAGGCCAGGCACAGGCCATGGTTAAGGACTGTTGCAGATGAATGCTGAATAGCTCAAGGCAGTAGACCTTGCCAGTTGAATGCCTCCCTCTCCATATAACAAATACAGAGAATAAGCAAGGTCTCCCTCGCCTGTCAGCCAATTACCATTGTTATTATCAACAATGCACCAAGTTCCTTGTGTCTTTTAGGATCCCGTGGTCATCACAAATGCGGCCATTCCCACACCCCACTTTTCTTAGTGCTCTCTTCACACCCACTGCATTTCCCCCTCTCCTCCAGGATCAGATTCTTTTCTTCCCCCCTCTCAAATTGTTTCCTGTATAAGTAAATGGCAGTGGCAGAGGCTGAGACTCAACAGGGCTCAAAATATCGCTGACAGACGGGAAAGAAATATTTTTATATTACTCGACATTCCCCAAGTTATTCACCAGAAGTTTCATTTTTCACTAAAGTATTTTCCTTATCTTAAATCCACTGACATGAGTATATATCACGAAGTTAAAAAGATTGAATTACATTTTGTAAGCTAACTGCTAAGATTCATGAAGTCTCAAAGCCCCGGCTTCTCCTCGGGTATATGAAGCAATAGCATTTTACATTTGGGTTCTTTCTTTTCTTCTTGTTATTTTTAAAATTCTTTCCCTGTGAATACATACTAACAAGTTTGTGTCTTCATTCTGATTGGGGAAGATTGAAAATACATGCTATATCGTTTTCTAAAAGATCTTTATAAAATGAAGAACAGTTTTGTCATTTGAGCCCATTTCTTGGGGCTGTCAGTTGCTCTTGAGCTGAGTTTTACAGGATGCTTTTGAGCACAGATGGATACTGACAGATAAGCCCAGAGTAGAAACTTTTGTGTGGGGTCACTAGCCCCAGGGACAATGGGAGCTCCCAATGTGTACTCCAGATTAGAATGTTGGTGGATGGCCTGGTCCTTGGTAGCTCAGACACCCAAACAGCAGGAAGAACACTGCAGTCCATCCTTTTGCGATGCTGTTGCTATTGAAGAGTGTTTCCCAAGGAGCAACACGTGTATCAGCTTTTCAAGGTGGCTCTAACAAATTACCTAACCTGAGATGTTTAAATGAGATAAATTTATTGTGTCATGGTACAAACTCAAAGTATTGGTTGGACTGTTTCCTACTGGACTAAGGGAGAATTCATTCTGTTTTTCTCTCTTCTAGACTGGTTGCTTCTGGCAATTTTCAGCACTCCATCCTCACAGCAACCCCTTTATCTGTATGCCCTTCACTTGCCTCCTTGTAAGTTCTTTCTTTTCTCATGTTGGCATGCCTCATCTGGCTCAGGGTCTATCCAGTAACCCATGATGTGCCATTCAGGGTCTATCCAAGTAACTCAGGATGTACCTGTCTCAAGATGTTGGTTTACAGTAGCTGCAAAGCTTCTTTTACTGAGTAAGAACGAGTTACATTCAGCAGTTCTGGATGGATGCACCTTTCGTCATGATTCCAGTCACCAGATCATAGTCCATCACTATGGGGAGTGTGGATGGATCAAGGCAGGAATCTGAAGGCAGAACCACGATAGAATGTTGCTGACTGGCTTACTCCTGGGTTCACATTAGAAAAAACTGTTTTGTGCAATATAGAGCCAACTGCTCAGAGAATGTTCTTTCCCACAGTGGTCTGAGCCCTCCTGTATCAATTAAATGAAATAGTCCCCCATAGACATGCCCACATGCCAATCTGATCCAAACAATTCCTCAGTTGAGTGTCCTCAGGTGACTCCAGACTGTGTCAAGCTGTTGTCATTTCTTGTTTTCTTGTTCTCTCTCTCTCTCTCTCTCTCTCTCTCTCTCTCTCTCTCTCTCTCTCTCTCTCTCTCTTTCTCCCTCTTTCCCTCTTTCCCTCTCTTTCTTTCTTCTTTCTCTTTGCTTGTTTGTTTGAGACAGGGTTTCTTTGTAGCTTTGGAGCCTGTCCTAGAACTTGCTCTGTAGACCAGGCTGGCCTCAAACTCACAGAGATTCACCTGCCTCTGCTTCCTGAGTGCTGGGATTAAAGCCTATTATTCTTTCTTAAAATTAGAGAACTCTCACCTAATTCCCATCCCCACTTCCAAATAGAGAAAAGAGTAGTCTGATTTCTCAAGTTCTAAGACACAGAAGGAAGGTTTTTGTTTGTTTATCTGCTTTTTGTTGTTGTTACTGTGTTTTCGGATTATGGTGGTCATTGTACTTCAATTATATGGTCATCTATTGAAAAAGGAGGTGTTCATGAGCTGGAGCCCATTCCCCATGGTGGGGTACATTGCTCAGCGTTGATACAGGGGTGAGAGGCTTGGTCCTGCGTTAATTTGGTATACCAGACTTCACTGACTCCCCAAGGGAGACCTTAGTCCTTCTGAGGAGTGGATGTGGGAAGGATGAGGGCAGGTGAGAGGACAGGAGAAGGGGAGGTAGGGGGAGGTAGGGTTGGTATCTAGAATATAAAAAGAAAACTTTATATAAAAAAAGAAAGTTTAAAAAGAGAAAAAGGAAGAGTTTTCCTTCAGATGCAGCATTTTGTGTTTTTATGAAATTGCATCATGTTTCCTTGTAGTTTATAGGGCGGAATATTGAAACAGAGGCTTCACATGTATCTAAACTGGATCAAATGCATCATTCAGATTTCTCAAATCATCCTGCATTAGGGCTTGTGGTCTACATCTTATAAACAAGTTAGTGGTCATTTGTTTTCCTTGTCTTTCTCTTTGGACCATTGGGGACCCTGTTGACAGTTGGTGAAATGTATGAAATAAAATTGGAATATTTTTAATAACCTGGTTTCTTCTAAGTCAATTTAATTCTCTAAAATCATTCTGTTTTTCACAGAAAGCAATGCTAAGATTAAAGGGCTTTACTTATCTTTATCTAAGTTGGAAATGGGCTTTCAAACAACCCAAAACTGGTTTGGAAACTGAGGAGGATGTAGGACCATTAATAGAAAAGAACTTGGAAATGAGAGAACAGAGACTCACATTACATCCTAGATGTGCCCTAGGCCCTTATTGACTGTTCTGTCTTAGCCTGTAGAAACTGTCAAATCTTACTCTTTTCAGTTATTAATTTTCTTTATTTTATTTTTTAATTGAAAAGAGATTTTTAAATACAATATATTGTATATGTTACCTCGATTCAGAAAATAACCAGGGCAGCTTAAAGATAAACAATTATATTTTTACTTATTATAAGGGGAAACTCATGCCACAAAAATGGAAAGTCCAAGTCTCTCTGTGTCCCATGGGAATCACCCAGAGAAAGCAAGCACCTGGTCCGTCCAGTTTTTCTTCCTGGGCTCCAGGTAGCCACGGCTTAATTAGGTTTCATTTCTTAAAGATGATTGGTTAACAACACTTCCCCCATCAATATATTCTGAATATGGCTGCCTTTCCCCCAGATCCTCTTAGACCATCTGCATTCTCCACTCATCCAAATCTACACCCTTTCTGTCTCTCTCTTATTAGATTGCAAACAGGCATCTACAATCATGGAACAATAGCAAAATAAAGTTAAATAAAAGCAACAAACCAGAATAAAAAATAAACCAATAATCAGAAGAAAAAGAGCCAAAGAAAAAGCCCAAGAGACACATAAAGACGCAGAGACACACATATTTTCACACACTGATATCCGCTTCACACATACACACATAAAACCAAAGCTAAAATCATAATACGTATACAAAGGACCTGTAAGAAACAACAACAATAGAATTCCTGACAAATCATGATGAGACAAAGAGCCTCCAGAAATGCCCTTAAATACATTTGCTGCATCTATTGCTGGGAATGGGGCCTGGCTTTATGAGTGGTTTGTATGCTCAGTGAGTCTCTGTTGAAGAAAACTAATTTTTTTTTCATTTGCAAATGCTTATCAGCTGGAGATAGCTTCTGGATTAAGGGTGTAGGCTGTGATAATTTCCAGCCTCAGCACTAGGACCCCATTTGGGACAGATTCTGTTCAGGCCCTGTGCTTGCTGCCACAGTCTCTGCTAATTTGTATGTGCGTAAGTCTTGCTGTGTTTAGAAGAACTTGATTCATTTCCTTGGTGCCCTCCATCCCTCTGGCTCTTACAATCTTTCTGCGTCCTCTTCTCCAGGGTTCCCTTAGCCCCGAGAGGAAGGAATTGGTGGAGGCATCTACTATCAGGTTATTGACTACCCAAGATGTGTCAGGGATGGGTTATACCTCAAGGAGTGAACCTTAAACCCTATTAAATATTGGCTATAGAGTCACACAAGCTTTGTGCCACTATTGTATCAGCACAAAAACTATCATCAATTCAAATCTTAACCCAAACAGAAGTGGACCCACCATGAATGTGGTTTCCGCAGTAATCCATTTCAGTGAGCTTCCTCCCACCCCTTCCGGCTTCACTAGCAGAAGTCTTTTGTCCTGCCTGCAGTCTTTCTATGGCCTGTATACCTTTACTGTGTAAGACAGAGAGATAGAGCAGAGAACATTCAAGCCTCAAAGCCCAGATGCCATAGGCTCTGGTTTCTACTCCTCTCACATAGTCTAGCTGTATCTACCTAGCGATTAAGTCTTTCTGGGAGCCTTCCCATCTCTACAAAGCAGGAATCAGTTCTGAGGAGAGTTCACATCCACCTGGCCTATCTTCCCAACTCATTATATGGATCAAATGAGATACCACAGTCTGTAGTGAATTTAATATACTAGCTTAGAGCTATCACAAAGAACTGACTGGGAAGGCAATTTCCTGCCTCTCCCTCCACTGTGTTTGTACTTCTGCCTGCAGCTCTCTGCTCAACACCAGCATTGACGAGTGCTGCCTGCTAATGTCTCACTGCTTGTGCTATGAGAGTTTCCATCTCTTCAGAAATAACATTCCCACTCCTCACGGGCAAGACTGTAGAGTGACGTAGGTTCTGGAACGTCATACAGGTCAAAACACATTTAAGATGATGACATCACAACTCTTTCTCTGTCTTCCTCTACCTTCATTCTGACACTTAGAGAGGTCTCTCAAGATATGCACCGCATGCTGCATATTCTTACCTTGGTTTCAGCTAGGAAATCCGACCTAAGACACACTATCCTTTGTGGTCAGATCACAAAACAAAGATTGCAAATACATCCTTGTGTTTCAAAGTGCCTATTGGTGTGAGACATGTAAGTCTCAGGTCAATATAGGACACCTGAAGGAGCAGAGGATCCGGTTCCTTCATATGAACAGCTGAGTGTCATAGTGCCTGTGTACTGAGCCACACTGTGAGGGACCCCTGGGAGATGGAGTGGCTGGAGCAGGTGGGTTATTGTGGCTCCTAAGATATCCAACACAGTGTGGTCCCACAAGACTAAATGTCACGTCCTGCCACAGCAATAGGCAGCTTCCCCTCCTGCAGGAGTTTGCTTCCTGGCTATAAAGACTCTAAACTCTACAATAATTATTTTCCATACAAGCAGAGTTTTCTTGAAAGTGATTGTTCATGGGAACATCTGCTGTGTGAATGGAAGGCACATATATTTTTTTCTTCTTCCTCCCTGCAGCCAACACTAAATGAATACTTGGAAAGGCTGCCCTGCTTTCTTCCCCACAGCTGGAGGACGTCTTCATTATTTAACTTCGTATTTCCATCACTGCACAAATGGCTTGGTGGAGCCCTTGCCTGGTAGGAGGGGTATGGGTCTTAATAACTAAAACTTCCAGAAAAATCTCTGCTACAGAAAGCAATAGTATATAACACTATGCAGTCATTGCTAATGATATAAAGTTGACTTACACTCTCGTCTGTGACTTTCAGTTCTGTAGGTCTCCTGACCTTCCTTCCTTCCTTCCTTCCTTCCTTCCTTCCTTCCTTCCTTCCTTCCTTCCTTCCTTTCTTCCTTCCTTGCTTTTCCTTTCTTGATTTCATGCCTGTGTGCACACATACACAAACACATATTCTCTTTCACATGCACATGTGTATACCACATTGTTTCCTATATATGCAGATGGGTGTAGCTGTGTATTTGTCTTTATGTTAGATAGATGAGAACATCCATTCATTCATACATGCACTTTCCGAGGACTGTCAGTACTTTGGAATAACCAGAAAAAGTGCCGTAGTCTATCCGTTATCTCAGCATCATCAACATGGTTTGGATAGTAAGTAAGTCTTCTGTTTACTCCTGCATGATATACTAGTGAAGAGCTTGGCATTAGAACTGGTATTGTCTGGAACCTCCAGCTGGTGACTTTGACAAGCGATTCAACCTCACTAACCCTTATTTTCCTTTCATCTCAATATATAAATAATAATAGTCAGTTCTCTGTGATTGTGTTTGGGGGTGAAATAATTTCTACATTACACTGAGCTCTTATTTTCAGAAGCAAGTCATGTTGCCTCTATTAGTGGCTCTACTTGATTAGGGGCTCTTAAGAAAGAATGTTTGCTTTGTCTTAGGGGTTATCCAAGCCAACTCAAGATCGTCTTCTTGGCAAAATAAAGGCATAGTGTTTATACTGTGATCCCTAGAATTTCTGTCTGCAAGAGTTTCAGATAGGCTAAGAGACCTGTACCAATGGACCAGTGACAACAAACATGAGCAGGCTACAAGTGCCCTGTCAGCAGATATGTGTGCCTTACCTGCCTCCAATTTGCTGACAGAAATTCAAATTGCTTCAGAAATGCTCCAATCTTGAAATGTGAATTTAGCCAATGCTCTAAATCCACCACTCTTCCTATTCCAGTGAATCCTCACTTCTATTCTTAATCTAGAACTATTTGAGGACAGAGAAGAAAGGGCCCTGATTATCCTGCAGTTGATACAAAGTAGGTGTTTCTTAAATATTTGCTAAGGGGATGAAAGTTGCAGTCCTAAAGAGATAGTGGTTTTGGTCCATGCACGTAGGAGTGAGTGTGCACTTCTCTTATAATGAACTCTGCTTTTGAGATCTTGAGCTTCACAGCTGGAAAAGCTACATTTCCCAGGAAGCACAGTTGTCACCTCACAGGTTATCAGGGACTCCATGGCCATCTGTAGAGGTTATCAGAAGACTCCATGGCTGTCTGTAGGTTATCGGGGACTCTATGGTCCTCTGTCCTCTCAGATGATCTCTGCATGCCATGCACTCTGCTTTTCCTGGCTTCCTAGTGCATACACTTGCAACTGCAATGATCAGAGAAGAGCCTTTAAGAGACGTGTGGGATGCCATGCTCAGCTTTAATGCTGGGGTGGGGGGAGGTACTTGATCCTCCCTCAGTTTAACGGGCCAGGCTTTGTTAACTCCCCATGGACCTCTTTACCCTTTGGGAGGAGTGGTTGGGGGAAGGAGAGGGGAATGGGAGGAGGGCCGGGAGGGAGAACTGTGACTGAAATGTAAACTGAATTTTTTTTTTAAATCATTAAAAAAAAGAAAAGAAAGAGACACGGCTGTTACTCTTTTCTCTTTTCTTTTTGAGCAAATGGGTCACTGTTTCTGCTCAGACATGGAAATGACGCTCTCTATGGTGTTCATCTATCCCCAGCCCAGGCTAACCCCTACAGAGTTGAATGGCATGCTGGAAAGCTTGAACATTGCCATCCAGTGCCTGCAAGTGAAGCACCCCTCCTCCCACAAGCTGCTGTATCTCTTATGAATTAACAACAAGCAGAGAAAATATTCCCTCTTGGACCATATGTTCGTGGGGTAAGAGCAAGATAATCTCTAAGCATGAAATTTAGATTGCTCTCTGAGAAGAAGCCCAGGAAAGACTCTACATGTGGGAAATGAAAATTAACCATCTGTAGAAAACCTATCCTATCCAATAAGCTGAGTAACTTCCGGGTTCAGTGACTTGGGTGCCATTAATCTCTGGAGAATGCGGATGCTCAGAAGAGCTAAAACTGTTGCCTTCTTTGCCTCCCATGTGGAAAAGAAATGAGTTGACAGAGTCAGATATCTTACATGGAGGAAAAATGAGAATCCACAATGGAGAAGTCCTGAAAAAGCCAGCTCTCTTCTCCCAGAAAGGAAGGTTTCTTAGACATGAGCCCTCTGACTCAGTAGTTATGGTATCAGAACCCCAACCAGTGTTCCCCTTCCAGCACCTCATTCCATTCCCCTACACTCTTGGAAAATGCTTTAACCAGGTTTGTTCCAATTCAGCCACACAATTCTATAAAAACCCCTCCTAATCTCAGTTGGTACTTTACAGAGACGCACAAAGAGCATACCACTCGCCATATTCCACTTTCATTGTGAGATTTCTTTCTAGTACTAAAAACCAGGTTCATTCAGATCTCTGTGGGGCTTGGTTTTACCATTGCCACTCACCATTTCCCTTTTTAAAAACTGTTTCACAATCTTCTGTTTTTATCACCTTTTCCCAAAATTATCACATTCTTGCCAAAGACATAGACCCCATTTTTGTTTAGGAACTCCAAATAAGAGTACTGGCTTCAAAATCTTGGGCTTTTTTTTTTTTTCCTTTCCACTGGCAGTCCTCTCCTTCTGTATGCAGTGGTGTGCGGGCAGACCTCCAACAGCCAGCTGTCAAGGAGATGCTTTCCACAGCATAGACTTTCCCTGCCTCCCCTCTACTGTAAATGAACTATTCCTGAATGGTTTTAAACTGTCAGCTTGACTGGCTCTGTTCTCAGTGGTCCTGAACTTTTCAGTCTTGGCTTTTTATAGCTAGAGAGATCCACGACACCCAAAACACCCTATATAACACTGACAATGTCATAACCATATCCACTGTTGCTGGACCAATCACATTCACTCTCTTATCTCCACAACCTAGACTCATGATAGACATAGTAACTGGGGAGCATGAAGCACTGGAACCAATGTCCAGCTCTTTTATGGAGCACTACTTGGCCCTTTAGAATGCATTAGGAGCCAGGTATACACAACTGTGAAGACTGTGCTCAGGAGGAGGTGGAGTAGAAAGGTACTTTTTTTCTTTCTTTCTATCTTTTTAATAGAAAATGAATTAGAATTTTATAGATTAGGTTTCTGGGCATTTAGGAAATTAGTTTCTGATGATAAACAAAATTGATTTTTGAACCTAAAGGCTGAGTGCCCAAAAATAGACTGTGGGAATGCACCAGCAATCTGGGCAATTGCCTGTCATCACTATTGTAATTCTCTATAAAATTTGCTGGAGGCAACAAATGTCAACATGTTTGCTAAAGTGCTAAAATACAGATCTGCATCAGCATATGAAAACCACTGTGATAGGCTGCTTCCTGACAGCAGAGAGGAAGGATGCAGTCTGGAGGGATTTCTGTCCATGTTCAAGGTTCATCTTGTATAGTTAGTTATAGAGCTGGTGGCCAAGGGTGAATTGGGTCACCTTTGTTTATCATTGTAATTTAATGCTTACTGTAATGTCTAGCTTGCATGGGGATGAGAGGTCATGATGTGTGTGACACAGATGTAGAGTAGTCAATTAGGAAAGATAGTACATGTTTCTAGTAGACTTATCCTTAGACAGGATTCCTACCAATCGCTTAAGGGTGACTTGTACTTTGTATCAACTGACTACTTAATGAGTGAATGAATGAATGAGTAATTGGAAAAATTATGTATTAGGAGGTTAATTGACAAATCTTAAGGAAATACAGATCTTAAGATCTCTGAGTGGATCTTGGCAATAAAATCTAAAAGATGTAATTAAAACAACTTTCCATTTGTCTCAGATGTTATAAAGTCATCATGTGATTCTATCCGGATAACATCTTTCTGTGAGGATTCATATTTAAACCAAAGGAGACTTTCAAGTTTCTTTGGAGTTAATGCTATAGGATACTATGTTGTGGGATATTTGTACACTGTGTGAAGAGATATTGCTGTAATTGGTTTAATAAAGAGCTGAAGGAGGTACAGTTGGGACGTCTGGGCAGAGAGGAAGTAGGAGGAGATAATCAAGGTGCAAAAGAGATAGTAAGAATACATGGAGGGAGTCAAACATGTGGAACAAAAGAAAGGTAAAAACCACATGGTAAAACGCAGATGAATAAGAGTAGGCTAATTGAAGTTACAGGAACTAGTGGGACAAGCCTAAACTAAAGTCAAGCTTTTACTAATAGTAATAAGCATCTGTGTCATTATTTGTGAGCTAGAAGCCCAAAGAAAAATCCAGCTACATATGTTGTCCAACACAGAGACTCGAATATCTAAACTTATGGTCTGAGAAAGCTAAGAAGAGTTTCTGGACGAGGAGCTAGATGTGGATTTCTAGTCCTGCAATCTCTCAGGAAGGTCAGAATTTGGTGTACAGAGATACCACTGCATTTGGGATTGAGCGAGCCAGTGCCATGAGCCCGTTTCATGAGCTAAGATGAGCCACACAGAGGCTAACATGAAAGTTTAAGATTTGTCTCACAGGGTCAGAGAATGTTGCAGGCACTTAATAAAGTCAGATTCAGAAACAGAAAACCTCTAAAATGGTACACTATGTTTAAAAATATGCTTGAAGCTGAAGAAAGAAAAGAAAATGGGTATAGGCAGTCACATAAATATAGTTTAAAAATAATAAAGTCTTTAAAGAGATAGTAAAGTAATATAAAAATAAGCTATGCAAAGATGGGAAATATACAGGGTGTCTGGATCTTGTATGGTGTTTTCTTGATTTTGAAATTTTTAAAATTATAGTGTAGAAAAAAACAATAATAGCTTTTGAGAGCCTTTGGATTAAGGGAACTGTTAAATTAAACCAACCTATATATTTTAAGAATGTCTTATCATCAAAATGGAAGTAAAAATATATGTTGTGTTGGGTGAGGGTTGATCTTTTGTTTCCACAGTACACAAAAAGTTATAGTTCTCCTCAAAATTAATGAAGATCAGAATTGATCAGGGTAGACCTCATGAAAATCTTGGCTACAGACATGAAAAAAGAAACAAAGAAATAATTTCCCAAAGCAGATCTTTTGGTCCCCTACCAGCAATGGGAAGTGCTCTTCTGGGCCATGGTTTTTAACTCTTATGGTAACTAGTCTTCAAATTATTTTTCTAGGTGTCCAAAAATACCTTGCTGTGCTTTTAACTTGAACCCTAAAGATTAATATTGATTATTCATCTTTCAGCTTCTTTTTAGTAATCTTTGCACAGAGTTTAAGCCTGGATTGTTTTCTTATGGAATTCTAATGGTTCCTATGTATTTTAAAAGGTTTATTTATTTTTGCTTTATGTGTATATTTGTGTACCTGGCTGTGTGAATTTTTCATGTGAGTGAAGGTACCAGTGGAGGCCAGGAGAGGGTGCCAGATTTCCTAGAACTGGAGTTACAAGAGGAAATGGGCCTGCCTGATGTAGGTACTAGAAACAAAACCCCAGCCTTCTGCAAGAGCATCAAGCATTCTTAACTACTGAGTCATCATCCACTTCATCTTTATGAATTTTTAATATAAATTCTTTACCAATAAAGTTTTTATCTGGACTGTGACTAGATTGTTCTTAGTCTTGCCTTCATTAGTTTTCTATTTGCTGTATCACACATTCTGCAGTGTCTATCAGTTCGTTGGATCTCAAAGGGACTTCTCTAACATGGTCTGCACAGAATCTCACAAGGAAAAGATGAAGATCTACAAAGGGTTGGAGTCCCTTCAGGAGTCATGCTTCTGAGTTTAGTAAGGTCTTTCCTAAATACACATGTCTCTTTGTCTTATAGCCAGCAATACCAAATCCTTCTTGTATTTCAGACTTCCTCATTTTCCCCTCCTATATTTTTGTTTATCTTTTGAGGCTTTTGTAATTATATTGGCCCTACCCACGTCATTCCAGATAATCTTCCTTCTTGGAATTGAACCTATGGGCAGACAACAGTATGTGTGCAAGGTCTCTTTTTGTCTCTAAGGTAATGTATACTCAGTCATCCTGAGCATTGGGACATGGAATCTTTTGAGGAATGAGAATGGTTCCAGTTCTGTGTACCATGGTATTTTCCAAAGAGAAAGGCATGTGATATTGGATAGGGTCTGGTGTATCAACTTTCTTCAATCCTTGGTGATCTTAGTAATTTTTATACACCTCAAGTTTCAAAGACATTTACTCTTATTTTGTTCTAGAAGTTTTATAGTGTTAGGTCCATCACTTATTTTAAATTTTGAGTGTTGTTTTAAATTTTCCTCTTTCATTTCCAATATGTGGTTGATTCAGCAATATTAATTAAAGAAAAATTCAAGTTCTAATTATAGTTTCATTGTCAGGTCTTGTGGTAGTTCCTTATACCTACTCTATCCTGCTATTTCATAGATATGTTTTGCATACTTATGATTTGCCTTGTTAATATTTTCACAGCTGTTTTCAAAGAGCACTGAGGACATATATCAATTTCCTCTTATTTTTTATGCTTTTGTTCTTTTATTTAAGGAATCTTAACCTAATTTAAGAAAAGAAAGATTGTCTAAATTATTATGAAAAAATTATAGTTTTATATTAAGACCTATAATTAACTTTTAGTTAGATTTTTCATTAATATTAAATACAGGCTTATATTTAAAAACTCTTATGCATGCATATCAATTGCTCTAGTACCATTAAGTGAAAAGTGTCATTTCTTAATTAGATTATGTTATTTTCTCAACTGATTTGACTATGTATCTCTGTCTTTAATGCATACATTGTTCCTTTAATTTGTGGCCTGATGACTGTAACATGAGTTTATCTTGAAAATTGTAAGTATGGTTTAATTGGAAGTATGAAAAATATATTAAAATTAAGAATATATACAAATTACAATATGGTTTAGTTGTAAATGTAAGACTGTCAACTTTGTTCTCTGTTATCAAATTATTTGAGCTTTGGAAGTGTCTTTCTTTTCCACATAAAGTTCACAGTGTTTATATCAACATAATTTGATAGCATGGTATCTGTTTAGCATTTATGAGAATCAACATGTCAGTAATATTAGTAGTCAAATTTATTAATACATCTTTTAGCTTTTACAATATTCTTATATTTGCCTCAATGATATTTTGTGCCTTATATCATAAAAATATTACATATACATTATCTAAATATTTTATGATTTTTTGTTTTAATAAGTTCTACCATTTCTTAATTCATTTCAGCTATTCATCAAGAGTATGGACATATATGTAGTTTTCCTGTAGATTATTTGAGGTCCCTCGTTCTTATAACTCTCCCTGTTAGAAACAGGTCCTCAGATAGAAGGCTGGGCAACTGTGGACATTACCACTTCATTTCTCTTCTCTTAGGGACCACAGCTTTGTGCTATATTTTTCAGCACTGAAATGTCATCTCATACACTTTTCCCCAATCTATCAGGTTTTAATGGGGGGGGGATAATTCATCCCACTTACTTCATGATATTAGAAATAGTCATCGCCCCCATAATTTATTTAATCAGACATGTGCTGATAAGTGGTTACGCTATTTTCTCTCATCTTTTCCTAAAGGTTTGCAGTAAAGATCTTATAAATATAAATGTCATATTTTTCAAGTGACATTATCTCTGTAAGATAAACAAATAAAGGTTTATGTTTGGTGAATAAGCACTTTAAAAATTTTTACCAGAGGAAGCTATGTTGAAAGAGGATCAGTGAAGAGGAGTGTTTGCTGAAGAAGCAAGAAAAACATGGGTAGATCTACACTAAAACGGATGTGTCTCCATGCATTGTCTGCAACCCCAGGGATAGATCTCAAAAAAACAATCAACTCCTAGTTCAGGAAAAGGCACCATCTTGAGGGAGTAAGGCTGGGAGTGGTAAATCTCACAACAAAGGATAATGGGGGGCCACATGGATGCATGCACCTGCACACGCGCATGAGCACACACACACACACACACACAGAGGGAGAGAGAGAGAATACAAATACACAAATTTACTAAGTCCTGATGAATGACGGTGCATCTTATAATTCTGTGAATGAACACATGTCATGGCTCACCCTAGGAGTATATCGATATTCAGTTAGTGGAATGAACAGATCTTACATAGAAATAGGACTAGAAATACCCTGCCAATATTTAGGTCTTCCTTATAATAGTCATATATTCTAAATATACCATATCTCTCTGCCATAAGATTAGTATTGGTACGTAGTTTTCTTACAAGTGCTAGCCCGTCTATGGGTGCAAAAACAATAAGCCAAAAAAGGAGAAAAGAAATTTGGTTCAACTCTAGTAGATTGAGGAAAATCACTGTACCATTTTCTCCTGCCACTTGCTTCTAACAGCTATCTGAGGGAAAACACTAAACCTAGCCAAAGTCCCTAAAGCCTCCATACATCGCTGCCAAACTTTGGCTACACACTCAGCGCTATCATCGTCCCTTAATGCATTCCAAGAACTGACTGTCACTGGCATTGCCAAGCACAGATGATGGATGCCTGTACTGCTTCCACCAACACAAAATCTGTAGAGCAAAACAAAACCAAGTTATGGCCAAATTTGCAGCATACTTCTTAATTACCCCATTAAATCTTGTGCAGGGCTGGGGTGAACGCGCTCTGTTCCTGGCAGCCAGCTGCTAAGAGGAAGAAAACCTGTGGGGATTTAGGAATTGAGTCTCATTTTGGATTAGTGAATTTGGATCCCTTCCACCTAGTAGTTTTCAAGTTTCCTTTTTGTTACTAGGCATGCTAGACTTGAGAAGACTCAGTCACGTTTAAATTCCTGATTTGCAATGTAGGAAGTCCTTCCAGTGAACCCTAAATATAATTTACAAATGTCTTCATTTATAGCAGGCCATGCAAAAGACTAAAATCTATTTTTTTTTTAATTTTGTATTTTCTTTCTCAGGTCTCTTAGTGAAAGATGTCTTCATAGAGACATGGGGACCAGGATTAGGGAGTCTGGATTTGGGAAACTGGCAGGTAGGTATGCAGAAATGGAGAAGTCATCATTCTGACATTTAAATTCCATGTATAGGCCTCATGGATCTGTGAGCTGGAATAATTGTTTAATTTTCTCTGTCCACCTTTATATATCAACTAGGAATTATAATAATATGTAGCTTGTTGTCTGAGTTTTCTGTCCCACCTGTTACCCACAATCGGTAAATACCAAAGAAATAACACAGAGGTTTACATTAGTTATAAACTGGTTGGCCTAGTATCTCAGGCTTCTTATCAACTCTTACAACTTATATTAGCCCATCATTCTTGTCTATGCTAGCCACATGGCTCATTACCTTTTTCACAGAGGCAGTCACATCTTGCTTTTTCTGTGGTTAGGCCAGGACTGTAAAGGACTGGGCTTCCTTCTTTCCAGAATTCTCCTGTTCTCATTAACCCACCTCTACTTCCTGTCTGGTTGTCCCACCTATACTGCCTGCCTGGCTACTGACCAGCATTTATTTAAAATATAATTGACAGAATACAGACAATTGTCCCACACCAATGGCTTGTAGTGTTTACTTAAATTATTTAATTTATTCATGTTGAATAGTAAAATAGCACATATTAGAAATTATTATTATTTTGGGTTATTTATGTTTTGATAACTGAATAGAGGCATCTCAAGAAATAGCTTCAAGAACAGAGGGAGAATTGTAGATGATGGTAGATTCATGCGTAAATTAAGCAAATATTATGAATGTCAGCTATATTCTCTATACTGGCATTTCAATTGTATTTTAATTAAAAAAAAAGCTTACCTGGGAATCAGAAAAGCAAAACAGTCACACTGCCTAGCTGTACAGACCAGGCAGTTGTGCACGCCTTTAATCTCAGCCCTAGAGAGGATTATGAAACAATAGGAGACTGCTCTCAGACACAGTCTCATTCTGAGATTCCTCAAGGCTGGATTGCCATTTTGGACTGACGTGGAGGTAAGAGTCAGCAGCTGGCTGCTTTGCTTTTCAGATCTTCAGGTTGAACCCCAGTTTCTCTCTCTGAGTTTTTTATTAATCATGCTTCTCAGTACTTATTAATGTATGATTCTTAGTTTTGAGGCTCTGTGAACTATTTGATTCAGCAGATGATGTACTTGATGTAATGGTCTGTCCTGTCCCTTTAAGAGACAAGCCCCACCCATTCCCCCCAAGGCAGGCGAATCTTCTGTTTCCAGTCTGAGTCTCTTCCCTTTCTTTCTCTCTTCCAAAGAGGTAGCTGCTGCCTTGGCTCCTCTCCTTCCCATCTCCTTCTCTCTTCCTCTCTCTCTCTCTCTCTCTCTCTCTCTCTCTCTCTCTCTCTCTCTCTCTCTCTCTCCCAGTCCCACTTCTCCCCCCCCCTCTTCCCTTCACTCCGTAACCTACTAAATAAATATCCAACCTCACTGGCATGCCTATCTGTCTGTCTCTCACCCATGGGGGCTGTGGCTCCTCTTAAGATTGGCTGTTCCTTCCTCGGCCTCTCACCCATCATGCAGCGGCTCTCTGCCTAGGCTCCATGCCTAGGACCTGCTGGTTCCCATGGCCTGCAGGCCACTCGGGGCTCCCTGCCTGGGACTGGCTGCCTTTGTGGCACTCCATGGCCTCGGGACCAGCTGCTTGCTGCCTGCCGCCACACGGGGATCTGCAGTGTTTTAGTTTTACCATTACACTTGAATATTATTGAATGAATCCAAAGAGTTTCAGTTGTTCTATAACTAATCATTGACAGTTCAATAATTAGACTGCTAAAATCATCAGACAAGGCCAAGATTAAGCATATAATTTGAATGTAAGAAGAGACTAAATTATTCTTAGAAAAAGGTAAAAGGGCAAGACTCAATCCATATAAATGTCCCAGTCCTTCTCTGGCCTACCCCTTGTTCTGAATGTTCAGCTCTGATCTCATTCACTGTCATCATATACATTTAAAATTCAACAATCAAACCCACAGATCAAAACCCAAGCATCTCATTATTTCCACATATTTCTCTCTATATTATTTTTGTTGTTGTTGTTTGTTTTGCTTTGTTTCCCAAGACTTGGTTTCTCTCTATAACAGCTCCCACTGTCCTGGAAATTGCTTTATAGACCAGGCTGACGTCCAACTCACAGTAATCCACCTACATCTGCCTCCCAAATGCTGGGATTAAAGGTGTGGACCATTGCCACTCTGCGCTCTCTCTCTCTCTCTCTCTCTCTCTCTCTCTCTCTCTCTCTCTCTCTCTCTCTCTCTTCTTAACAGTTGTGCTTAAATACCCTTTGTTATGTTAAACCAGTCTAACCAGTCCTGTGATGAGCACCATATCCAAGATTTTCCCTGATGAAGTAATTTTCATCGCACCTAAATTCCCACAGCATAATGTTTGTGAATTTGGATGAGACATAGGACATTGAAATATAAGGACCACTGTGAGTTATCCTGAACGACTATACACAAACACATACAAACTTGTGGAAACACACTTATAACAAAACTCCCCAGAGGAAATTATGGCTTTAATGACTAACACTTTGTCATTGGGGTAGACTATTATCAGTTTAAGCCTTGTCTCTGGGACTTACTAGTACAGTAGCCTTGACAAAGAACATAATACTACAGAAGTCAGTAGATCTTTTTCAGTTCTAATTTCCTCTGAATTTATTGTGATTTATCAAGGAAATGATGTATGTGAAGCCCTATCATGGAGCCCACAGTGGTTCATTCCTGTACTGATTTCCCAGTGAATTGTTTTTTCAGTTTCTTCTATAACTCTCTGTCTCTCTCTCTGTCTCTCTCTCTGTTTCTTTCCTAGTCCCACTTCCACGTTATATGTTTTATATCAACAGGCTTATTTATACCCCACAAATATATACAAGATTACTGGTTTAAATAATTTCAATGAATGAAAGAATAAAAAGATTGATTTTTAACAATACCTGCCCCACCCTGTAATTCTGTGAGTTCATCAACAGTGAAATGTGGACAGAAACAGTGAGGGACGCTTTTAAGAGCTGTTGGGAGAACAAAGTTGAAGTTCCAAAAGTGAGGAGAACATGAAGGATTACAGAAAGGGGGCAAGGATGATGCAGGCAACATATTTTGTTTTAAAAAGAGAAGATTAAAAGGCCTGGAGTAACTTTACATCTTTGGCTGTGATGAAGCTAAACAGAGCCAGCAGCATATTATTCAACCATACAAGGACTCCACTGTTCACTGCCCAGTGGGATAAATAAACTGGGCAGAACATCAGTGCTCCTAGACTACATGGTTTGCAGTGGAAATACAAATCTAGCTAGACAACAGTTTGGCTCTCCAGTGCAGCAAAGCATCTCCATCGTTGTGAGGCTAAGATCATTTACCTTTACCAGGAATGTTATGATTGTGAGATCTCAATGCATATGTAAACCAAGTAAATGAAGTCTTGTACTGGATGACCTTCAAGGAAGATCCCAGCACGCAATAACTAGAAACTTTGAGCAAATTCCCAGCCTCTCTCTGTTGCCCTGTTCCTCAACAGCAGATTATATAAGACAGTATATGTCTTACCTATGTCTGCTGAAGAATCATATGTAATGTTCAGGGGAAATGCACTTGGAAGAGTTAAAGCTCCTTGTACTCTTATTTAAAATGGTAGTTTGCATCCGACTGTGTTCTCCGTGCTTCAGAAAAACAGAAAGGAGGTTCGTGGGCAGCACCATTTACTGCTGTTTCCCAGAGGCTTTTAATGATAAGAAAAAGGTTGCATTGAATCTGTCTCTAAGCTTGGGCACTTAACTGTGGGAGTGTCTTTTGCCTAGTTCACATTTCTTTGAAACTATCATAGGTAAGAGCGTTGCTCTGTGGCTATTATGGTGGATTAAAGAGGCTCATAACTCTTCAACATTCTTTTCATTCACACATAGAACTACTGTCCCTCCCATTGAATCTGTGACTGTCTAAACCAGATAAGTAAAGTGATACCGACAATGTTCCCAGATGCAGCATTTCAGAAGACTGACAGTTCTTGCCTCAGGCTCCCCAAGGCCTTAATATTATGCAATAATTTACCATGTTATAGTTGTATATGAATAAAAAAAACAGAAGAAGCCTGGACCTTAAATGAAGAATGACTCTGACTTTAACTTAGGCCAGACTTAGACTCTCTGGAGCAGTGCAGTGAGCAGCTGAACACAGTCAAGGGACTCTGTCTACATCAGGTAGAAAATATCCAGCTATTATGAAGTCCCTGACTTACAGAAAGCATGAGAAATGACAAAACATATCTCAGATTTGCTTAGATTTGCAGTTATTTTATACAACATAATTTTATGATTAAGAGGTAGGCACAAGCATTCATATAGATTTAGGAAACTGAGGGACACAGTAAAGTCGATATCTTTGTAGAAGCTGTGATGAATACCATAGAAATATGAATGAAAAGTTTAGCCATCAACAACTAAGCGGGTTGATTCCTGAGAACTCTTATTTACAGCAGTGGTTCTCAATCTGTGGGTTGCAACACCTTTGGGGGGGTGGCATATCAGATTCCCTGTCTATCAGATATTTTCACCATGATTCATAATAGCAAAATTACAGTTATGAAGTAATAATGAAAATAATTTTATGGTTGGGATCACCACAACATGAGGAACTGTATTAAAGGGTCACAACATTAGGAAAGTTGAGAACCTCTGATTTAGAGCGATACACAGAGGTAAAGGCATACAATCCTAAATTCATCTGAAGCTGCTTTCTAATAACATCCTATTGAATTTAAATAGATTAAACAACTGCTTAAATGCTATCTCATACCAAACCATAATTTCATGCCTAGGAGCTGGATGAAGGCAGCTCCATAGCTCCTTGGAAGCAGTCAATGGTGATTATGTTCTATCTCCACCACAACTTGCACCACGGAAGCTGTCTGAATCATTTTAGTTCATTAAATCTCAAAATGCATCTAATGGCAAGAAAAAAAAAAGCAGGGAATCTTTTGACTCACTGTTGAGGTGTAGTCACCTCTTTGATTAGAGCATAACAGCTGTTGAGCAGCTGTAAGGGAATCCTGAGCTCTCATTCCTGGCAACCACGCTGAGAACTCTAACATATCTGATTGAAATTGCAGAAGAAATTTGAGGAGACAGGATGCAATTACCTGAGCTGGAAGGCAGCCAGATCGCCGGGGCTAAGTAGCAAGCAGTTCAAGCCGGAGAGCTCACTTCCTGCACATTTCACTGATTGCTGGGGACACTCGGTGCCTTGTGTGGACACGAAGAACCCATGTCAGTCTGTGATCCTGAACCTATGCTGCACCTCCTCTGAGTATTCTTCCTAAGACGACGCAGTGATCCTTTTAAGGCTATTTGAAATCAGATTTCATGTGGACCCAAGTCATGTGCTGGGGCAGACAAGATGAAAGGACTCGATGCTGAATTCAGAAACTGCTCATCCTGAAACAGTTCAATGGTCTGGAAAAGAGAGAACTATCACGAAGAGGCGCATGACACCTGTGCATTGTTTGCTTATAACATCATAAGTATATTATGATATTTTAATAACCCAGAAGTCTACAAGATGAGAAATATCTGGATTCAAGTTGTGGGTGCTAAGGATTATATTTTTTCGTTTAAAAGTTCAAGTAAAGATTGAACACAATGGTCCTAATCTGGGCTGGCTCTATCAGAGAACCTTCTTGTGGGATAATAGAATCACAGTGTTGGTAATATCTCCATCTTCTTGTATGGTGTAGTGGTTTGGAAGAGAAATGTCCCCACAGGTTCCAGTATTTGGAACTTGTTTTCTAGTAAGTGGCACAGGGGAGGTACTGGCAAGGCAGCCTTGCTAGGGGAAGTGTGTTTTTGGGATGGGCTTTGTGAATCTACATCCTTGCCCTATATCCAATTTTCTCTCTGTGCTTCTTGCTTGCTGTTGACGATGTGGTATTTGCTGTCTCAGCTTCTTGCTCTGGTCTGCATGCATGATTACTGGTATGCCATTCAGTCATGGTGGATTATTCTCCTTCTGGAACCATAAGCCCAAATAGAGCCTGCATTCTATAAATTGCCTGGCTCATGGTATTTTATCCCAGCAACAGAAAAGGAACAAAAACTCTTTGGCTATTACTTGTTGTTGTAACTTGCTCTGATTCAACTTCTGTGAAACTCTAAAGAGCAATTGTTGCTTTTACTTTTTTATTTTGCTCTTAAAGACTATGCTACTTATTAAAATGTCCAATAGCTGTGGATTTCGTGTTTATCAAAATGGAATGTGTGCTCACAAAAGTCGAAAGGTGCTGTGTTGACTGCCTTTTCGTCCAGTGAAACACTAGCTCTGTGAAAGCTTGTGTAGTTGAAACCACTTACAGATGTTAGTGTCAAGAATAAATTTACCTAGAAAGAATACATTATTTCATGTATGAGAGCATATATTCTATATGTGTGTTTGTGTATGGAGGCACACTTGGGTGTGCTTGTACTTTGGTTTTAGTATGAAAAGGATTGCAGGGACCCAATGTCAACAGAGTATTCGGCTCTAGAGGTCCCTACTTGATTTCTTTTATGAAAGAACTCCCACTAAGTGCTGAGCTTAGTACAGATGGAAAAAAAAAGACAAGGGCTGAAATTAATAAAGTTTAATCATATGCTACGGTTTTGTAATGAAACGAGGAAATCCCTTTCACAGAAGTCACGCGGTATTTCCTTGCACAGTCTAGAAGCTGTTTAGTCCTTTTCCAAAGTGTGGTCTCTGGATCTGCAGCATCCGTGCTACAGAAGAGTTCAGAATCACACTGCCTAAGCCAGACCTGCAGCATCAGAATCAGGATTCTTACTTCCTGGGTGTTTTGAAGTTTGATGTGCTCTACTTTGATAATTAAAAATTTAAGGAACCCCACACCCATATAAATCTTCTGTTTTCATTAATACGGCATCTGTCAGCTTTGTTTCAATGCCTTTAAAATATCATAAAGAATGATACACATTTGTTTTTTTATTATCTTCAGCCTCTGACCTTCAGATTTTCAGTGATTTTGAATAATATGTATTCCAAGCAAATATTGAAAATAAGTTTTTTTCTTCCTAAAATAAATTTCTGATCCTTCAGGGTCATATTTAAGAGCTATATTAAACTGCACATAGTCGCTTTGAGAATCACAGACTCAATAAATTAAAGATCCTTTAATTTCTGCCTTCAATTTTTCAACCATAACAATTATTTCCCTTATGCTTAAGGATTTACGTGTTTGTGATAAATGATCATGTTATGTAGGCCTATAGTGAGTTGTAATTTTACATAAACTTATTCTGGTTAGGTTAATAATATCCATTTATATCTCAGTTTATAATGTATTCTCTACTTGAGAGTAATAAAAATGCATTTTGTTAACAAAATGACTGCAATTTGGTTTTGCTACTGAATCATATTAGCCTCATTATTCAAAATTAGTGAGGCTTTACCACATATGTCATGGCTGGAGACATTAGCCAGAAGGGTGTGGATACTATCAACACTGAATATGAGATGTGGAGTTTGTTTAGAGATCAAATTGTCTAGAGGTGTGTGGAGCATGTCTCTTTAATCTTCTAGAACTTCTGAGCAATTTTGGGAGCCTTGGGCTTTCTCCTCCCTCCTTCCCTTCTGTCCTCCCTCCCTTCCTTCCTTTCTTCCTTTCATCTCCCTCCTTATTCTTGTCTCATTAAATATATCTCCACCACAGTTTGTCCTCCTTCCACTCATCCCAGTGCCCAACTCCCAGATTCATTGCTCCTGCATTCTCTTCAGAAAGGAGCAGGCCTCCCAGGGATGTAAACCAAGCACAGCATAAAATAACATACAATAAAACTAGGCACAAACCTTCATATCTAGGCTGGATAAGCAACTCAATAGGAGGAAAAAGATACCAGGAACATACAAAAATGAGCAAACAAACAAACAACAACAACCTCCCCCCCCCCCCCCCCAAAAAAAAAACCCAAACCAATCCAACCAACCAAACAAACAAATAAAATACACTTCTCTGCTGAATGACTACTTGGTCAGAACAGAAATTAAAAAAAAAATAATAAAGACTTCCTTGAATTCAATGAAAATGAATGTACAGCAAACTGAAACTTATGGGACACAGTGAAAGTAGTGATAAGAGGAAAATTCATAACACTAAGTGCCTACATGAAAAAAAACAGACGGAGAGAACTCATACTGATAGCTTAACAGCACCCCTGAAACCTGAAAACTCTAAACCAAAAGGAAGCAAATACATGCAAGAGGAGTAGATAGCTGTAAATAAACGGAGGGCAGAGATCAATAAAATAGAAACAAGGAGAACAATACAAAGAATCAATGAAATAGAGAGTTGGCTCTTTGAGAAAAATCAACAAGATAGACAAACCCTTATCCAAACTAACTAAAAGCCAGTTAAAGAATACCCTAATAAACAAATAAGAAAGGAAAAAGGAGACACAACAACAGACATGAAGGAAATCCAAAGAATCATGTCATATTTTTACAAATTCGTACTATACAAAATTTCAAAATATTTAAAAGAAATAGATAATTTTCTCAATAGATACTGCAATTCCTGGTCTCTGGCCTCCAATTTTGGAGAACTAGTCCTTGAGCCCGCCAAGCCTTGACCCCTCCCCCGAGGAGGGTCAAGACTGCCTGCCAAAATCTTGACCACTCCCCTAGTCTATTTAAACTGCTTCCCTGGAAAGTTCTCTTGTGGTTGGTTTCCTTTCCTCCCAGTGGTTGCATTTGCAGCTTCCTGGTTTCCCCTTGGGACCACCTACTGCACAGGAATCCCATTAAACCTGGATATTTTTAATTTGGCTTGTTGTGATTTGGCTTGATTGGAACTTTTGCAGCGGCAGAGAGTTCACGTAAGGAAAATTCCTAACAGATACCACTAACCAAAGTTAAATCAAGATCAGATAAACAGCTTAAATAGACTTATAACCCCTAAGGAAAGAGAAGCAGTCATTAAAAGTCTCACAAACAACAGCAACAACAAAATGCCAGGCTCAGATGGTTTTAATGTAGAGTTCTACTAGACTTTCAAGGTAGAGTTAACGCCAACACTCCTTAAATCATTCCACAGATGGGATGATTTTAGTCGAGCCTTTACACTCACTTCCACTGGTTTTTCACTCCACTCTTATGCTTTCTGTTGGGCTCCTGTCTTGTTTGCTACTAAATCCTTTCATTTCTCTTTATGTTATTTGATCACTCAGTTTTCTGTAGTTGCATTACCCAGATGTCTGGGTCTTCTGTCTCCTAGCTGGGTGCAGTCAGTTTAAGGTGTGGCAGGGTATGGTAGACTGGAGTCAAGAGAGGAAAACATGATGTTTCTTCTTAGTTCTGTGCCTTGGTTGATGTTTCAGTCAGGGGTGCTTTGCCTCAGCTTTTCTAACTAGTGTTTTGAAGTAATGTTGCACTTTTTACTTTGTTGAGGTAATCCCAGTTCAGGGATTGAACAACTTGGATTCCCTACTTGCCTCTCCTCCTAACACTCTAGGACTGTCAATGCCTCCAGTATGACTAAAATCCCAGAGGGCCCACTATACCATTTAGTTTCCTATTTTTTTCATAAGATTCAACATCAGAAGTGTGTGTGTGTGTGTGTGTGTGTGTGTGTGTGTGTGTGTGTGTGCATGCTTGGGGTCAGAGGATAAGTAAAGTGAAATTCTTCAGTAACTATTCACTTTATTTCTTTGAGGTAGGACCTCTCACTTTTACCTGTGGCTCACCCATTAGCTTACTTTTCCTGGTCAATGTCTCTATGCCATCAGCTCATGCCCAGCTCTTTATAGAAGTGTTAGGAATCAAACTCTATTCTTAAACTTGAATGGCCAGCACCTTTTTCAATTAAATTATCCCCTCACAGCTCCTCCTCATCAAGCCTTGTTATTAAATTTCTCAATATACAGAGTCTTCTGTATCCTGGAAGGGTCCTATTGAATGCAGAAGGGCAATGAAATATCACAAAATCTCTAGACACAGAAAAACAAAGTTCAGCCTCATCTTTTTTGGGGGGGGGGGGCTGGTGCTGTGTTGCAGCTCCCTTAAGAGAGGTTTTCCTGAGTCATTGGTAGCAGAAAAAAAAAAGCCGTGCCATTTTAAAACTCAGCTTCCTGGGCCATGCTGCCAGCATGAACCCCAGCTATGGAACGTTTGAATGGCATTTGTGGGCCTGGGTGTTTGTGTGCCCACTTGGGGGAGGTAGTAGGTAGGGATTGTCTTTTTTTTTTTTTTAATATTTTTTATTGAAAAAAAAATTTCTGCCTCCTCCCCGCCTCCCATTTCCCTCCCCGTCTCCCTTTTCCCCCCCCCCCCCCCCCCCTCTCCCCCCCCCCCCCAGTCTGAAGGGCAGTCAGAGTTCCCTGTCTGTGGAAAGTCCAAAGTCCTCCCCGCTCCATCCTGGTCTAGGAAGGTGAACATCCAAACTGGCTAGGCTCCCACAAAGCCAGAACATGAAGTAGGATCAAAACCCAGTGCCATTGTCCTTGGCTTCTCAGCAGCCCTCATTGTCCGCCATATTCAGAGAGTCCGGTTTTATCCCATGCTTTTTCAGTCGCAGTCCAGCTGGCCTTGGTGAGCTCACAATAGATCAGCCCCACTGTCTCCAATGATATCCTTTGCTGGAGAGGTTGTGGAGAAAGGGGTACCCTCATCCATTGCTGGTGGGAATGCAAACTTGTGCAACCACTTTGGAAAGCAGTGTGGCGGTTTCTCAGGAAATTCGGGATCAACCTACCCCTGGACCCAGCAATGCCACTCTTGGGAATATACCCAAGAGATGCCCGATCATAGGGATTGTCTTTTAAAGGGACAGGACAGACCATTAAAGTTGCAAGCATTGTGAGCCACAGCTCTGCTGAAGAGTGTCACTGATATGAAGGTGTGTGGGATGGCAGTGGAAGGATCTTCCTGAAACTTTAATATGGAAAACCTGATCAGTATAGGAAAGGAGGCAAGAGAACCAAGGGAAGGCAAATGTTTTACCATTTGGAAGGAAAGGAAGACAGGGATGGGGTAGAGGGAGAAAAAGTTCCTTCTGAGAACAGATCTGTGAGACAAATTCAGAAGACTGGCGTGGCAGTCAAAACTTCTACAGTCTGAGTATTCCCTGCTGTTGATACTGCCAATATGTGGATCACACTTGAGGGCTCTCGGGTAATTGGGGTTTCTGGCTTTTGTTGGGTCATGAGAATCACCTGGCTTATTTTCATACAACATTGTAGGTTATGTTCCCTGGGGACTGTGATTTTGTTGATTTTGCTCAGAACCTAGAAATTTGATCTTAAAAATGTTCTTAGGAGGTAATCTGGGATATACTAACTAGGCAACCTTTATGGTATTTCTATGAGTTCTCCCACATACTTACATACTAATATTAACTGAAATGATTTGTGCTGGGTTTTTCCTTTTCTTCTTTGTCTCCTTTCCTTCTGTTGTGTGATGTTTTACTCTTTTGGCATTTTGGGGTAGCCCACCACCCATCTCACAGATAAATCACACACAGGGGCTTATTCTTAGTTATGAATGCCTGGCCTTAACTTGGCTTATTTCTTGCCAGCTTTTCTTAATTAAATTATTTTGCCTCTGGGATTTTTCCTTTTCTTATTTCTGTATATCTTTCTTTCACTCTTACTCTGTGGCTGGTTGGGTGGCTGGCTTTGACATTCTTCTCCCTTTGTTCTTTCATTGTTCCCTCAGATTTCTTCTATGTATTATCTTTGCCTGTCTGCCCCCCAACTTTTCTTTTGCCTCATTATTGGTCATTTAGCTATTTATTAGACCATCAGGTGTTTTAGACAGGCAAAGCATCACAGCTTCACAGAGTTAAATAATTGAGGCATAAGCAAAAGTAACACACCTTAAAAAATATTCCCCAACACCCTCCCTCTTTGTCTTCCACAGAGAGTAAAATTTTTGTTATACTTAATTTCTCACTTTTATTTTTTAAAGCTAAATACATTGCCCTGAGCACACTAATATGTAGTGATATTTCATTTGTATTTTAAAAAATAGAGCTTGCCCATGATAATAAATATTTAATAAATAAATCATTTATTAAAATACAAATGAAATATCACTACACTAATCCACTTCATCACTTAGTAAGTAAACGATGGGGGTGAACTCATGAGTTCACTGGTACAACTTTAGGACAGATCATCCTCATTCTGAGAGCTGAAAATCTGAGGTCAACAGAGGACTAATAACCTGCTGGGGTTTGCACGAGTAGAAGTCATAGATTTAGGATTAGATTCTGTCTAAATCTAGAATCTGGTCTTAGTCCTGGATGCCAACTCCCTGGCCAGACCGCCTTCCTTGTGTTTGGAAAGCATGTTGCCACCATGCATCTGTTCTTTTCTCTCTTTAATGCCTTTCCTTGTGACAGCTGTATATTTCCCACTAGGGCCCGATGCTCTCAGTCTTGTATGACTCTCTTTCATAACTTTTAACATTGAAAACCAGCTCGACCACTGAAAATAGGCAGCATCACGTTTCAGAATTATGCAGCCCAGTAATCGTGGTCTTCACGAATATCTACATTTCTCTCACTTTAGAGTAAATTCAAAAGGTGGTGCACTGAGGTACCTGATTTTTATACCCTTCAGCAAAGTGGTACAATGCATTCCCTAAACTTTTCTAATTAATGCCAGTTTTTTTTTTCTTCATAGGATCTTGTGGAGAGTGGGTGAGGCAGAAAATTAGCCTTCCTTGGCGTTTTAATCATGGGTTTCAGTGTGTGTGTGTATGTGTGTGTGTGTGTGTGTGTGTGTGTGTGTGTGTGTAGTGTGTGTATGTGTATTATACAATTCCATAGGGATTCCTGGTTTATTTACCAAATATACTTACAGTATATTGGCACAAGGCAGGGTCCTAGAGATGCAAAGCTGAGCAAAAGTTGACACAGATGTTGTCCCTGTGGAGCATATGATTTAATGAAAGGGATGATTTTGATTAAATAATCAGAGCTATGAATGTATGATTACAATTAGTGATCAGAGCTGTGAAGAAAAGGAGCACGGGAGAAGTAACAGATTAGTAGAATTGCCAATGGCCTAGGTAAACTCGTTTCTTCTTTGGTGGAGTTACATGATATTTGCAAACCAAAAAGCTGATGGTATTATTTAGCACCTGGTACATGTAAGCAGATTTCTGTGAGCCCTAGATATGCCCTACCCTACTACATCAGCACAGAATTCACATAGGTTCTGCAAAAGAAGAACAACCAGGAAACTTTCAATTTTTTTATTTGTGAACTGTGAATAACATCTGTTTTGTGTCCTGTCTGCCATGATTTGACTCTGAAACATCCCCAGAAGATTCTGTTTTGAATGATTGTCTACCAGAGGCCATGAGTACCAGCCTCAGCATCCCTTCAGGGTCCAGCTAAGATTCACCATAGCAAGTGACAACCTGACTAATTGGATCTGAGGAAAAATGGAATAAATCAACTCACGTTGTTGACTCACAACTCACGTACTCTACATGTTCCTTTTTATTTCTTGGAGCAAAGAAGCAGCTAGAAGGAGGAGGAGGAGGAGGAGGAGGAGGAGGAGGAGGAGGAGGAAGGAGGAGGAGGAGGAGGAGGAGGAGGAGGAAGGAGGAGGAGGATAAAAGGGGCTTCTCCACCAGGTTTTTAGTTTTTACAGATGTGGTTAAAAAATTTCTGTAGGCAAAACAATGATATCACATGAATTTGAGAATCACAAAATGGGGCAGGCAGAACCTTAAAAAACAGCACTTCAGAACAGGTGATACCACCCAGGAAAGAATCAGCATCCAAGGGCAAATACCTGACATTCCAACCTTAGGTAAGGTTAGTAAATGTTGCTGAACCTGAACTTCACCTACACTGAGACCTGGAGTGATTGACTCTATGCAAATTTGACTGTAAGAAAAAAGAGTGAATGTTATCTCTTTAAGGCCTCTTGGCTTCATGGAATAGAAAGGTCATTCTATTGCCCAAGAAGGAGAAGTTACACTGCTGTAGTATTTTGAGAATGAATCCCATTTTTAAGGGAGGAATCATGGCTTCACAAGGCTTTTACAGATTTGACAGAGACTTTTCCAAAATATATGTTCCTGTAGCCCTGTAAAATGGGTTATTCCTTGTGAATGTGTATGTATACAGTTCCTGTGGATTAGTCTGGTAGATGTGTTAGCTGTACATTTACTGTAAGTCTTGTGGGCTACAACAATTGTCCTTAGTTAGTAGTGTGCTCCAGAAGCACTGTGGAGTCTTTAGGGTGTGGCCTTCTTCGGGTTCAACCTGAAGATCAGAAAAGAAAAGCAACTAATCACTGGCTTTTACCTCTACCTCAGACTGAAATGGTGATCCTGCATCCCCAAGTCCTCAGAATGAGACTGAGCTGAGACCTGTCTTCTCCCATTTTGTATTCCTGTCTAGTGATGGGATTAAAGGCGTGCACCACCACAACCCAGCCTCTATGGCTAACTAGTGTGCCTACTGGTATTAAAGGTGTGTGCCACCTCTGCCTGGTCTGTATGGGTGACCATTGTGGCTGTTTTACTCTGACCTTCAGGCAAGCTTTATCTATTAAAATACAAGTGAAATATCACTACAGGTGGATGATGAGGTCGTTGCATGCTTGCAGGAGGGGTGACATGATATTAAGATGAGCTTGTGGGATTTTGGAAGAAACCACTGAGTACAACAGTGATTTAGGAGAGAAAAATCACCTCAAAACCATTACACTTGTTTTATAGATGAGAAGACAAAGTCTAGAAAGCTGAAAAAAGTTTAGTCTGAGTTAACAACTCTTTGAAAAATTAAAAAATAGAAAGTGTAGAAAAATGGAGATGTTTTAAGGACTGCTTCAAAAAGCAGATTGGAGGCTAGTCCAAACAGGAATTTAGCAACACAAAGAATGTCATGAATGTTTTGATGTTACTTCATGTGTTTTAGTATTTCTAGCAATATATACGTTCAGTATAAAAGTTAAAGAGAGTTAATTCAGGCTGGGCGGTGGTGGCACACGTCTTTAATCCCAGCACTCGGGAGGCAGAGGCAGGTGGATCTCTGTGAGTTCGAGGCCAGCCTGGTCTACAGAGCTAGTTCCAGGACAGGCTTNAGAGAGAGAGAGAGAGAGAGAGAGAGAGAGAGAGAGAGAGAGAGAGAGAGAGAGAGAGAGAGTTAATTCAATAAATTGCTTGTACAAGGAAAACTTGGACAGAGTCATGTAAAATAGACTTAAGAACATTTCTTGACTCCGATAATATAGGGCAGTGGAAAACCTGGAAGTTAAAATGGGAGGGAAGAAATGCTGAGATTCAGAAAAGAATGGTACTTGCACAAGAATGAGCTACTAAAGTATCTGGCAATGGCTTGGAAACCTAAGTGTTGTGTGTAGTCTGGATGGAGCTACTGGAATGTAGAGAGGAGTATAGTGTGGCAGTCTCTGGAGAGCCAGGATACAGCTGCTCATTCTGGGAGGTCTTTAGACATGATACATGAACATTTAAGGCAAACATGTCTTAGGCACCTTTGCAGCAGTGTTCTTTCCAGGAAACAGCAAGCTGCTTGCATGCTATCCTCACTAGATAACTTGCTAGACAGGTTACCTAGTCTCAGCATTTAATGGAAGAAATTAAGAACAAAGGGGAAACATACCAAATTCTTGAAATAGCGGGGCTATTATATTGATACAATTTGTGTTAATGCAATGCCTCTTGCTGGAGTTTCACATAATTTCTCTCTTATAGCTCCCTTACATAAGCATGATGCCTTCTTACATGCCAAGAACAGTAAAGATCACCAAGTTTCTGAGTTAGATTGAGGAATCTGAGGCTTTCAGGATATTATCTGGTCCTTCAACATCAAAGATCAGGCTACAAAGGATAACTCAAGGCTCAGCTCTGCTTTTCAGAGTCAACAGCCCCAACCCCACACAGCAACTCGCTCAATTTTCGACTTAAGCCAGAGGAGTAATTTTGTTCTCTAAATTCTTTACTCAGAATACACTGTGACCACTGTTGGAAAAGCCCAGGGACCTATTGGATAAAGTATCTGAAGCCTACCCTGTTGAGTTCTTACTGCTGGAGATCTCTCCTTCCTACTAAACAACAACCACTTCGTGGGTTAATTTCTTGTTCCTCAGCATCTTGCTGTACAGTGCTTTGTTAAGAGGAATTTACTCTTCAATTTCCTGTTGTGATTTCAAATTCCCAAGGTTATTGCTGTGCCTTACTTTATAACAACAATTACACACCGTTCCCTGAGGTTGTAAAAGATTTGGAAATTTATTCTCAGCGGAGTCTTTGGATGCCACCAGCTTGCAACAGGATTAACTCTCATTGGAAACTCCAGTGTGAGATCTGAGATATAGAGGAGAAAATGGAGCTAAACAAGAAATGAGTCCTTTAAATGTCCTGCCCTGGTCTTAACACTCAAGGCATGCCTTAAAAGTGGGGATCATGGGAGTGTAACAGTCTAAAAACCACTGGTTTTCTCTGCAGAGAGCAGTTTTGTGTTTGCAGGAGGTAAGTTTCTTTCCTTCAACCTCTAATCACATTGTCACAAAACTCACCTTGCAAGAGAGTTGTGTTTAAATCCCAGTGTTTTCATACAGAGTAACCGCTTGGGGGCTTTCCATCTTCAGGGCTTGTTAGTAGAGGCCTTCGACTGTGGTTTTTTAAAATATTCTAGCAGTCACTTGGAGCAGAGTCTATGAAAATCAGAGGCTGAGAAGACCCTGATGCATAATTTCTATCTTTTACAAAGGGGGAGAAATGGAAGTGGAGGCCAAGAGATGTGCTCACACTAAAAGTAAATCTCTACATATTTCTCTCACTGTATACACCCCCCCACACAAAGTATTCTTCATAGAAATGTAGTATACTGACTCATTTTTTCATTTTGTTTGCTTCTTTTCAGATTTATTATTTTTAATTCTGTTTGACTTATGTAACTCCCCAGTCTTGATGCACCTAAATGAACAATAACAATAAGCAAATTGTATACCCCATGGTTTTCAGATTAGTTTTGCCTGGTTAATAGTAAAACACCATGATATGCAGTTCTAAATTAAGATTACAATTGGAATAAGACAACCCTTTTGAAGGACTTATCAGTGGCATCTGCAAGGGACATGTGACAAACTGAAGCATCCACAAATTGTGACCTATGTACTTTCCCCAGATTCAGAAACAACTGGAAGTGACCCATGTTGTTATGACTTAAAGTGTCTCTCTCTGTCTCAATCATTGTCAACAATGTCCCATCTCATTTTTGTTATAAAATAGTAGAAGCATCTATAAGTAGGAGAAGTTGGTGTTCCATGCCAATATTTTATAAACAGTCATGTGATGTTTGATATTTCTCCTCTTTATACTAGAAGTATGAAAGCTCAAAGTGAAAGCAAGTTGAGGGGTGGGAATGAGGCTTCTTGTTGGGATGTAGCAGAAGACCTATCAGTGCTTGAAATCTAGATTCTGATTTAATGGCCAAAAGATTCATTGTATTCATTGAGCAAATTGTGTTTGAGAATTACTGGGCACACAATATGTGTCTTGATCTTATTTTTCAACTACAGAGATCCAAATTTGAGAAAAACAGATGGAAAGCAAATGGTGCACAATGAAGCTGTAGTGACCTAGGAGGAAAAAGTGTAGTAGAAGAGAAATTAGCAACTAATGAGCTTGATATATGCCCCAGGAGCTGGGCTGGGTACCTCATTGGCAGCCTGTTTTTATGTATGTAGCTGACTTAACACATGTGTCTTTTTTATTTTATAATTTTTATATAAGTTCATTTTACACGCCAATCCCAGTTACCTCTCCCTTCTACCCACTCTTTCCACCTTCCATCCATGCCACCCTTCATTTACTACTCAGAGAAGATAAGGCTTCCCGTGGGAAGTCAAAAAAGTCTGTTACATCACTTGAGGCAGGGCTAAGGATATCCCACTATACCTAGGCTGAGTAAGGCTGAGTAAGGCATTCCTCCAAAGATAATGGTCTCCAAAAAGTCAGCTCAAGCTTAGGAATAAATCCTGACCCCACTGCCAGCAGCCTTTGATATAGACAAGTTTAACCTAACTGGGAAGCTACTGCAAAGTCTTACAGCAGTAAGATTAAATAGTGGCTAAATAAATGGATTTGAGGTTAGAAAAACCAGGTTCTATCATTTTCTATTAGTTTACCTGGAATGTAAATTGTTGAAAGATTCATACTAGATAACATGTAATCTGGGCTTGGAAGATGGGTCTATGGGTAATCTGCTTGTTGAACAAGCATAAAAACCTGAGTCTGGATCTGCAGCACCCACACAAAGATCTGGACGCGGAGGTATGAACCCATTACCTAGTGCAGGGAAGAGGATAGTGGAAAAAGACAGGTGAAATGGGTCAATGTGCTGCTGATGAGGACCTGTTCCCAACCTGTATTGGGACTTTATAGACTATAGAGATTCTCTACCATAATGAAAGCTCAAGGAACATCTTGGAAGAGGAGGAGAAGATAATGGGTGGTCTTAAGGATAGGGAAGAATGCTGTGAAATGTTCTTTTTGGACAGTCTGGCCATCACATCCAGGAGCCCACATCAGCTGGGATTACCTGCAAAACTTGTGCAAGATCAAGTGTTCCAAAATTATGACATAGATGGGCAATGTACTCTAGGCATTAGGCATAGCCCCTCCCTGAAGCTGCTGGGAGAGAAATAATCATCCTTTTTGAGGCTATATCAAGCACTCAGTTCCACACACAAATTGAAAACTTCCCCTTATGAGTATGCGGTATGATCTCAGTACCAAGATGCACACATAATTAACAAAATACTGAGTGTCTTTATTAATCTGGTGATTCTCGTGACCAGCTGAAACTGGCAATAGAACACAGTTAGGTCAAGTTTTGTTAAGTATTTGACTCCCTTTAGACTTTGACAGTAATGGTCTGACTTTTGAATCAGCATTATCCATATATCAAGAGGGATGGTAAGGACTGTAACATCTCAGATCTCATTCTCACTTTCAGAATTCAGATTTATAGTTTAACAAAATCCCAGATGATTTTTATACATGTTAAGTTTTGAGACACACTAATCTAAGTCATTTCAATCTATTCTTGGACACAGCCAGATAAATATTTTTCATAAGAAATATTTTCCATTTGCCCTGTCTGGTTATTTAATATGCAGGTAATACTCTCTTTCCTGAGTGCCAACATCTTGAAGTACACTTTATGATTGGGCTATTGAAAAAAACATTGACTATAAATTAGCATTTCCAGTACTACTAATAAAATTTGGTATCAATTCATACTTAAAGTGATAACTTTTAAGATCGAAAGGTGTATTATGTTTCTTCATTTTAGAATTTTTAAATTATTAAAAAATGCAAAATCAATGTAAAATATATCACAATAACCATTTAACTATGCAGTTTTGTGGTATTAGGCAGCATCACATTGTTGTAGAGGAAATCTCCACAGTGGTTTCATCTAGAACAACTAAATTTTCACATCACCCCTTTTCTTCATTATTATTTACTGTATAAAAAGAAGTAAGTTGCCTTGTGAGAAGAACTCAGTAATTCTGGTGATGGGCTAGAGGTGGCTTCCAAAAATTTGTACATAGGTGATGGCCTTGATTTATAATCTTGTGAAACATTATATTGCATGTCAAACACCATTTAAAGCAAGTAACATTGTGTTCACTTGCTATGCCATCATAGAAAACAAGTATGTTATTGTATTAAAACATAAAATCTGTGGAAATACATTTATCCAAAATAACTCCACTGTTATCTCATTGCACTTAGGTGATGGCTTAATAATGATAAAGTGGTAGAACAGCCTTCCTCTGTTATTTCTGCTGCTGTCATTATTGACTCATGAGCCATTGTTAAACATCTTACAAATAATTGAAGTCATCTTAAAATTCCTCATGCTGTTTAGACATCACAACGTTCACTTACTTTGAATAATATGTTTATCTTGAAAAACTGAATTTTTCACTTTGTAGCAAATAAAGCCATTGTCTCTGCATAAACTGCTCTTCGTTAAGGAGTAATCTTCATCTTTGTTATTCAAGAGACTTCAAGTATCTGGGCTCAATTTGACTTCACATTCTTTTGGCAAATGCAGGCACACAATCATAAAATTTAAATATCAATCAATGATTTTTTTCTTTGTTTCCATCTTCCAGTGTAAGCTCTTGAGAAACTTCATTAATTCCTGCCACAGTATTGGCAGAAAATTGATACCAATTTCATCGAAGTGTAGCTGTGGCACAAATACTCTCCTCTAGTTTCACAAATTATCTTAATACTGGTTTATGAAGTGCATCATGAACATGAGGGTTGGATCTTATAGCACACACTTTCTGTGCTTTCTTATTTTGAAGACCATCATTAGGGATGACATTTTTGCTCTTTGCCTGTGTAAGAGAGAGAGACTATGTGGTCTGCAAATTCTTCCTGGTTCTCATGAAGTACTACATGGTTCAAAAGGTCATACCCCTCTCCCTTTTCAAGAGACAGATGAAATATGAGTCCTTGTGGATCTACCCAGTAACCACACCAGAATGAAAAATTGAAAATTTTAGAAGTTCTTTTGGAAATATAAATGTCCATAATTTTATGTAAAATACAAAATATGATGAAGCACTGTCCTGTCAGATGCAGTTCGTGTTTTGGAAAAATTCCAATTACCATGTGCATTGTATACCCTATTAGTAAATTAAGAAAATGTCCTCTCAGTTTCTGTGGTAGTAGAAAATATGTTCACTAACATATTAATTGGGAAAAGCTCTTTTTCAATGAAACTTGAGAAATGAGATAAAAGTACATTTGTTACAAAATGTTATTGATAAAATTATTAAAATTCCTATGAGGTTGGGGGGCTAGTATTTATTTAAGTTAAAAGAAACTTGAGAGAGAGAAAGAGATTAATAATGCCCCCACATCTCATGACTAGGATGCATTAGGCAGACTCAGACCAGGGTTATGTACCCCAGAGATCTGTGTTCCAGGTTGAGTTCTATTTTATTATTTGTTTGCTTTTTGTATAACACTATTCTATTGTCTTTTTCTCCTGTGTCACAATTATAAACACATGTGGAAATTATTTTACTGTGTCACTCAAGATGTCATCTCAGACCCTTGAAACCTTACACGAAATAATAGCAGAGAGAAACCTGAACAGAACACATGTAAGCAGGAGTCAAACATCTCATCCTTGAGGGTGTTTAACAAAAGAGGCATGGATCAGGATGGGTTCACTTCATAGCGAAGACTTAACTTTATGATTTTCTTGATGGCATGTGCATGTGGAAGGGCATCCTTTAAATATTGACTTTTGTTGATACATATGGTACTAAGCCTTTGCTCTGTTTATTCTCTGTTAACTAATTGCTGAAAAAAGAGATGAAAACTTTCCCATTAATAATACTCTATTAGCTATTGTTTGCTGCTGTAATAAAACAATATGACCAAAAGCAACCTACAGAGTTTATTTGGGTGTAGAGCTGCAGACAGATAATCCACAATGGTGGGGGAACATGGCTGCATGGGAGCAGGTGACTGGAACAGGAATGAGAGATTACATCACCTTTATCTGCAAATTCAACTGAAGGAGATTGTGTAGCCAGGGAAGGCGTGAGGTTATGAATCCTCAAAACTCACTCCTAGTGACATACTTCCTCCAGCAAGGCAACAAGAACTACTCAAATAGCTTTACCAACTAGAGACATCAATACCTGAGCCTATGGGAATAATTACCTCTCAAAGCACCACAAGTACCCTAAGACAGACAAAACAAAAAATACTAAAAAGAATGATCATGGTCATGCTAGTGTGGTCGCTCCAAGAAAATAGAGACATAGTGTTGTAAAAAGGCATGGGGCAGACCTTGGCAGGCCCATGGGCCACATGGCAGGTGAGAACTCATGGCAGGTGAGGGACAGACACGCCATGCAGGTAGTGCTTATGTGGGAGTTTTATTGAGATAAAGTGAGTGGGAGAGGGAAGAGAGAAAGAGAAATACAGAAAGAGGAAGAAGAAGAAGAGGCAAGGACCAGCCTGCCTCTTATGAAGAGCAGTGGGAAAAAAGAGAGATGAGGAGTGGGTGGAGTTTGTCTCGTAAAGGGACCTTTGCACTTGCATGCAGATTAGGTAGTGACATAGCAGTCATGTTGGCCAGGGTACTGCCTAGGATCATCCTGCCAGGTGACAAGGGCCAGAATAATGCCTGAATCCAAACATACAGGATTTTGGGACACTGATAAATGTGGGACTTAGAAAAACTAAAGATGGTGCCCAGACGTGTGGCTAACTGAATCCACAAAAAGCCTGAAAAAGCTTGGGAAAGATTGGAGTGAAGCATGTTTTCTTGATAGCAGCAATTTCTTGGGTCTGCTCTGCTTGTTAGAAGCAAGCAAGCGCTCTCATCTAAGAGAGGCTTCCTGACTCAGCTTCAGCTGCAAAACCCTGCAGCTCATTAAGAGGTCCTGCCACGAAACACTTAAA
>NW_026067893.1:11022954-11043688 GCF_014885135.2 Alexandromys fortis | reverse complement strand
TCTGAAAAAGCCTGGGTTAAAACCGGTCTCACTGAACATAGCGGACAATGAGGACTACTGAGACATCAAGAACAATGGCAATGGGTCTTTGATCCTACTGCATGTAGTGGCTTTGTGGGAGCCTAGGCAGTTTGGATGCTCACCTTACGAGACCTGGACAAAGGAGGGTTTTCCTCGGACTTCCCACGGGACGGAGAGCCCTGATTGCTCTTTGGGCTGACGAGGGAGGGGGAATGGATTGGGGGAGGGGGAGGGAAAGGGGAGGCAGAGGTGGGGAAGAGACTGAAATATTTAATAAACAAAGAAAGAAAGAAAAAAAAAAGAAAAACTAAAGAGAACAAATTATTCTCAACTCAAAGAAAATTGTGGCATAGACTCATAAATCTATTGTATTTTAGCATAAATCTTGAAACAAAAATAGCATAATTCTGCATATTTAACTTATTGACAATACCAATTTTTAAAATTAAAGTTTTTCTCATCATTTCCTATTTCTGAAACTCAAATATCCCAAAGCTAGTTTACTGTACACCTAGAACGTAACCTCCCCCTTCCAGGCAACAAATGCCATCTTCATCGTCGCACTGTAAAGTGCATCCCCATCATCTTGTCATCTGGCTACGTTAACTCTTTCATTTTTCTGCCATGAGAGATCACCCAGTTTACAGTGGAGCAAAGCTTTCACGTGCTCTTTAGCTTTTAATGCTGGTTAAAAAATTAATAATGCATTTCAAGGTATGGATTGTGGTGATAAATATTTCAAGCATCATGAATCTATCATGACCAAGACACCCAAGTCAGTGAAAATGGATAGCAAACCTGCAGCATCCATGATCACCCTTTGAAAGGATGACCTAAGAAAAACCATTGTTTCCACAGTTCTTGTCTTTGTCCAGTTTCAAGTTCCTCAACTTTTTAGGTCAAAGTTGTTCTGCATATTTAAAGAAGGGTTTGCATTCTTCTAAATTCACCTACATCTAAGAATTTTTCAAGAACAAACTAGGTAAAGGAGGAAGGGGTTGGGTGCTTTCTCTACTTCTCTGAGCTAGTAGATTTTTATCCCAGTATCGGGCTCCTGAATCTTTATTGATAAAATAGAACAATTGAGAAGGATTAGTTTAAAAACAACACAGGCTTTCTAAATGTATCAACATTTAGGTACCTATGTTTCAACTGTGGTAGCAATGTTCTTGGTCAATAAATGAAACATTATCTTCCAGCTTGAGCTTGAATTAAAAAAGAGGATGATGAAGATATTCCAGAGAAGCAGAAATGAGAGAGACCCCAGGCTTGTTAAGGAATTCTCCACTCCTGGCTTCAGTGCTTTGCTCAGACACCTGCCTCTGGACTTTGTGAGACAGTCACTTCATCCTCACATGGAAGTGCTCAAACACACACCTCGTTATTTGCTTAAACTTCTTTGAAACCAGGTCGCTACTTTCAACCAAAAATGTCAGGCGGGAATTAAATTTGACTTTTACTTTTCAGACCTTGATGAAGATAGAATGTGGTTTGGTATTTGTAAGAAAAGAGTCTGCGTAGAAAGCATTCAGAAATTGGATCATTAAAACATATATAGGCTTGCTAGAAAAGTAGCAAAAAATCTAGGAAAGATAATGTCAACATTAATCCATTTATATTGTTTTGTAGCTTAAAAGAAAATACCTAAAATCTTCATTCTAACCCTAGGGGTTCAAGGTAATTATTTTCAATATAGAAGAAAATCCTATGGTATAAAGATGTTAAGTGGATCTTACAGTGGCATAGCTGCCACTGTCCGAAGCCTGAAAGAGAGAGAAACTCAATACATAGTAAGTAAATACAGAATATTTATCTGTGTATACTGATGGGTTCCTTTGCTCTTTTGGGGATGCTGTACTTAAAGGGCTTAGTGATTGGTCACTTAGTGATTGGTGAACTAATATGCCATGATGGCAGGAAGGCTTTTAGAAAGAATTTTGTGGTAAATATCTATTTGAAAGACAATGATCAAGCAGTAAATGGCAATGAAATGAAAAAAAATAAAGAAATGTGAATTTCCAGTTGTTTGGTATAAGGTCTTACATGCATGAAAAAATTAACAAAATATATAGGGCCCCACAGAGTGTCAAATAAGCAAATGGGGGTAGAAACAAACAAAATTATCCTACTTCAAACAGATGTGTTTTCTAGGCACACAATAATAAACATAAATTCTGATAACCCAAAGTTTCCGAAATGACAGACGTCTATTCATTGCACATGCTTAGATCTCTCCTTATGCCCATCTGCAATTCAGAGTTAGCTAGGAAGTGCTTGCACCCATGCTGTGAGCCCAAATGTTCACCCGCTTACCTTGCTTTTCATAAGAAACACGTGAACATCTGTGTGCACGCCAGAGTGCAGGGAGGGCTTTCTTGGCAATGTTCCTTTGGCTCCGAGCATCCATGTGAGCATTGTGGAAGCCTCCTTTTTGATATCTGGACCCCATGTGATTCAACCAGTCATTCACTTGTTTATGTGAAGCATAAGAGAAGAATGTAGAAAAGACCTGACATGTCAGAAAGGCAGAGCATAGAGCGAGTCTTTCCAAAGAAAAAGGTTAATGATGAAATAAAGAGCAAAGGAGAAATGAGAAAAAAGACAAAAAAAAATCATACACACCATGAAAAAAATGAGCTAGGAAATATTACAAGATCTAGGCTGTATTCCAAGGAGCAAACATGTAGTGAGAGAAAGAATTGGATGTTGTTGCTCCCAAAAGGAAACAAATAACAACACTGTGTTAGAAATGCTGTATGGTGTTTGCATGTGTATTGTAATTTATATCTGGAATGTCTTCCAATATATAAGGTGTCAAGAGCTTAATTGACTTACCATAGCATTGTTAGGGGACAATGGAAGCATTAGGAAGTCTGGTCTAGTAAAGTTATTTTATTTTGCCTATATTCTTGGACAGGCAGTTGGGACCCTGACACCATCTTGTTTGTCTCTACTGCTCAAACCCCATGAGGTGAACAGTTTTACCTCTACTACCTACCCTCCTTCATAATATACTTTCTACCAAAGGCCCAAAGGTGATTAAGCCCTTGATTGCAACCTTTGGAACAGCTGGTTCAATCTTTCCTGTCTCCATGATGTTTATTTTAAGTTTCACCACAATGATGCAGAACTTACTAACACTAGTGTGTGTGTGTGTGTGTGTGTGTGTGTATGTGTGTTCTTTTCTTTGCAATCAGACTATCCCACAAAGCAGCAGGGGCTTTGACCATAAGAAATATGATGGTAGCACTGAAGAATATTCTTAAAGAGCCCATCATGTTGGCTACCTATGCCCACAAAGTGGAAAGGTCTGAGGTCATTTTAGGCAGCATGAGAGCACACCTTTCTGCAAACATAGTCTCTGACTCAGTTGATTTTTAATGGGAAATACCTTTCTATTTAAGACATTTCTCTCAAATAAAACTCTCTCTATATATGAAACTAATACCTTAATATATACTAAAAAATAAAATTAATTGGGAGTTTTCAAAAGTATGATATATCCTAGGAGACAAGAAATACGGCATAACTATAAAATATCTGTCAGTCAAAATTAATCCATTCCCATAGATTTGCACCTACTTTGTGGGCTTTATCAAGGTCTACAGTATATTATAGACAAAAAAGAAAATCATGTTTGTTGAGAGGCCATTTCTTGTCATGCCATGTTGTTTCTTATATTGTACTTATTAAGACACTAGCTTAAAGAAAGCCTTCTGGCACAGATTTGATTTGACTTGATTAGAGTCATTCAAGGAATATTGTGCAACAGGACAAATTCAAGTTTACCTTGGCCACTTAGTGAGACCCTGTCTCAAAATAGACAGGGCTGTTGCTCAGTGACAGGACACTTGCCTGGCATGTGTGAGATGCTTGGTTCAAGGCTCAGTGTCACATTTGAAGGTGTTTGTTTGTTTTAAGCTACACAAACCCTACTTCATATTGCTGTTGCCAGGCTCTCTCTACCCTAATTGACTGAATTTGCTCTTAATTATTACTTTTAAAATAGATTTATTTTTTATTTTATATGTATGGGAGATTTGTCTGTGTGTATGTTTATGTAATACATACATGCCTGGTGTCTGTGGAAATCAGAAGAGGGCACTGAATCTCCTGAAACTGGAATTCCAGGTAATAGTAAGCTGCCATGTTGTTGTGGACAGTTAATTCGGGTTCTCTAAATGAACAAGTGCTCTTACCCACTGAGAAGTCTCTCTAGACCTGTATTTCCCCTTAAATCATGAGAAAGACAAAACAAAACACACAAAAAAATTCTTCTTTAATTTGCTTTTTATCACATGTGTACTCACAAAAACAAGAAAATTACCTAATACAGAGGCACAAGATATTATTTTTTTAAATAATGTTTTGTGTGTCTGTCTGGGTGGGAGTATGTGTCAGGTGTACAGGTGCCAGCAGAGGCCTGAAAAGGACCCTGGGTCCCTGGGAGCTGGAGTTACAAAGGTGGCTGCGAACTACCTTTATATGGATGCTGGGAACTGAACTTGGGTCTCCTGGAAGAGCAATAATAAATTCTCAACCATTGAAACATATATCCTGCTCATTTAGTTCTTACCCGGTAACTCTTGGCATTTTGATTTGAGCTTTGTGCCCATTTCTAAGTGTGATCACATCCGGAGAGAAATAGCTAGTATTTTTCTCTGTTGCAAAGACATACTGAACTGAGTGGGTGTGTTGGCGGAGTCTTAGCACTTAACTGCTCTAAACATATGCCACGTAGTTGTACCATTTTCAAGGTTAAAATACAGATAATCTTTGTAATCTTTATTACAAATGAAATGCAACATTGAGCTTTGGACTGTGATCAAGACATTTTGGGGGAGAATCTCTGAAAGTTCATAGAGGAAATAATTACGCTACAGGCAATCCTTTTACCAAGAATAGATTATACTCTATCCATGCAAGCAATTCTCCAAGAATGAATAAAGCTTTTAAATAATAGACTTACCACTTGTCTAAATAAGAAGGGAAGTGTCTGTTTTGTAGTCACTAGATATGTTCTAAAATCACTACCTACCCCCTAAGTTTGTTCTTCTTCCTAGGCTAAGGCAATATTACAGCAATGCCATGCATAGAATATACAAGGGTTGCTAGTTTCTTACGTAGAATATAGTCATTCAAAGACCTCACTTGAATTGCTCATCTTCTGGGGATAAGTAAACATCAACCTTGATGATAGTAGCTCACACTCACTTCAGAAGACATATAAACCACTAAAGAAGATTCGTGGTTATCTGCATACGTATTGCAGTTGGAGGAGTAAAAGGGTTAGACATCAAGTGTTTAGGCAAGCACATTGTGTTGCCCAGACTTTCTGAATTAGAAGCTCATTTACTACACCTGAAAGGTTGCAAACAGAATCTAAATCCATGTGACTTCAATGCAGATGATGTTCTTTGCCTCCCACGGAATGCCGTCACAGTACAAGACCAGGCAACTTTCCGGAACAAGAAGACCTACTGGATTGCTAAGCCATCATTGGGCTGGGTGTCTGATGGGAAATGAAACTCTAATGGTTAGTGAAGTCAGGGCATCCAGTTGCTGCAGTATTTAGCAAGGCTGCTCAGCAACTGATGTCCCGTCAGCTGGGAAAAGTGTGAAGGCAGTAGGAGAAGCAGAGATGGTCTCCTGTCTTTGAGAATCATGCACTCCAATTATTCAGTGTGACATAGGGGGGAAGAGAAGGAGAGAGAGAGAGAGAGAGAGAGAGAGAGAGAGAGAGAGAGAGAGAGAGAGAGAGAGAGAGAGAACAAGCACACGGCTAACTGAATGAAAAGATAGTCACTAAAATTTATAACAATCTTTTATTTTTTGTTAAATCTTCATTAAATTTTCTTTTTTTTTTTTAAGCAGGGAATATTTCATTCTTCACCTCAATGACACTTGCAAATAATACTGAAATATAAAAATGTTGCTAGGATTAACAATAGCCCCTGAGACATCTAGAAAGTGACCCACTGGGACAAACTTACTGTTTTTCCATTTCTTCCATCTTGTGATTTTAGGTGTGATGAGCTTCCTGCTGTAAGGAAATACAGAAGTGGAGCGCTCGACTGTTTAGGAACTACATTGTGTAATAGAGAACACAGGAAGTACTGGGACAGTCAAGGACAACTTCCTGCAGAAAACAAGATTTGAAGTGACCTGTGCATGCTTGGGAGGCAACAGTTGTAGAGTATGGGGTTTTGAGGACAGACGGCTCCCATCCCAGCTCCATCACTGGCACTTTTTATCCATGTGACCTCGGCAAGCTAATTAACTTTCAACTTTTTTTTTTTTTTTTGTGTGTGTGTCTCAGATGTCTCAACTGTGAAATGTAGATGACTGTTGGGCTCAGATTCATAAAGCATCTAGGACAGTCCCTGGCAACCGTCCACTTTCAGCAATGGATGACATCTTTGTTAATGTTTAAAGGGAGAGCCCGCTCTGGGAGAGTGTTGGTTTATTCATACATTCAGGATTTTAGTATTTACTGAACGTCTCCATGAAGGCTAGGAAAACACTGTCTGCGATATCTTAGTCCGTACCCTAATCTGTGCTCTGCAGGAGCATCACAGAACAATGCTGAACCATGACTGTCACCACCCAAGTCACTGATCTGTCGTAGCTACAGTAAACCTGAGACATTATGTACCACCTGGTGTGGTGCAATCTGAACGCCACAGCACCACCTGTGAAGCAGTCTTGCCAAAGTTGTTTACTCTGAGTCTAATGAAGCTTTTAGCAATACTTTACAGCCTCTGGCCCACACAGTAAACACAGGGGATGGATGGGCACATGACTGGCACTTTAAGGAAACAATTAGCCATGTGAGGAGTGTGGAACTTCCCTCAAGATAATTAACCTAGTGTGTCCAGGAAAATTTGGAAAATGAACAAATAAAAGAAGGAATATTTGAAATTACAACTAGCTGAAACATAGTTAAGGAATTCAGATGCCATGATGGCCCCTTTTTCATTATACAAGTAGAAAACATTTTGGAGGCAATTTGGAGAATCATTAAGGTTGCATTATACCCAAAAGGACTATTAATGTTTTAGTTTTACTATTAAGGTGTTTATGTGGTATAGTAGTGATAGGATACACATTTTAGTTTTCTGAAAAGGGGAAGCCTCGAATGAAGTATGTGTTTTGCTTGAGTTTTGTTTTAATTATTTTTTTTTCCTCAAGAGAACTAAGTTGCTAAAAGCAAAATTGGTGCCAGATTTGAGAAGCAACTGGGGCTATTTTGGAATTAATCTTCTTCTGTCCCTTCCTTGTGACCCCACAGAAATCCCACTGAGGAGTTCTGTGGACCTTTAGAGGAGGCAGCATCTTATCTGTAACAACATTTGATTGGAGAATCTCAAGTGCGTTACCTACAGAGGAGCTTATCGCCGTGTAGGAGGCAGAGGAGAGATAAGGAAAATAGGAGGAAGACCAGGAGGCAGGAGGGGTAAGAAGGAGGGGTGGAGAAGTGAGGGGACAACAATAAAATTTAAGAACGAAATGCTAGCCAATATGACAAGAGAGGCAGGGGGCACTAGGGGAATATAAACCAAGTAACAAAAAAGAATAAGAGATCTCAACTACAGGTTTCTAACACTTAACTAGTTACAAGAGAATCTGGATTTGCAGAGATAGAAAGCAAGATAAAAAGCATGCCTTAGATAGGCAGAGTTCTGTGTGATTTGTGTAACGTGGCGCTATCCTAACTACCTTGAAACTCAGGCACAGTGTGGTTGAAGACATTGCTCAAGGTCACAGTTTTTTCAGCACAGTTCAAAGATACAAGTCCAGGCAGTCTGTTTCCAGACTTTGAACTTGAAGTCAGTTTTGCCAAGTGAGGATCTATGAAACTCAGAACCTATAACTAGGGAATATAACAAACTGTGGTTTAAATTTGAATGCACATATAATTTTATGCATCTAACTCGACTGCTCCCCATGACTGTCCTCATGAGCCTGTAGGGTAGGCTGTATGACAGTCTACCCTTTCTAGGGGAAAAGGCAAGGTCGATTTGCAAGGTTGCAATGCTGATTAACCAAGGTTAGTCCCACTAGAAGCCCAAGACAAGAAGCAACTTCCTCATTCATAAATCTGTTCAGTGCTCGGGCCAAGATGGATTCAGAAGGTATTTGTTGAAACTTGCCCTTTTATCAGAAAAGGTAGCTACAGTCAGAATTACCTTTTTCAGTTGGCATGGCAATCTCCAATAGTCTGTCCTTTTCTTACATTGCATTTGCCATGTGTTTTGTCGCTAGAGAAGTAATTATTCTACAAGGTGAAGAAAAGTTACATCATGGTGGTGATGGTAGCACCGTACTGTGCTGAAATGTCCTTTGAAATATAGTTAAAATGGCCCATGAATTTATTAGATGCATTTACCATGGTAAAAACTAATAGTCTAATAACAAGAACATAAGGGGAATTATGGGACAGCAAAGTATTAAGTTATGTTAATAGCTGAATCGGAGACTACCACAAGACTTCCAGTTTGGTCTTGAGTACAGTCAGTAGTGTTGTACAAAGATTTTATGTTGAAATAGCTGTTTCTGTCCTGTATTACTATTGGGCATCCCCACCAAAACATATAACACAAATTATATCAGTATTAAAATTAATTCTTTAATATTAATTAAGTTAATATTAAATTAATATTAAACATTAATGTTAAATTTTATGAAGTATGTGAATGGGCCTATCCATATACACCATCAAATCACCTGTATTTCAAATTGCTATTTAGCCTTTAAACCTCTGCTTAGAATATTCAAACTCTTTCATAGAAAACCAGATACTTTTGTGGCTTCTTGCTCTCAGTGTAGACATTCTCAACCTTCCCTGAACCTTTGTTCATGTATTGCTCTCATCTTAATATATTTTAAATTATGTGCTGAAGTGCTTGCTTTAATGATTATATTCAGAGTTCATTGAGAACACAGAGGAGTGACTTTCATCTCTACATTTCTAATACGTAGAATATTATACCTTGCAGAAATTTTCCCAGTGAGGTCATTGAGTGAGTGACTAAAACACAAAGACATCCGAGACTGGACATCAGCCGCCTTCTTTTGGGTCTGGCTCTGGCCCTCTGTGTAAGAGGCATGCCCCTTAGATTAGCCCATCACTGTCAGTGGGAATTGCCTGTGACATCTAATAAACCAAGCATCGTGCTCTGTCTTCACATAGTGCTGCCTTTGAATATGTAAAAATGTCACAAAAGACAGCCTGCCCTTCTGGAAGACAATGATGAAGTGCATAATTAATGATTCAATTTTCTCTAACACAACAGTACCCTGTTTCTTTCTGTAATGAGTAAATGAGGATTATACACTGTGGACAGAGAGTGGGCTGGGTCTCCAGTTCTTAACCTGCTGTACCTCACCTCTGGTCTGCTCTGGAGAGACCTTGACTTCTCTCCCTTCCTTCCATCTTTTCTCCCTCCCTTCCTCCCTCCTTCCCTCCCTTCCTTCCTTGTTTCCTTCTAAACAGATTAATACAGACATTACTCTGGGTAGAGAGGTCATAGGCACTAAGCAATAATTTACTACTATTAATCTATTAAATACACATAGAATTAAACTGCCTCCTAAAGACTTACAGTTATACTTATAGATTAGTTCAGTCATCTCTCAATCCACATTAGAGAACTTTTTTTTGGTTTGTTTTCTGGTTTTTTTTTTTTTTTTTTTTTTTTTTTTTTTTTTTTTTTTTTTTTTTTTTTTTTTTTTCCTCCAGTAGATAGTGGTTAACACAGAGACTCACTACTGGTCAAGATGTAAAGGATAAGAGACTTTGAAATGTTTGGCCCTAAATGGGACATGTATATCACATCCCCCTCCTCCCAAGGTTCAGAGATCATTGTAGAAGATGGAGATGAACAATTGGAAGAGCCAGAGAAGGGGCATGGCTGCAAGGAAATAGGATTTTCCCAACACAACAGGGCCATTGCATATATGAAGATCACAACAGTTGTGGTACCATACAGAGGTCCTGGAGAAGCTCAAGTCAGACGAAATCTCAGTATTCAGGGGAAAGGTGGACAGGAGTGCCACCCCTACCTAAGGAATTGTTGGCTATTGATAGTTGCTGGGAGAGAGAAGCTCACTCTATGTGAGTAGTCCCTGATAGGTCTGCCATGCTTCAGAGGAAGGCAACACTGTGAGAGTATATGGGAAGTACGGACTGTGCTTGATGTCTTTCTTAAAAGAAACATAAAGTTGGGTGGGTATGGAAGGGAGCAATTGTCTGGGAGAGTTGGGGAGAGCGTAGTGGGCATGATGGAAACACATTGTCTGAAATTCTCAAATAACTAATTAAAATGAAAACTACCATATACCAAATATTTTCAAATACTACCTTACATAGTATATTTTTCTACCAAATCATCCTTTAAAGACTTGGCTTTTTAAATTACATATTTGAGGAGAGCCATGGAGCTTCTGGTTTGCAGAATCTGCTTAAAAGCTGCCTGTTCATAGTGCATGTGACTCTGGCTTTGAGGTTAGTAAGTTTTATGCTGTGGAAAGAACAAAGGGATGTTTGTTTATATCGACAATAACTTCAATAATTTTCACTATCTGTGTTTTTATGACTGAAAGTTAGAAGTCAAATGTAGACACAAATAATATAAAAATATTAAAAAGTCACTTAGATCTGCGTGCTGCAAGTAAACAAATTCTGCCTACATCTTTTCACCCATTACGTGGAGATGATAAGAGTTTTACTTCTTGGAATGCTATAGACTGAGTAATAGAAGGGAGGACTGGAAACTAAAGACAGTGTGAAAAAAACCATGGTAAGGAGAAAATAACAGTGGAATCAATTAGAAAAGGTTTGGTTCTCACATGGATGTGAGCCTGCCAGACTTCTGGCTTCCTTCTTTCACCTCTTCTTCCCTGGTTTCCTTCCTTCCTTCCTCCCTCCCTCCCTCCCTCCCTCCCTCCCTTTCTTCCTGTTGCTTTTCTTCTTTTGTTGTTGCTCTGGATTACCAAATATTTTTTTTTTACATAACGTTTGTATAGTAAATTAAATACAGTAAATAAAAGTTAGAGTTTAAGTATTCAAACTAACTTATACCTTTATTCTTTTCCTCTCTGCATTTTGAGACAGGACCTAACTATGCAGTCAGGAATGGTCTCCACCATTCTACCCTCAGCCTCAACTTTCCAGAGCACTGGGGTTGCTGAGTCTGTGCACCATCATCCGTCACACCTTTGTCTAGCTTTAAACTGTGTAACATTTCACATAGCGGAGGGAAATGTGTACAATCTCTTTGAATCTCACTTTCCTTCCCTTTCAACTTACATATTTCATTCAGGTTGGGTGAGAACGTTGACCTGAGAGGCAGATGCTGAGGAAGCTGTAACAGGACAGCTATGAAATGAAGAAGGGTTGTCACTTGTACCTCAGGGATCCCAGGCATGCTACCCTGTTAGCAGGTGTGCTGGCCTTACTCGGACTGGAGAAACATTAGCAGGAGGAGGTGAGAGACAAAAAAATATCCCAGGGGCTTAAATAATTAAGAACACAAAACTTCTTCCATTTACAGTTAGTCTTTCTTCTTATCTAATAAGAAGAAACAAACAAAAACCCACCATATAAGAAACGAAGGACTACCAGGCAGCTCTTTTTATTCATTCAGCATGTAAGAGTGAAAGATAAATGCAATTAAACTGTCAATAGAGCTCAGCTTACATTTGGCCTTTCAATACATCCCTGCCTGTGCTACGTCCCTCTGCAGCATTGATTTGGGTATTGTTAACCTTTATCTATTGCATGTTTACATTTCCCTATTAGGGCCTAACATCAATATCAGGCTTTTAGAAAGGACAGAGGCAACCAAAAAGGAGATACTAGGAAAAGGTCAAAAATTTCTGAATTGAGGGGTGCCAGTCCTACTCTGGCCTGGAAAATGTTCTGGTTATAAAAACAAGGCCAAGGCCCAGAGGCAAGCAAATGTGGTATATGAATTTGGAGAGGATGGAAGACAGGCAGTAATTAGGTACAGGCAGCAGGGGCACCTCCCATGAGAGGCAAGGAGAATTTATCAGGCAGAGATGAGCTAAGTGGCAGTGGTAGGTACTGAGCAGAGTGTGGGATGGATGGGCAGTACCTGGAAGAAGGTAAGGTAAGCAGGGCCCTCTACTGCCTTACAGTTCAACTCTGGTACTTTCCTCCCATGCTTGCTGTGTTCTGCAAGACTCAAATTCACAGTTTTAGTCTCCAGGTCAGGAACTCCAGCCACAGCAGGATAAATACCTTGTATAGGCCTTATAGAGGAAAAGCTATTTTGGGGATTATTGATTTTAAAACCTTGTATCAGCCTCTGAGAAACCTACCCAGAGCCTGCATATATCCTCAGACACAGAGTACATTTGACAGACAATTCATCAATAGTTAAAGTAAAACAAAATGTAGAAGTTATTCCACTAGTGAGCCTCCTTATCCTTTTTCCATCACCGCTGTATTCAAGCTCACAGTTCTGCGGCCCTCTTGCATTAACAGCAGATCTTTGAACATATGTTAGCTGGGAGGTGAAGTTGTTTTCTTCTGCTTGCTAATACTCACACTACTCACAGACCCTGCATTTAGGGTGAAAAGGGCCATGGAAAAACACCTCACCACTGACTAGCCTGAGAGACCTGGGCAAGGAAAAACACCCTGACCCTGACTTGATCCCAGGACCAGGGCTTGAAATCACACCAATCCCTGAGCTTGCCCCAGAGTCAGGCTCTAGAATTCCACCAATCCCTGAACACAGAATCCCTCCAATCCCTGATGTCCCTGAGCTCTCAAAATTCCACCAATCCCTCAGCACAAAATGCTATAATCCCCGAGCTTGTCCCAGAATCAGCCCTCAAATATCCACCAATCCCAAACCACCCTGGAAAGTTCCATCCTTCCCCTACCCCCAAAGTCCAAAATAAGAGCTATACCTTGTTAAGTTTGCTGCTGTTTCCCAGCTGAGGCAGCTACCCTCCTGTATACTTTCTTCCCAATAAATCTCTTGAGTGATGTTTGTTGTGAGGTATGACTTTTTGCCAGAGCAGAACTCAGCTGTAACGACTTTCACAGGATCAGAAGGGAACACAGCTGTAACACTTTTTTTGGGGGAAACTTTCCTCTAGCAGAAAGGAGCTGTAGTGCTTCCGTGGACCCGAGCAGAGCCTAGCAGAGCTGTAACAACTTCGCTGGGGAAACCTTTTGTCCTGAAGCAGAGTTGTTACACACTTGCATTGAGGAAACCTTTCCCTGGAGCAGGGCTGTAAGCTGCTGCTACACTTATGGTGACTTTGTGGTTTTCTTTGGCTCCTGACTTCCAGGATACCTTTCCATCCTGGCTATAACGCTTATGCTAAGACCTGAGAGGAAATGGTGGAGAGAATCATTTTGAATATCACTGTGTGGACCTTGTCTAGCAAGAAGTATAAATGTATAAACAAAGAATTGTGACAATTCCCCAGAAGATACTAGGAAGTTTCTTAGAGTCTGTGTCATCCCTAATTCAACCTCTGTGACCCCATGTTTGATATAGACTGTGTGAACCCAGAGATGTTAGCTGTAATGTCCACTGTGCCAGCTGCACAAACAGAGACGAACAGGTCTGGTGCACATGTTCGTGTCTTGCTGATATACTAGACTTCCTTCAAAAACAGGATACAATTTGTTCTTGAGAGAATCATACCTGGACACAAACTAATAGTCAAACAAATTTTAAGAGATGCAGAGAGTTCAGGGTCTTGAGCAAGGATAACAGTTCATGTAGCAAGCCTTCAGCAATTTCTGTGACAAATTTACACGGATCCTCATTTTCCTTATCTGTATAGTGAAAGTGATGACTCTGCCCTGCCATACACACTATTTGTTAAATCTCATGTAATAAGAAGGGGAAATTTACAAAGGGAATTCTGAATACAACTTTTAGAGTCATTGGCAGATATCAATAGGTAAGTGTTCTTGAACCAATCATCTTGCTGTCTGCAGAAATGAAATGATATTAGGTGATTGTAAAACTCCATTTCTCATGCAGCATCATTGGAAGAGTAATAGGCTATGTTTAATGATCTTTGTCAAGATATCTGCTGACATTTGCTGGTGAGGTTGTGCCTTTGGACACACCAAGTCTTGCTCTGGCCTGTCATGTCTTCAAGAATGACCCTGGCCACTTATGAGTGAGTACATATATTTGTCTTTCTGGGTTTGGGTTACCAGACTCCTCCATCCATTTTCTAGATCCACCCATTTGTCTGCAGATTTCAAGATGTCATTATTTTTTTTTTCTGCTATATAATACTCCATTGTGTAAATGTACCACATTTATTCTTTCTTCAGTTGAGGGGCATTTATGTTGTTTCCAGATTCTGGCTATGACAAGCAATGCTGCTATAAATGTAGTTGAGCACAAGTCCTTGCAGTATGATTGAGCATCCTTTGTGAATATACCCAAAAGGGGTGTTGCTGGATCTTGAGGAAAGTTGTTTCCTAATTTTCTGTGGCTTTTAGTCATAAAGCAAAGAAAACCAACCTACAGCTAACAATCCCAGAGCACCTAGACGACAATGAGGTGTCTAAGAGAGACATACAGGGATCTAATCTATATTGGAAGAAGAAAAAGACAAGATCTCCTGCATAAACTGGGAGCATGGGGATCAGGGGAGAGGGTTGAAGAAAAGGGGAAAAAGGGAAAGGGGCAGAGAAAATGTATAACACAATAAAATCAATAAAAATATAATAAAAAAGAATTTTGTAGGCAGAAGGCTGTCTCTTTGCCCATATATGGCTGTGAGAGAATCCTACACTGAAACTTTGGTGGAGAAATCTAGATTTCAATGGTTCCATCTCCAGGTCTCCTAAGTGTGCTTCTACTTGCCAGACCATGTGTTCTGACCTGTGCTTAGTCACATGTTTTTAGTGGGTACATTGCTTGTGGACTACCCAGCCCCATTAATGGAGGGCTTATTCATGGGAGTTAACAACAACAGCAACCAAAAAAAAAAAAAAAAAAAAAAGGGAAAAGAAAAAGAAAAGAAAAAAATCTCTTTCTCAAGCCCTCCCTTACATGGTTGCATATTTCACGTTGGCAGAAATGTGCTACAGCTTGGTGACAGGTTTCTTCTTGATCGGGGGAATAATAAAGGAGACTTTTTATGGGTGTTCTTATTCATAACTGACTTTGTGCTTAAATGTCTCAGAAACAGGTGGGTGGAAGATCCTTGTGACTGCTGGATACTAGAGAAAGATCTGACTTCTAAATGCTTCTTGAGTTCTGAAAAGCCACATTGATTCACCATTCTTTCAGTTAAGTCTCTGTCTCTAGTGAAAATGCAAATATTCCCAAGTGCATAAATAGCATAAAATGTTCTGGTCACTAGTGTTTAGTGCTAGACTGGCCATAAGATCACTTTTGTTTCTCCCCATAGAAAGCAACCTGTCATTATTGTTTTACAAATATGGTGCATATCAGGACTATGAGAAAGGGAAAGCAAGCAGAGCAGAAACAGAACTGTGGGAGAAACTACCATGGGCCTATTGATGGAGTGCCCTGGGATAATGCTAAAAGGAAGGACATTACTGAATGTTTCTCACAAAGCTATATTAAGTGCTAGACACTGGGTAGATAACCCATCCATTCATTCATCCAGCTATCCAGCCAACCATCCAGTATACTTAAGATATATTGATCACTGAGATTTTATCTTTGAAAAACCAATTTTCCTGTCCCAGAAGGGAAGGGAAAGGTTTTATGGTTGGGGTCAGTTATATAGACAATAATGATAAAAATTGGAATACCAAATGATTGGCCTTCAAAGTATACTTATGATGGGGGATTCCCTTCTGTATGCTGTGAATATCACTGACTAATATAGAAACTGCTTTGGACTGATAGCAAGGCAGAACTTAGCTAGGTGGGAAAAACTAAACTGAGTACTGGGAGAGAGAAGGAGGAGTCAGGGAGAAGCCAGGTAACCCCACCTGAGACAGACCCAGAACTTTAGCCTATAAGCCACAGCCATGCAGCAATACACAGATTAATGGAGATGAGCTACATGAATATGTAAGAGTTAGCCAATAAGAAGCTAGAGCTAATGGGTGAAGCAGTGATTTAATTAATATAGTTTCTGTCTGATTATTTCAGATGTCTGAGCAGTTGGGAAATGAACAAGGGACCCTCTTTCCAACGAATTGGTGCTGATGTGGTTGACTAAAATCCACTTAAAACCTAAGAGGGTTTGAAAACAATTCTAGACACAAAAGTACATAAGTGTTTAACATAGGTTCTTGCTGTTTGCTGGACGCATGGCACAGCTCCTTTAAGAGAGGTTTTCCTGACTCAACAGTAGCAGAAAAAATAACTGCACCATTTTGAAATGCTGACTCTCTTGGCTGTGCTCTCAGTGAACTCTGACAAGGTCCAGCTATGGAGCATTTATGTGGGGCTTGTGAACAGAGTGGTACAACTTGCTTAATGGCAACATAGACTGGCTGAGTGCCTAAAAGTGGGTCTGTGAGCATGGCTATCATAGGCAGCAAACAGCTCATGCTGGGCTGCTTGGTTCAAGCAGGGAGTGCTGTATTTCCCCCTAGCAATGGAGCCACTTAAGTTCATAAGAGGGGCTTAGCATTTTAAGAAGCACTTCTGGTCAGAAAAAATTTCAGATACACAATAGGACAGATTCAGACACAAAAGACCTCTCAATGGACCACAGTGATGGATAAGTGTACATAGGCTTGGGAGAGAGAAGAAAGAGAGTATAGAGAGTTGGAAAAGAAGTAAATAGTTTAAAAATAAAACAAAATATCTAAAGAAGTAGAGTACAGAGTCATAGATTAAAAGGAGTGAAGATAATAACTATTAAGAAATAATACAGTAAAAATGGATAAGCCATGTAAAGATGAAATATCCACAGAGAGTCTGTATTATGTATATTATTGTGTTTTCTCTGAATTTTTTGACTGTGAAGGACCTAATAACAGAGCGATATTTCATTTTATAGGGTACTATGTTGAACCTACATGTATATTTTAAAAGTTTCTTGTTTTCAAATTTTGGTCTAAGGATATGTTGCCTTGGAAAAGAGGTTCTTCTTTTGTTTCCACAGAGAATGAGAACCTGCAGATTCATTCCAGGCTAATGTGGTTTGATGGACCAAAAGCCCCCAAAATGTCACTGTGAACATCCCCCCAAAAATTACTCCACTCAGTAAAAAGCAGGAAGCAGCCTGGAGAAGAACTATGCCCATATTTTGAAATATCGTTTATAAATGTTTGTTTAAAGAGGGATATACTATAGAGGTTTCCATGGGTATGGATCTTGATTTATTGATACAAATTTAAGGTCAATTTTGTTATACTATATATATTTATATATTTCTGCTCTTGAATAAAGTATTGTGTTTGTGTAGCTCATTTAAAAATGCAATGTATAATTTAAAAATATAGGTTAATAGGCAGTTACCTATAATAGTCAAGCTTCTAGTCATGTCTGCTAGATTTTCTAGATAAATAGATATATTTCAATTAGATAGGTGTTCTTTAAACCTTTCAAAGACCTATTGAATATGACATTTAAATGTTTTAAGTTAGGGCTTTTCATGACAGTGAGACACATTTGCTACTGGCAGAACCAATTACTTCAAGAAGAAGATGGGCATTGAAGAGGCTTCTCATGGAGTTGGTTAGCTATTTGGGCAAGAAACTGCTCTTGCCTGGACTGCTTGATGGTATGTTGGATGAACTGGACATTCAGGACCCACAGAGAAATGACTGCTGAGCTTGCCTAAAAGTGAGACTGTTCTTTGGGGTTCCTGATTCATGAAAGAGTCTGCAGACATTCTGCAGGACACAGAAAAAGTGAGTGACAAACTGTCAATATAGGCGGAACTGTCTTTGAAATATCCTGCTTCATGGAAAAGTCTGCTGGATACTATGGGCCTGTAGGCTGAAGATGGATGCTCCAAGGGTACAGAAGAACTTTGGTTGACTTTCCAGGCAGCAAGAAGTCTCTGTCAATTTTTAGAGTTTTGGAAGTTGCTTACAATGCACTTCCTGTTTACTTAGATAATATTATATCCTTCTAGAGTTTTTGATGGAGTTGAAGAATTTATAGGTATAGTTTTTCTTAGTTATGATAAAAGATAATATAGATATAAATATTATAACTGTAATTTTTGCTTGATACCTGTTTTGCTATATGTAATTTTACTATGTTAAAGTTAAAACCTTCCCTTTTATTTAAACAGAAAAGTGGATGTGATGTGGGATTCCCGTCTGTATGCTGTGAATACCACTGATTAATACAGAAACTACTGTGGACCTATAGCAAGGCAGAACTTATGTAGGCAGGGAAAACTTAACTGAATTCTGGGAGAAAGAGGGCAGAATCAGGGAGAAGCCATGTAGGCCCACCAAAGTCAGACACCGGTACTTTAGCTGGTAAGCCACAGCCATGTGGTGATACACAGATTAATAGAAATGTGTTAAATTAATATGTAAGAGTTAGCCAATAAGAAGCTTTTGCTAGTGGGCCAAGCAGTGATTTCATTAGCATAGTTTCTGTCTGATTATTTCAGGTCTGAGCTGCCGGGCAGCTGGGAAACAGACAAGCAGCTCCTAACAACATACATACAAGTAGCATTGCACTGATTGAGCAGGTTGTAATCAAGTATTTAGTAACACACACACACACACACACACACACGTATGCCACAAAGATGAAAAAGAAGCTATGAATTTGAAAGAGAGCAAAGGAATGATATATGGTAGCGCTTAGCTGGAAGAGAGAAGAGGAGGAAGTTGTGGAATTATATTATAATCTCAAAAAATGAGCAAATAACTTTAAACAACTGGAAATCATTACCAATAGTATAGATGGATCCTTAAGAGTATATAGCTTGAATGCTTTGCCCTGCAAAAAGGAATATTCAGGGTGAGTTCTTTTATTTTATTTGATTTATATTTTACACTCATCTTACATTGTAAAGACCTAACACATTTTTTATATAAATAAAGAAAGCAATATACAGAGAAGGTGCCATCCATAAGTAATGCACCAAGAACAATCACAATTCTCTTATCAGCAAAGTTCCTATGTTTGCCTTGAAATGATTCCATCAGAGAGCCAAAAGTAAAGGCATTCAAATTTAACCTGACCCTTGTAGAAATTCATTCAGCTAATAGACACTATGTGTACACTAATAAGCACAGACAGAAAGTGTGCTCACTCTCTTGGGTGGTGGTAGCAGTTCTGTTCGCAACTCCTAGTGTCCACAGAGCAGAGGACCATATCAACTCTCCGTCTTTATTGTGTGAGTATTCCCCAAATAAATATTTGTTATCCTTTATTCTGGGCTCTCATGGACTTCCTTTTGCCTACAGACTCTAAGCATAGATCTCTTCACATTCTCTCTATGAGGATGGAGAGAGAACAGGGTTCTGTGTCTAATGGGCTGATAGGATGAGCCATGAAGGGTGTTTTGATGACCATTCTTGAGTCCCAATGACAAGTCATGAAGTGGAAAACATGCACAGTGCTTAACAGGCAGCTTTTGTGCTGTGTTCTTTAAACAAAGGCCAATGCAAAACCACATTTTCAAAATGTCACAGATTCCCCAAACACCCTTTCTCTGGTACGAGCCTTGCTATTTTCCTTTCTTCACAAAGCAGATTGTCTGATTGGGGTTGTCTCCCTCATTCCCACATCCTTTTTAGTTAAAGAGGCCATGGGAACTGCCCTTTTAAAGTCTTTGAGACAGGATTGGAAGGAGATATCATTTCCATTCTTTACCCAGAAGGCATTGATTCAATAATGGGTTAAATAATGTCTGTCCTGCCCCATGAGCCACTCTGGGATGGGCAAGGGAGTCTGTATATTAACAAGGTTTTGCTGAGTTTAGGAGATTTTCCCCCAAGACCTTTTAGCAATAGCATTCCTCTCTTGGCTGTCAAGAAGTATGTCTCAAGAGAACAAAGAACACAGAATTGCTGTAAGAGGATTTGTGAGTCTTAAGGGAAGAAAATCTGACCTTCCTCTCTTGGGGTTTAGAGGGAGCCTCATCTTTGTAAGTAGTCCTACCCTGATTGGTGTGAAGAAAGTTGGATCATTAAGTCAGTTCCCACTGACAGAGGCTGTTGATTGCTACACTGGTCTTTATGAGTCTTTCTGACTGACTTAGCTGTGTGAGTGTGTGTTCTCTCTAAAACCAGCAGTTTGCCAAAGGTACAACTTTATAAATCACAAATAAATAAACAGAAGAGTTTCACTCAGAGAGCTGAGCGAGCAGAGTTGAAGTTTCAGTGCAGGTTACAGGATGTGATAGGAGCTGCTGTATGTTTGCAGGGCTCTGGCCCACCCTCATCATTACAGGTACAACGATGCTTAAGAAACACTGCTCAAGAGAAGGATATTGGATTAGTTCAACTTTGTCCTTTTGCATGCCCCCTGACTTTTCTGTTCTTGTATTTCATCATTGAAATATTGCAAACGGAAGATATGAGAACACGGGACTTGCTTGGGTACTCCCTAAGCCTGACAGAATCTTCCTGATCTTGGACACAACTAATAAACAGTTGTAATAAATCATGGAAAGTGGGTTTGTACTGGAGAACTAGCTAAAGGTCAGGGTTAAGGTGTCTTCATGAAATTATAGGAAGCACATTTCTGCTTTTTTTTTTTTTTTTTTTTTTTTTTTTTTTTTTTGTTTTTTTTTA
>NW_026067893.1:11018519-11021690 GCF_014885135.2 Alexandromys fortis | reverse complement strand
AATATTCTGTCTGTGTGCATGCCTGCAGGCCAGAAGAGGGCACCAGACCTCATTACAGATGGTTGTGAGGCATCATGTGGTTGCTGGGAATTGAACTCAGGACCTTTGGAAGAGCAGGCAATGCTCTTAACCGCTGAGCCATCTCTCCAGCCCTATTCATAGAAATTTTTAAAAAAGAATAAGAACCTGAAGGCAGACATTGAAGCAGAAGGCAAACAGGAACAGTGGTTTCTGGTTTGCTTTCCGTGGTTGCTCAAGCTCATTTCTTATAGTTCCCAGGACCATTAGCAAAGGGGCTGCATGGCCCACAGTGGGCCGGAACCTCCACATCAAAAACTAATCAAGAAAATCCAAGTTGCCTATGGGACAATCTGATAGAGGTATTTTCTCCACCTGAGGATCGCTCTTCCCAGCTGACTTTAGTTTGTATCAAGCTGACGACAATCTAACAAGCAAAGCCGGGCAGTGGTGGCGCACGCCTTAAATCCCAGCACTTGGGAGGTGGAGGCAGGTGGATTTCTGTGAGTTCAAGACCAGCCTGGTCTACAGAGCGAGTTCCAGGATTAGCCTAGCTTCATAGCTACTGAGAAACCCTGTCTCAAAAAAAAAGAAAGAAAGAAAGGAAGGAAAGAAGGAAGAAAATAAAGAAAAGAAAAGGTCAATCTAATAAGCCTAGCCAGGTTTCTCATGACAATGGCTCCCCATCTTGGTATCAATTGTCTGTATTAGTTACTGTTTTCATTGCTATGACAAAATGCCTGAGCAAAGCAGCTTCAAGAAGTAGCGCTTTGTTTTGGCTCACATCTCAAAGGTATAATCCGTGATGGCAGGCAAGGTATGGTGGCAAGGGTGGGAGATGCAGATGGCTGGTCATCCACACCTAGGAGGCAGACAGATGAAAACTGGTACCTCCTTGTTTTTCCTTTTCAGCCAGGGACCCTAGCCCAATGAAATGGGGTCTCCCTACTTGAACTAACTGAGTCTAGAAACCCACTCACAGACACACCCAGAGTTGTTTTTCTCCCTAGGAGGTTCTAGATCTTGTCAAGTTGACAATCGTATGAGCCATCAAAAATAGTCAGCACCAATAAATAAATGAAGTTCAGCAGGAGGCCATACCCCTGCAACCCCAGTGCTCAGGAAGCAGAGGCAGGAGAACCCTGAGTTTTAGGCCAGCCTGGTCTATGCAGTGAGATCCTACCTGAGCACCATCACCAAGTTTAGGTACAGTTAGCTAGGTCCTCTGTGCAGGATTTAACAGGCTACAGCCAGTTTATTTTGTTTTGAGACAGGGCTTCTCTGTGTAACAGCTCTAGCTGTCCTGGAATTCACTCTGTAGACCAGGCTGGCCTCGAACTCACAGAGATCCACCTGCCTCTGTCTCCTGAGTGCTGGGATTAAAGGCACGTGCCACCACACAAAACTCAGGCTACAATGTGTTTTTGTTTTTGTTTTTGTTTTTCTAGACAGGGTTTCTCTGTGGTTTTGGAGCCTGTCCTGGAACTAGCTCTTGTAGACCAGGCTGGTCTCGAACTCACAGAGATCTGCCTGCCTCTGCCTCCCGAGTGCTGGGATTAAAGGCGTGCACCATCACCGCCCGGCTTGTTTTTTGTTTTTTGAGACAGGGTTTCTCCCAAGCTTTGGACCCTGTCCTGGACTCACTCTGCAAACCAGGCTGGCCTGAAACTCACAGAGATCCAGCTGTCTCTGCCTCCTGAGTGCTGGGATTAAAGACATGTGCCACCACCACCTGGTGTCGATGATTATAAAAGGACACATATAGCATTTGTAAAAACAAACAAATTTTAAAAACCATTTGTAAGACACAGGAATGTGGTTACTCATGAATTTCAATATAATGCTCTTGAGAGTATAGATTAGTGCCCACTGTCTTAGCACATACCTTGAAAATATCAGTAGTGCTAAAGTTGTACCCAATAGTCCTAATGTAATAAGCCTATTCTATGTAAACATTATAATCGCAAATGCATATAAAACTAAAGATTTATTTATTATTATATTCAATGTGATCATTTTACATTGAGTGAAAATTCAAAATCAGAAAAGTGTCAAACAATAGGAGGCTGTTTCAAGAGAATTATAGCACAACACTGTGAATGTCAATAAAATGTCTCTAAATAAGGTAGAAAAGTTTATGGTACAAATGCCAAGTGAAATATGAAGAAGGCAACATTATGTATCACTAAGAACTACCACAGAAAATATTTGGAAGGAAATGTATCAATTTGTCTATACCTATTTTTAGAGTATATTATACATAGCTTTGACGTTCTCTTATTGATCTTCTATAATCTCATTTTTCAACTTTCATGCCAGTCATGCCCTAACTACAAAATTCCAAGTGGGCAAAAAGGCAAATGAATCAGATAGAACCTCTAGTGAATGTGAGACACACGCACACACACACGCACACACACACACACACACACGCACGCACGCACACACGGAGAGCTAGAGAGAGACAGAGACTGAGAAAAAAACTGCTAAGCAAATGAGGAAAATGGGATATTTGACTTCTTGCCTTTAAAGCTTGTATTTTTTTTTTTCTTCTTGTTTGAGACAGGGTTTCTCTGTAGCTTTGGAGTCTGTCCTGGAACTAGCTCTGTGAATCAGGCTGGTCACAAACTCATAGAAATCTGCCTGCCTCTGCCTCCTGAGTGCTGGGATTAAAGGCATGCACCACCACCACCCGGCCAAAGTTTGTATTTGTATATTTATTAATTGAATAATTTTCAGTGGACCTCTGTGCTCTGTTTGCTGCCTATACCAGTGTCTCACTATGGACTTAGAGGCATGCTGAATCTAGTTCTGAAATTTCCAACACTCTTCTGACAGCCTCTTAGTGAAACATAGAAATAGGCAGGATTTATGTTGTAGATATACCCACTGTTTAAAATCTTACCTGTAATGGCAGCTTCTTCTCCAATAATCAATATTGCCTTCTGGGTTCTGAAGGAGTCAGAGAAGACTGGGGAAGGCACAGATCTATTTAACTAGCATGTGTTCTGCTACACTGTGTGCAGCATGTAGACAGAATCAAGCAGCAGGGCACAGCAGGTACCATTCACATAATAATTACAAGGTTCTTTTTTTTTTTTTTTTTTTTTTTTTTTTTTTTTTTTTTTTTTTTTTTTTTTTTTTTTTTTTTTT
>NW_026067893.1:10995934-11018514 GCF_014885135.2 Alexandromys fortis | reverse complement strand
TTTGGTTTTTCGAGACAGGGTTTCTTTGTGGTTTTGGAGCCTGTCCTGGAACTAGCTCTTGTAGACCAGGCTGGTCTCGAACTCACAGAGATCCTCCTGCCTCTGTCTCCCAAGTGCTGGGATTAAAGGCCTGTGCCACCACCACCCGGCACAAGGTTCTTATAGACTGAGATGTGCTGGGGGTTGGCTCAGCTTGCTTGAGTACTCGCTGTGCAAGATTTAGGATTTGAGTTCAAATCTCCAGAACACGTGTAACGGGCAAAGCCGTGAATAGCCTGATCAACCCACTGTTGTGTGGGGCAGACAGGAGGATCACTGGGGCTCGCTGGCTGCTGGCCTAGTTCCAGGTTCCATGGGATGTTCTGTCTTAAGGGGATACATCAAAAGGTGATAGAGTCAGACACTTGTCATCCTCCTCCAGCTTATCTAGACTTATAGGCTATTGCAACTGCATGCCTGGATGTATCCATACATTTACATGAATGTATACAACACATGCACATTAGGAAATAATTGAGAAAGAAAAGAAAGTGTTAATCTTGTAACTAGGCTGTCAGAAATGAAGATACTCTAAAGATATATTGTGTCTATCAGAGGATTTAAAAAATGGATCCTAAACAAACGGGGAGATTTTCTCATGATTGTCGTGACAGGAGCACGAAATGGCACCAGGCATATGGGGAACTTGTTTTCCAGAAAGATATTTCAGTTCTAATAATTCATCAGATCACCTGACAGGATGAGACCGAAACCCAGATAATGATAGGTCACTGATGAGTCTGCTGCACCCTGGCTAGGAAGGCTTAGATATGCATATCCCTGAACCTTTATTTCCTCCTTCTCCCCACGTCCCCTGAAGATGGACCAGAGGCATGTGCTAGGTCTCTCTGGACCTCTTCCAAATTTGGCCATGCTGAATAAACCTTTTTCTTTTTTCCATTTTAAATTTGACTCTTTCAGTTGGATTATTGCAAACAAGTGACTGGACCTGACTTGGGGAGTAGGTTGTACCCCCAAATTAAAATAAAAACGTATTATACAGTTACAAGAGAGGAAGGAGCAGAGTAAGGTTCGAATTTGGAGTTTTCAACTCCAGGTCCAATTAGTCATCAAGGTTGGACGCTTCTATGCTGCCGATACTTGATGCTATGGCTGTCATTAAAGATTAACAATGCCTTGGGTCCAAAGGCCAATGTGTTCCCTGGTCTCGAAAGACTGTAATTGGCAATAAAAATGCTGTCAGAAACTGGCAGTCTCAGGATCTGTTAATTAGCTGTCCTTTAACCACCCCCAACCTCACCTTTAATACACACGCCAAATTGGTGGTATTGCATAATATTTTCAAGTCAGCTTCTGTGGCTATTTTTATATTGGTCATGATCAAATGCAACTTTGTACACGGAAGCACTCTTACTACTGAGATACACACTCAGTCCACTTTTAGTACCATCCTTTGTTAAAAATGAAAAAACGGGAGCTAACGACATTAAGTAACCAAATGAGTGATAGATTTGAGTCCACATACTGAAGAACCCTATTCAAGAGCCCTTGCTTTGAAAGGTTGTAGCTTAGCAACTGGTGCCACTGTAACTCCCTGGTTCTGCTAAGTGTCAGTAGAATTTGGAAAATTCATAATTGATGTTGTCCAAGCCCATTGCATTTATGACCTGTGGTTAAAAGTGCTGTCTTCAGGTACTGGATGTAGATTTGATCCCTGGGAATTTATTGTGTGATAGGGACATCACATCAACTTTCAACCTCTAGATACCACATTTTCAAACAGGTTGTATATATTTTAAATTTGTCTTTTTAGACTCTGCGTGCCTGTCTGAGTATGTGCACATGAGTTCAGGTACCCGCAGATGTCAGGAGAGGGTGTCAGATCTTCTGGGTTGATGCTGGGGGTGGTTATGAACCGTCTGATATGGGTACTGGGAACAAACTTTGATCACCTGGAAGAACAGCAAACACTCATAACCCTTGAGCCATCTTTCCATCTCCAAGAACACATTATATTAACAGAAACTCACATTGGGATACAAAAACAATACTAAGAGTAGTATCTAGAAGTACTTAATAAATTAGTATCGAAACAATCATCTCATTTATTTATTAAAGCTATTTTATTAGTTAAAATTGATTGGAACAGTAAAGCTGATATTACACTATCAATGCATTCACTTATTATGGTTGTTCTTATTGGGAGAGCTTCTATTGCTGTCAAGCAGAACTTCTCTAGTAGTGGCCTATCTGACCCGCCTTACCTTTCAGAGGATGCTCTGGAGAATGTGGGCTTATGCAGAAGTCCCTAAGGATCCTCCCACTTGTTTACTTATGGCTGTGCAGCAGGCAGTCCGAGCAGTCTCAGTATTATCAATATGGATTTTGAAATCACTCTCAGCTAATAGCCCAAATTAATAGCCTCAGGGTGACTTCAGAGCAATTGAGAAAGAAAATCCATAACTTCACTAAAGATGCCAATGGCTGTTCGGGAAAAGAGGTCTTTATTAATTAACAGCTGTGGGCACTGTAAAAACCGGTGCAGGGAGGGCACAGAGAAAGACACAGTTAAAATTAGCCAAACCCGAGACTCTCCTGAGGCTCTCCAGGCGAGGAGGAGAGGGAGACAAACCGTGTTCCGTGCCAGCTCCTAGACAAGCCTTTGCTTTGAGCATCAGCTATAAACTTTGGGAACACTGAGGTTTGGGACAAGTGAAAAATCTTCACGGGTCTCTTGTTTTGCTGTAAAAGCCCTCAGCTACAGCGGCCTCCGTTACCGAGGTCCCTTTTGGATATTTTTCAAGGAGGGATTTCGTGTCAAGTCAATTCACATAAAGAGGGCCGAGGATGTAGACACAATAGTCATTATCCTTCTACAGCCTGGCCCAGGAGCAATGAAGGAAAGGGTCTGGTGCCTAGAAGACTTACTTCTATTTCACAGGGATAAAAGAATATATGCTTTGGAAAAAATCCGGGGTCACAGCATGCAGCAATCATGGCAGGAGGCAAAGGAGCATAGCATGAAACCAGAGTCTCTAGCTTTGTGAGGGGCTTGGCCATGTCCCACGTGGATGAATGTAGACACAGCATTTCACCACCCTGTATGTCCTTTCCATGAAATTAGAACCGTCTACCTCGGGAAGGTAGAATGGGAGTTCTTAAACTAATGTACGTTATATACTTCATGCTGCTATCCACATTTTAATTATATTTTCTTTTCCTACATTCTTCTCCAAATAAAATAAAGTATATTAATAGGTCACCAATAAAATAAAGTCTAGACATTTTTTATCCCTTTTCATGACCTTTCTTCTGAATTCTAAATCAGTCTACTGCGTAACTTCTTTCCAATGTCTGTTAGACATTCTCAAACTTACCATGTACAGAAATGGAATATCAACTGAAATGGTCATGCCTCGGTCCCCAGCTTGTGTCTTCAAAACTGAAAAGTGATTGAGTCCTGATGAATTTTAAAGACTTATGTATGTATGTGTATTTATGCAATGAGTGTGAGAGTGCATGTGCACACATTCCCTTGGAGACCAGAAAAGGGTATCAGAGCTCCTGCCACTGAAGTTATCGCTGGTTGTGAACTACTTAAAAGGAGTGTTCAGACCCAAACTTATGCCATCTGGAAGAGCAACAAGTACTCTTAACTGCCAATCTCTCTGCCTACCAAGGAACCTAAGGGTTCTTACATAAAAGATGAATTAATCTTTTGATGAACTAAAAACTTTGATGGAGTTTGGGTCTCATTGGAGAAAGTCTATTGCTGAGGGGAGGGCTTCTAAAAGGAATCTTGTCCCTGTCCCTCACTCCTGTCTTTCTCCCTGCTCCTGGCCCCAAGAAGTGAGTAGCTTTTGTCATGTGCACCTGCTCCCGGGATATTCGGCTTTCCTCCAGCCCAGAATTAATGGATCTAACAAATCATGCAGAAACTTCTGAAAGCGTGAGTCAAAGATAGCACTTTTTGCTTAAGTTGTTTTTATAGATATTTTTGTTGCCAAGATGAAAATGGTAACAAATACAATTGCTTCTCAGCATCTTCAATCTCAGTTCTTTTGTGATGAAAAGTATCTTTTCAGCTCCCATTCTCTCTGTTCCTGTACTCTTGTTTGTCATTCATCAGTAAAAGATATGAGGTGTTTTTGTCCTGCGTGTTTGTCCCATGCCTTGTTCATCACTTACCCAGTTACTGAACCTCATTATTACCTCAAAGTTCAGGCTATTTTGACATCATTATTTTCTATAAATATCCTATAAGTGACTCATATTTAAAAGTAAGAGAGCCAGTGATCCATGAATACCCACATTCTCTTGGGAAAAAAAAGCAGGGAGCAAACTACAAATTCAAGGCAACTTTGGTTTACACAGCGTGTTTCAGGTTAGCTGGTGTTATATAGCAAGATCCTGTCTTAAAAAGCACACAAAGAAAACAAAATGAAGTCAAAAATCAAGAACACTGATGATATAGTTTGAGATGGTTCCTTCAGAAGAAAAATGATCTTTTAAAGAAATATTCTGGTATGTTTAAACAATATCATGTGTTAAGGTTATCATTGAGTATGGGATATTCGTATTACACAGTTTAGCCTTCCAAATATGGGTATATAAAATAGCCCAGTGCACTGAGGGATTGAGTTTCTGAAGCATTCAGAAATACCCCCTAATTTATTTCCCGTTGTCTACAGCCTAATAAGATTATGCTCTTTCTTCACTTTTCTTTTTATCACTGTCTATCATAAAGGGTTGTATTAATTAACCAATAAATACAGATAGATGGTTTCATCCCATGGCCGTGAAGAGTGCTTTAAAATAAAGAATGAAAATGATAAAGCAGTCTAGTAATTTGCCATAATTACATCAGTGAAATATTACATTGAATTACCCATGGCAGTAATGCATGGATCAGGACCTGCCCATGAAAGCCTCTTAGTGGAGGAGAAAAAGGGCAAGAAAGACCACGGTACAAGGCTGCATTAAGGCTGCTGGCCACTAGCATGGACAACTGGAAAAACAGCAAATGAAGTTGGAGGATCTTGGAAAAATCTTCCCAATTAGGAGGTGTCCTTGCTCTCTCTGGAAAGCCTGCCTAGGAGTTTCCTTCACAGTTTAATTAAAGTCTGCAGCTGGCGTGAAAGCAAAGGAGAGAAAGAAAATAGGGCAGTTCCCAAACTAATGAATGTCTGAGATCTCATTCTCTCTACTGTGAAAGAAGCATACATTGTCAGCTGTGCTTCTGTTCACAGTGATGGAAGCCTCAGAGGAGGAATGTTTTGACCTAAGAAGAAGAAAGCCTTGTATTCAGGTTGCTGTCCCCCTCACTGCCGTGGTCTTGCTCAGTTATAACTACTGGTTTTGTTTCTTTGCTTATATTTTAAACAATTGGCAAAATATCACTGTGAAAACTGAGCAGCTTTGGAGTTTACTTTTTGAAAATCCCATATCAAAAGAATTAACCTTTCCCATCAGCATTAGAGGTAGATACATAATTTGCCAACAGTGGGGATCAGGATTTCTAGGGAAAAAGAAACTATAGAGTATGTTTTTCTGTGGAGGTCGTCAAGTGCAAAAGCCATAGAGAAGACCAAATGAGGTTGCAGCCCAAGTAGGAATTGATATTATAGGTGTGGATATGTGTGTGTGTGTGTGTGTGTGTGTGTGTGTGTGTGTGTGAGAGAGAGAGAGAGAGAGAGAGAGAGAGAGAGAGAGAGAGAGAGAAGGAGAGAGCACATGTGTGTGCATACATGCAGTAGCCAGAACAAAACATTGAATATAGGTCTTCAGTTGTTATCCAAAATTATTAGAGATAGAGTGTCTCACTGATTTGGAGTTTATCAAGTAGGCCAGGGTGACAGGTAGCACCTAGGCATCTGCCTGTCTCCACCTTCCTAACACTAGGACCACATGTGCAGGCCATGGTGCTCACGAATTTTATGTGAGTTCTGGACATTAAATTTAGCCCATGCTTCTTCTGCAGTTAAGTTCCTCACCTACTGAGATTTTCCCCCAGGTCATTAACATAACCTGGGACCTGTATTTCTTCTTTTTCAAGAAAACTGCCTTTATTTCTTTATTTTCAATATCTTTAGCTGGTTGAGGCATACCTGCATTATGAAGGGTGATGTGGGATGTCCTTCTGTATATGAGTTGTTTTTATTGGTTGATAAATAAATCTGCTTCCTTCAATGGCTTAGCAGAGTAAAGTCATGTGGGATATCTGAATAGGGATATATAGAAAGAGTAGGTAGAGTCAAAGAGACACCATGCAGCTGCCGAAGGAAAAAGACATCAAACCAGAATCTTACCCTGTAAACCTCAGCCTTGAGGCAATAAACAAATTAGTAGATATGGATTGATTTAAGATGCAAGAGTTAGTTAATAAGAAGTCTGAGCTAATAGGTCAAAGAGTGTTGCAATTAATATAGTTTCTGTATGATTATTCGGGTCTTAGCTGCTGGGAAGCAAAAAGAATAGTCTCCTACAAAATGGTGCTCATATATTTGGGACTAACGCACATGGCCAGCCACCTAGTTTGGGTTCAGATGCTTGCATGCACATTTGGGATTATCTGAAAAGTAGCTGAGTGTAAGAATATCACTCAGCACCTTCCGGCCTGGGCAAGCAACTGGGTTGGGTCTGCTAGGTGTGCACAGACAGGGAAGCATGGTGGATACTTGCCGCCATACATGCAGATATTTCCAGGCCACTCAGCATGCTGCATGCCAGATATAGCTTTTACTTAGACAAAAGGGGTTTATGTGCTGCACAGTGTTTTCTAGAGTTGATGTGGTGAGCACAGCCACCACCCAGCAGTCCCAGAGCTGGCGGTAAACGTTCCTCCACCATATTAAAAGGCCTAGAGAGGGGAAGCCAGTATCCAGGGCTGCTGCAATCCACTGCTTACCATTTTAAAACACTTCTTGGCAGAAAAAGATTTTAGATACACAATAGGACAGATTCAGACATAAAAGACCTCTAAACGAGACACAGTGTGTTTAAAAATATATATAGGCTTGGGAGAGAGAAGACAAAGAGAGTAGATAATTACAAAAAGAAGTAAAGTCTTTTAAGAGACAGTAAAAACAATATAAATTGAAGGAGTAAAATTAAGAAAAAGCCACATAAAGAGGGAAAATACACAGAGAGTGTGAATTATGTGTATTATTGTGTTTTCTTTAATTTTTTGACTGTTAATGAGCTAAGTACTGTCAGGAGCCATTTCCCCCCTAACAATCATTACAGGAACCATCACTCTAGGGAGTCTGCAGAGAACCTCACACCCATAGTTATGTTCTATTGACAAAACCTGCCCCTCACCCAATTAACTGCTAATCTTAGCGGAACCCGCCTCACATTCCAGCTATCCAGGGAACCAGGTGTGGCCACTTGTGACTTCTGGCCTGTCTGTCTGAATGTAACCGAGCTACGTGACTGGAACCACGCGGCCTGCGAGATCCTGTACCCTGCCCCTCATCCCTTACCATATATAAACTGTAACCCGTCCCTAATAAACTGAGGCCTTGACAAAGTTGCTTGGCCTCGTTCTTCTGTCTTAGCTCACTCCCTTCCAGGTAGCGCCCCTCCGAGACCCTGGAATAACTGGATTGCAGGGTGGGTTACAACCCCTAGACTGAGTAGCCCACCCCAACGCAATCCACAAAGTACAGAGAGACATTTCATTGTACAGGTTGCTAAGCTAAAACAACATTTATATTTTAAAGATATCTTCACTTGAAAATTTGAGTCTAAGGCTATGTTGCTTTGGAAAAGAGGTTCTGCTTTCATATAAACAGAAGATGAAAACCTGTGGATTTCTTCCAGGCTAATGTGGTTTGATGAACCAAGATTACCTGAAAGGTGACCATGAACCATAAAAATACTCCACCCCACAAAAAAGCAGGAAGCAGTTTTAGAGAAAACTATGCCCAAATTCCAAAATGATTGTTTATAAATGTTTGTTTTCATTTAAAGGGAGACATGATATAGAAATGAACACTTTACATTTGTATGAACTTTGCTATATAGATACAAATTTAAGGTCAATTTTGTTATATGTATATTTTTACTCTTGTTTAAAGTATATGTTTATACAGCTTATTTAAAATGTATTATACACTTAAAGTTACAGGTTAGTAGATAGTCATTTATAATAGTCAAACTTGCAGTCATGTTAGTTAAGTTTTCTGGATATATAGATATATATTTCAGTTAGATAATTAATTTTCAACACTTCAAAGACATAGAGAATATGGCATTTAAATTGTTTTGTTAACTTAGAACTTTTCATGACAATGAGACACATCTGCTCTTGACAGCACCAGTTTACTTCAAGAGGATGATGGGCATCGGAGAAGCTGCTTACAGTGTTGGTTAGCCATTCAGGCAAGAAACTGCTCTTGCCTGGACTCCTTGACATTATGCTGTATAAACTGAACAGGTAGGACCCACAGAAAAATAACTGCTGAACTTGCCTAAAGAAGATGAGACAGTCCTTCAGGGTTCCTGATTCATAAAAGAATCTGCCAGACATTCTGTAGGAACAGAAGAAAGTGATTGACAAACTGTCAGTATAGGTGAGAACAATCTTTCAAATTTCCTTCTTCATGGAAAAGTCTGCTGAATAATATGGGCCTAGGTGGATGCCTTAACATTAAAGAACTATGGGTGGCCATCCAGGAAGTGAGATACCTCTGTCAATTTTAGAGTTTTGGAAGTTGCTTACAATTCACTCTCTGTTTACTTAGGTAATATTATATTCTTCTGGAGCTTTTGATGGAGTTGAATAAAGATAGTTCTAATTATAAAATGTAAATTAGATATGAAACTTTAGAATCACAAAAAATATTGTAGCTGCAATTCTTGCTTGATACTTGTTTTATGTAATTTTACTATGCTAAAGTTAAAATCTTTATTTTTATAGACAGAAAAGGGGAGATGANTTTCTGTATATATATATATATATATATATATATATATTGCTTTTATTGGTTGATAAATAAAGCTGTTTCAGCCAATGGTTTAGCAGAGTAAAATCAAGTGGGAAATCTGAACACACACACACATACACACACACACACACACACACACACACATATGGGGGGTAGAAGGCGGAGTCAAGGAGATGCCATGTAGCTGCTAAAGGAGAAAGATGGCAAAACAGAACCTTGCCCAGTAAGCCACAGCCTCATGGTGATACACAGGTTAATCAAAATGGGTTAATTTAAGATATAAGAGTTAATAAGAAGTCTGAGCTAATAGGTTAAACAGTGTTGCAATTAATATAGTTTCTATGTGATTATTTGGGTCTGGGCTGATGGTACACGAAAGAGCAGTTTCCTTCTACAAAAGGTTATATTCAAAGTCTATTTATTTAAATCTAATCACAGAGAAAATTTATTGCTTTATAGCAGTAGGTAGCCTAGTATCTTATAATTGGTCTTGATAAGATGGCACATTAAAATTAGCTGCCATAGTAACTGCTTTTAAGAATAACTTGCATACCCCATGCTGACCTCACCAGGCTACAGTGGATAGTTATAGTCCAATTCTCATACAGCCAATCCTGGTTAAGCTCTATGGGCTACAAAACAAACCCAAAGTCATGAATTTGGGAAAAGGTTCAGTACAGTTTGGTAAAGTTTGAATGGGTTTCTTGGGGCTGGGAGGGATATAAAGGGTGGTGGAGGAGAAACTAACTAGTATGTATTTTATACATATGTGAAATTTTCTTTTTTTTTCTTGAGTTTTATTGAGCTCTACATTTTTCTCTACTTCCCTCCCTGCCTCTCCCCTCTGCCCTTCAACCCTCCCCTAAGGTCCCCAGCTCTCAATTTACTCAGGAGATCTTATCTTTTTCTACTTCTCGTGTAGACTAGATCTTTGTATATCTCTTTTAGTGTCCTCATTGTTGTCTAGGTTCTCTGGGATTGTGTTTTTTCAAAGCACAAAATTGATTAAAAAGAGGAATGTAATAGTATTTCATAACTCTTTATGATTGCTAGTAACAAAGAATTCATGTAAGTTTTTCGCAACCCCATGGGAAAGAATACATAATTATTCTCATTTTATGGATGAGAAAACTAGCATATGGGATAGTGAAATAACTCTCATGTTTACAAATAGTAAGACACAGATATGAAGCTTCAGCCCAGGGGGTCTAGATCTAATGTCTGAGGTTTTTTTAAATATCACAGTATTATGAATTTAAATAATTCAATTGTTTAGACCTTTGCTCCTTTATGGAAATACATATATAATAGCAGATAAAGTGTGGTGGGTTTAGGGGGAAGATTACATTAGAAAATTTATATAGAGATTACAGTATATTAGCATACTGAATGAAATTTATCTCTCTTCCACCTTGTTTAAGTTACTTTCATTTGCATTGTTTTGTATTTAGAAGTTCCTTCACTTCAGATATCTTCACTAAAATAGATTTAGAAATGAATGATTTTTATTCTGTTGACAGGTAAGAAACCAAAGCACACTGTGACTATAAGATATCATTTTTATGTGGGCAACGGGTGGGGGGCCGTGGTGTATTAAGTCTCCAGGATTCACCCCCACTTTTCTTCTTTCAGAAAGGATGTTAGCAAGCTTCTTCCAGTCTTTGTGTTTTATCTGCCTCTTACCAGATCAAGTTTGAAAAATGTTTGACAAAATCCCAGTGTTGAGAGAAGTGGATCACCCTGTCTAGTTTCAGATATGGATTCTGCTTGGTGTTTGGAAAATCTTTATTTCCAAGAAATTCCTTTTGAGGAAGATGAATAGCATTGGATTTTAGCAAATAAGGCAGCATTGATTTATGCAGAAGTTGCCTACATTTAGACACAGGAAATGCCAGTTCAAAAAGAAAGAGAAATCAGTACCTTCTCCACCTTTCATTGTTCCCGCTCTCTGGCTTTCCTGGAAACTGAAGAAAAACACCTCTGTAATTTAAGCCCAGTGACAATTAAAGTGCAAAGTCATTACCTACTTTCATTGAATTGTCTTCTGTTTAATGGACTAATTGAAGGAATGACACATTGCTACAGAAATTGGTGTGCGCATCCCAGTTAGCCTTGCTTCCTCTCACTTTAGATTTGTAATCTTGGCCACAGAAGCCCAGTGTTGGACTTGGAGGTACAGTACTTGAGATCATCTCTGGCTCAACTGCCTATGTATGGAGTGAACCTAAGCAGATGAGAAAACCTATGCTCATCTTAACTTCCTTACATGGAAAAGTGAGTAATATTTTTTATGTACAATGGGCGATTATGTGAGAGTCATTTTAATAAGACGATGAGACATAAAGCTATGAAGTCTAAAAACATCAGCTCTTGTTATGACTTTGGATTCATTTTTATAAAGGAAGAATATTATCCTGCGTTGTTCTGAATTTTCTTTACTATTTAAATTGAAAATCTAGATTTTTAATTCACAAAATTAGAAAAGCAGCAAACAAACTTCCAGAAATTAGCTGCTTTTGGTTATTCTGATTTCTTTCTGAATCCCGAAGTCCCAATCAGTCATTCGTTTCTTTTATGTCTCATTGTTCCTATAATTTTATTTCAGCTCCCATCCTCAATGCCATCTCAAACTTTAGACATTTTCCCTCTTTATAGTCTTTGTGTTTCCTTTCCCACCTTTGTCGTGGTCTTTGATATAGCCTTCTATGTCCTTGAGAAACTCTAAATTCCCGAGGTCTTACACAATTTGAAAGTGCTTAAAATTTCCAGTTTATATAAAGAAAACTTCTGCCCCCAGAAATCCGATGCTTTCACTGCTGCTAGGAGAATAACTTGCTCTGTTCTCACCTATATTCCTAATCTGTATTAATTCTGTTGGATGCCATGATTTATCAAGTCTAAATCTTTTTGCTGTTGGGCTGGCAATATCGCTCAGTGGTAGAGGGCATACTAACCACGAACACGGCTCTGGGTTCACCCTCTTGTACCTGACACAAACAGAAACACATCTTTCTGCTTTCCCTGGGAACCTTAGTTCATCAATCAGCGGCAGTGACTTCTTGTTGACTGAATTTTATTAACAGTATGACACCGTTTTTATTAATATGTTTTGGAAATCATGGGTCACGTTTCTCACACATCATTGCGTCCACTACACCAGCAAGGTGACTGGCATGTTGAGGGCATTTAATTAATAGCTGCTGAAAATTTCGCCCTTCCTTATATGATGCAGATTCTCATCTTGTCAGAACACAAAGCCAGAAAATAATTTGCTGTAAAATATAAAAACCTATTCAGCCATGATGCATTTATTTCTTTTATGTTATGATGTAATGTACAACTCACACTCTTAAAGAATATAATTTGATGTGTTTATGTAGTTTGATATGCTTTGGCAAACATCTGTGAATGTGTGTCTGCCACTGTGGTGGTTGATTTTAATTGTTGGTTTGACTGTCTGAGAGATTAGTATAGCACATCCCTGGGTTGTCTGTGAAGGTGCAGAATTAACACAAGAAGGAATACTCCTTAAATGTTGGTGTCATAGTTCCCAGGTGGAGGCCTGTGTGGAAGGAAAGGTGAAAATGGAGGAGTTTGCAGCCTGGACTTTGTTTTTCTATCCTCCTTGATGGGATGCGAGCCTCTCTGCTCCACTATGCCAATGCTACAATGAAGCACTGAGATTTCTGGAAGTGTGAATCAGAATAAATCTTTCCTCCCTTAAGTCATTGTGCTCAGATGTTTTTGTCAGAGTGGAGAATTTAACATAGTCACCACAGTCTAGACAGAATATTTCCATTTTCCTCTCTGTCAGCATCCCCGGAGGTCCCTTATTTTCTTCTAATAAGCATTCTATTATGTTTGTATGGGTATGGTACCGGCTGGTGTAAACTTTTTCTTTTGTCTTGCCTATCTTAATATTTCTAATATGAATATCAATGTACAGTATTTTAGTGAGAAACAAATGTTTTCATTAGTCTAAAACAAATACTTTGAAATATATTTGTTGAGTTATACAATAAGGGCATGTTTAATTCATTAAAATTACATGCGTGGATTTAAAATGGATGACTTCTCTTTGCACAACCCTTTACAATGTTTCAGTTGTCCCACAACCTTTGCAGTACTGAGTTGTCTTAATTTTGAGCTGTTCCAGCATGCTGCAAGTGTATTCTAGTGAAATTTTTATGTCAACGTGTTTCCTCTGTGTAGCTAACTTAGTGAAACCTCATTTTATCACCATTGGCCACATTTTAAATTGACTATTAGTCTTACCTTTGAGTTTTTAGAGTTCTTATAGTCCACATGCTTTTTTTTCTGATAATTGAAATATTTTTCTTCATATTACTTATAGTTTACAGTTTCTATGATTTCATTTTCATTACTCTTCTTGTTTTTATTTCAGAGCTGGAATAATTTCCATTTTCATTACTCTTCTTTTTTCTTCCAAAGCTTGGATAGTTTTCATTTTCTTAGCATTGACTTTTGGAAAACTGTCCTGGTTTACTGTAACTGTCAGCTTGGTTGAGGAAAGCCTGACCCAAGGAATTACCTAGATGAAATTGAGCTGTGGATATGTCTATGAGGGGTTATCTTGACTGTCAGTTGATGTGGGTTAGCAAGTCCAGCATTTGCAGGACCACCCATAAGCAGCTGATCTTGAACTGTAGGAGAAAGCTAGGAAGGAGGAAAGTAAAAGAGGGAATGATGTAATTATAATACAATAGCAAAGAATAAAAGCAATAATTAAAAATAATTTTAAAAAGACAATGGAAACAAAAGTAGCTGAGTTTATGCAGACTGTGAACTAGCAAAAGTTCCTGTGATTCCTGCTGCAATTCCTTGACTGTGAGGTCAGCTCCTGGCTCAGAAATGATGCTGTGTGGAAAAGCATGCATCTTCCTTCAAGCTCCTGCTTTTGGGTGTATGCATACGCTTCCTTCAGTGACAGACTGTAGCCTAGAATTGTAAACCAAATAAAACCTTTATATCCTCAAGTTGCTTTTGATAAGAGTTTTATCATAACAACAGAGACTAGGATAAGAGCTCATTTTAGATTTGAAGAAATCTACTTCTTATAATTTTTTTCCTAATGGAATTTTGTGAAAGAGAAACTTCTATAAATTTCATCATGTTTGCTGTAATTAGCCTGTACCTACTGCTTTTTTATGAAAATATCTTTCCTTTGCATTTTCTCACAAGAAGGTCAATGCTTTCCATATATATACTTCTGCCACATTTTAATTGAGACTGAGTAGAAGCCACAGGGCAAGATTTTGATAAGGGATATTTGATTATGTTGAATCTTTTGATCCATTCATGCAGGCCATCTGGCAATTTCACTCAAAGATATTTTGTCCTTCTATAACATGAATAGTTCATTACTTGGTTAAAATTTCTTCCATGTATTTCATTGTCTGTAAAAAATAATCAATGTTTTGTTTTGTTCAACCTTGAAATGTAGTTGATTTTTTATAATACCTTGTATCTTTGACATAACTTAACACAGTCTTTGGTTCTTGTTTCTTTTTAATAGAATTTTTGAAATTTCACTGTAGACAATTAGCTTTATAGAGACAGGTTCAATAGTTCCTTTTCCATCTATGTGCTTTTTTGTGTCTTCAGCTTACTTTTTTTGTGTTTGTTTTCATGTCTAGTACAAAACTAAATAGAATGTTGAAATTAAATGTCTTTGTAGTTTTAATGGGAAAGCAGTGACCGTTATTTATATTTATGCTTTTACTTTGGAGGTTATATTATTATTATTTTTAGTTGTCCTCTTTTAGGTGTTACTTTCTGCTCCTAATTTGCTGAAATAAAAATATATTACATGTGAGCATTATATTTTTCAAATGCTTTTTCTGCATTTCCTGAAGTATAGTGTTTTTCTATTTTAACTTGCTTGTGTGGAGAAATACAATGATTTTAAATGCACAGTAAGTTTATACTTCTTTAATAAACCACAGTTTGTTTTGATATACTCTTTATAGGTATGGACAGACTGAAGCTACTAAAATTTTGTCATAAATTTTTATATCTGTGCTCATGAGGTAAAGTAGTTTATAAGTTTGTTTTCCTTAGATTTTTTTTTAAAACAGACTTTACGTGTAGGGTAATTCTTGCCCTAATTATCCAATGGTAAACTTCATGTAATCTTCATTTAAAGAAAAGTTTCTAATGAGGGCATACAAATAGTTTTCTTTATTCTTTTCTTAGGTCTTCTGGCTCTTTTATGCAAACTTTATGTGATTCAAATATCAGGAGTAAGACTACAACATTATAACTGTGTCTTCCATAGTGGCAAAAAGCAAATCTGAGTTCTACTCATGTGGTGGAGAGTGCAGGCAGGGTTCCCTGTGATTTTACTGGTGACAGCAGGACTCTGTGCTGTAGTATTTGAGGAAAGAGAGGACACAAGGATATTCTTGGTCCTTCCTAGCAGCTGTCATCTTGTCTGCTCAGTGAATGCTCCTCAATGGGCATGGGTTTCCTCCTCTTCTCTAGGAAGTGAGGATTTTGGTCTAGTGTGCCTGTGGTGAATTTCATTCCTTTCTCCAGAATGAGCAATGCAGGATTTTTTAGTTCAATGGAACCATTCTTGGCCCAGTTGTGACTGACTTAGTGATCTAGGTAGAATCATGGTACCCAAACATTGACTTGCAATAGTAGTCCTGAGCTATCGTCTCATGCCAGTAAAGATGAAACATGTGGATACTCATGCGTGTATGCACAGAAAAAGTGGGCTTTAGTGAGAAGAGTTACAGAGGTGAGAATTGAGAAAAAGGAAAAAAAATGGACAAAAGAGAAAAAGTGGGAGGGATTTCCAAGAGAGAAATAAAGCCATGGCATTTCATGTCCATGGCTTTTATATGACCCTGGAAAAACTTAACAAAGGCTAATGTTATTGCTGTGAGGTTTAGTCCTCTGGGCTATCATGGGGTAAGCTGATGGATGGCCACGCTAGGGAAATGGAAATAGGCATGCAACATTCACATGCTGACTATATGGTTGGGGCTGGTGAAATGCTCTGTTCATCCTTGAACTGTACTTTGTTAGCTGCTGACCTTGACTAGTCATCTCTGCTAGTTGTCAACCATTGCTGGTCTTCAAACTGTCACCCTTGCATGTGTCTTAGTTGATGTAACTGGACTGTTTCCTTTATTCTTACATTTACATGCTTAGAGGAATTGATTCTATAATAGCCACCAAGATGTAGCTGCAGTCTTTCTTGATGGCTTCCTATTTAGCTCCCTGTCTTTGGTGTGTTGTGGCAGTCTTCTAGATGGCAGCATTCTTTTAGAGATCATTCTTATTACATTTATTCTGTTACAGTTAGCTGCATTTGAATTAGGGATCTATGAAAGGATAACAGTGCCCTACCTTTGTTCCTTAAGAACTTGTAGAGGAAAGGGAGGGCAGCAGCTGACTTTCCATGATGGCTCAAATCCCCGTTTCTCCTCTCATATTTTTTACTTTAGGTACTTTTTTTTTTTGACAACTTGACACAAACTGGAAAAAGGGAACCTCAATTGAAGAATTGTCTCAACAAATTTGGTCTGTAGGCATGTCTTTGGGACAATTCCCCAACTGGGGTTGATATAGGAGGACTTAGCTCACTGTGGGTGGTGCCGTTCCTAGGAAGGTGGGCTGGGCTGTAGAAGAAGCATAGCTGAGCACAACAGTAAGCTGTGTTTTCCTGTGGTATCTGCTTCAGTTCCTGCAATTTTTCCCCTTCCTAATGGACCTGGGTGCCAAATAAATCCTTTCCTTCCCAGGCTGTTTTAGGTTCTGGTGTTTATTATGGCGAGAGGAAGCAATCCAGAATAATTGCTTATTTCATACCTGGTACCAGTGCTCCTAGTCACCAGTCTGAGCACTTGAGGCCTTTCCACTCAGCCTTTAATAAAGGTGCTGATAGAGCTGCATTACTTCTAGAGTCCCTAGAAAGGCTTGCTTCGGCGGCGTTTGTAGCTTCTAGAGAGTATTCAGATTCCTTGCTTGTTTTTTTTTCCCCAATTCTTATTAAGTCCTGGAGAGTATGCTGTACTTTCTAATTCTGGCCAGTCTAACTCCTAACTCCCTTTTCCATGTAGTAGATTGGTAGCCATTGAACATCTATCCAATCCATCTATTTATACTACTTACCTCCTCCTCCTCCTCCTCCTTCTCCTCCTCCTCTTCCTCTTCCTCCTCCTCCTCTCTCTGTCTCTCTCTGTCTCTCGGTCTCTCTCTCTCTCTCTCTCTCTCTCTCTCTCTCTCTCTCTCTCTTCTCCTCTCTCTCTCTCTCTGTCTCTCTGTGTGTGTGTTATCTCAGAACCCAGAGTGGTTCTGATGACAGCTAAGGTTTGTAGCTATTGATAAAAAGTGTATAGGGGCCAGAGATATTGATCAGTGGCTAAGAGGACTTGTTGCTTTCCCAAAGAACACAGTTTTTTTTCTGGAGTACCCATGTCAGAGAGCTCATAACATACACAAGTAACTAAAAATAATTATGAAAAAGAAATAACAGGTGTGGAGAAGCTGTTTGTTCTGACCAGTCTCATTGGTAGTGTGTTCCTTGCCGTCTTTATTTATAACCTTTCTTGTACCCATCCTTTCTTTTCATGTCCTATGCCAATGCCAAATGTCAATGGTTAGATGCTCACAGCTTCAGATCTGGCTTCTTACATACTGTACAAACTCCTACTTTTCCACTTTGAATCCTTCATCTTATCCATTTTATGGAACTCCTAAGTTCATTATTTCTTTACCTTTCCAAAAAACCTCTTTAAGGCTACTGTTCTTAGACCAATGCCACTGAGATTATTTTTTCAGGTCTTTAATAATGGTCCAGAGCTCATTGCCTAAACAAGCTATTTCTGTCAACCTCGGACACCCCCATGCTTCCGGATACTGCTCCATTAATTTTCATTTCCTGGTTAGTTTTTCTCCATGTTCTTTCTCTCCCTTCTTAAATCCCAGCAGGCTTATGAAAACAGCTTCTGTAAAATATCCCCATGAAGCTTTCTTCCTTGCTGCTTGTTTCCCTTCACTGACCTCCAAGAATGCAAAAGAAGTAGCTTGGTAGGAGGGCAATGAGAAATTAAAGAAATAGAGTCGCATTTGGAATCATGGATCCCGGATTTGAATTCCATTTTAGTATTTCATATTAGTGGATCTTTAGGAAAACACATAAATCCTCAATATTCTCTTTCCTTGCTTAGAAAATAGGAATAGTAATTATAAATGTACATAGATTACTGTGATCAAATGGGGTACTTAATATGCAACAATCTATCATACAATAGGCATTCATTATTTGATAGCGTTATGGCTATGAGTGTTGCCTTTATTGCGCATTGGTACCTAGTATATGTCACTTTGTGTTATTATTTAACTGCTTCATGAGTTTATATTTGTCTCTTCTAAAACAAGCTTCCATGGATGTGGTGTATATAATATTTGTTTTGTGTGTCTCAAAGTAGAAACACTGCAAAAAATCTTCTCATTTATCAAAATATTTAAGAAGCTCATGTTTTGATAAATTATTTTCAGTAGTATATATTGCTACTGTAAGTAGGGGAGTTGACAGTTTAAGAGCAGAATTAACAAAGGGTCTCCAGGTAGAATTCTTTTGTCTGATGTGGCATATTCATTGAGGGTCTTACTACTCTCATGTCACCGTTTGAAACTCAAGAAGGAACTCAGATCTCCTCTTGGGGCTGTTATATACTCCTCAGTTCCCTGGCTTCCTGAATTGGAATAACCCGTATATTTTGCATGTAATGATCACATCAATTAATTCACAATCACCATGAAGTCTGGGAAGATGAGATATAGCTGGGAAATCCCATCTCTGAAATAAGACAGAGATACTAGTCCTTGAGTCAAGCTCTTCACTTCTCCCAGACTCACTGTATTATTTTAAATCTGAGTTATCTGATTTTCTCATAGAGAACTCAGAGAAAGCTCTTGGATCATTGTGTAGTAGCTGACACAATCGCTTTTTTATCCTCACCCAATGGATGCGTGTGAGTATAGTAATTGTAGTTAATACAACACCCCTCTACCTCTCTCTGAGAAAGATGATTCCCAACGCATAGAAAGATTACTGTTGCTGAAAGAAGGATCTTCAGGGCAGCAGCATGAGGAGCCCTTGACAGCTTGTTAGCGCAGAGTCTGCGGCTTCATACCTAGACAACTGCACTAGAATGAGTGTTTTGATAAGAAACTTTAGCTTATGCAAAGGCGTTGAAGCTTGGAAAATCATAGTTGGATCAGATTCCGATGTTGTGTGTCTAGCATACAGCCTCGTACTTAGCATCTTTCACAAAGCTCTCCAATAAACATGTCCACCTTTGCGCCAGTCTTTGAAACGGCCATTTTAGTCTTAAAGTTGGTATACGGTTAGAACTAGATCGAAAGAGCCTTTCTGAAATAACATGTGACCATTGTCCATTCTATGATGTAATAGGAGTGGAGTTCATTCCCACTATCAGAACGTGTGCACTCTACATTTTATTATAATATACAGAAAAGTTCAAGAAACACTGCAGAAAATTCATTTGGTAATTTTTTAATCTATAAATCAAAAGTAGCATTGGAAACACAATTCATAACCTAATAAGATCTACATCATTGGGATTTTTACTTGAGATGTTTTGGCAGAAGAAAAGTGTAAGCATCAATATATACAAATATACAGTCACATTGATCAATTTAAATCCTTTTAACTCCTGACATGGTCTTACACAATAATAGCGAAACAAAGTTGAAAGTCTGTGAAAGAGATTATCCTAGCAGGGAGCTGGGTTCCAGACTGAAGCCGAAATGCCCCGGAAACAAGCCACACGGAGCCTCTGTTGCCTTAGAGTCTGCTCGCTGTGTTTATGCACCACAGGGCTTCCTCTGTCAATGCATCAGTATTAAGGTCAAGTCATATAAATTGTTAGCAGTGTCAAATTTGATTGGTGCAACATGTTCTAAATCATGGCTGCCAGGGGTGGATCTTGCTGACTTTTGCATCTCCCTGCACAAGTCTCAGAGGAGTGATAGATGGGCATATTCTTTTCAAAATGTAAACTTAGAATTTATTAGGAAACAAGTGACATTTCAGTGGTTAGATGTGTGTGAAAATATTCCACCTACTGGTGAAATCCAGGAAAGTCTTCCGTGAATTTCATCATCACCAAAAATGTAGCGTGCATTCAGTGTGTTTTTTTTCATTTAAGCAATAATATATTTTAATAGAAACATTAGTTGATAACTTATCGATCTAAACATTCCAGTGGTTAAGACTATTGCAACTACACATCACCTGCTAAAAAACAAAACAAAAAAAACCCTCATTTTAAAAATAGAGTCAACTTACAAAAAAAAAATAACAGTGACTATTAATAAATCAAAACACATCCTGAATTTAAATATGTTTTCACTTTTAACACACTAGCACAACATTCAACATGATAAAGAATATGATGAAAGAAACATTACCGATGTGTTTGAAATTTTATTTATTATACCTACTATGTGCTATATGTTTTGAAAAACAAAAGTGGAAATGAACGACTCCTCTATACATGTATTATTATTCTTTATTCACACAAGATAATTTCACTGTGGGCTGAAGGTGATGTGAGTGGTAAGAACATGCATTTGCTGGGCATGGGATCAGATGCTCCTGGCACTGTGCAGAGCTCTGTATGAGTGTTATCACTAAGCACTCGTGGCTACACTCTGTGAGGTCAATTGGAACAATGCAGGCTCAACAGTGAGTAACTTGGGAGATTAACTCGAGAATAAATAGGCCTAGGTAGATAGATACAGATTATAGATCTAAACGGTTATATGTCTGTATAAGTTTAAGACTTTTCCTACAGAAGAGTAATTAATACAAGAGCAATTCCGTGAAGCCCTGTGAAAATATTAGTTTAGGCTTGGTTTAGGGAGCACAGTACCTATCAAGTAGGCAATAGTGACGGAATTGAAACCTGAGTATCTAAATCCAGATCTCATGTTTTTAAGTCCAGTAAGTGCTTTTTTTATTTTATTCTCTGTGTGTGCACACACATGCATATGTGTATGTACGTGTGGGTGGTTGCGTGTGTTTGTGCTTGTACATGTGTCAAGGCATGCTTGTGAATATCAGAGGACAAATTGTGGGAGTCAGTTCTGTCCCTCCACATTATGGATCCTACGGATCAAATTCAGGCTTGGTACCAGGCACCTTTCCCTAATAAGTCATCTCACTGGCTTCAAAGTTCTTCTTAAACAGTGTTAGGCATGCTGTGTGGGGCTGAATTCCTCATACATGTCATACTGAAGAGTGGTGCTCATTATTAACACGACAACGATAACTCATCCTCTTCCCAGCCTAAAAGAGCTCTGTGCTCCAAGGTACATTGTGCCAATGCTCCCAGGCAAAGTCTATAGAATACTTTAGTTGTACAATATTTAATTATTATTTGCAACTAGAGACCCCCATAGGAAACATGTGTTTCCTTCATATGGTGATAGTAAAACTAATCCATTAAAGGATTCCAGCTTTGGTTGGGTAACTTTGTGAACAATTTCTGGAACTTTTTTTGTGAAAAAAAAAAAGAATTTTTTTTTAATGTTTTGGGGGGAAATGAGGGAAATTTGTTTTCTGGTATCTCAAAACTTTTAATCATCGAGGAAAACAAAAGGAAAGCAAAGATTAAGAATTGATTGGTGGATGTTTTTATTCATAGATTTGTCCTGCTTTAAACCTTGGTGAGAGAAACTTCTTGTTTGAATGTGTAATGGATAATCCAGAGGCTCAAACCAGATCAACAGGTCTGAATAGGTGACTGTAACTGTTTGGCCATGGAGTGTGTATTCAGGCATAGAGTTTGTGTTTGTATGTATATCTGTCTGTCTGCCTGCCTGCCTGCCTCTCTGTCTGTCTATCTGTCATCCATCCATCCATACCTGCCTATCATCCTATCTGCCTATCATCTATTATCTCTCTGTCTCTGAGTATACTTAATATATAATGTATATATCCCATTCTAGTGCTCAAGGACCATTAAGGAAGAAGAGCAGAATGGGTGCTTCTATTAGCAGCTATATCTTGAAAGTATGAGTGTTTAGGACTGACTGCTTGAAAATGTACAACCTACCATGGAGCTCTTCTTGAAGTAGACTGAATCATTCCCTTTCAACAGCAACAACTTCCTACAGCTCTTCTAGGATTGATGCCTTGTAAGTTTTCCCTGAGTGTTGCATGCCAACTGGTGTTGTCATTTCCCTGGTCTTGTTTAGGCAAGCATATTTTTGAGATTTCATGGGTACCGTTTCATTATCATATATTGAAAACATTTCTCACAACAGGTGTTCTTGTTATTCTGACTCCTATAATATATCCTTTCCATCACTCATGATTTTCTTTGAGCCTTAGGCATAGGGCTTCTGTGGTAGCTGTATCAACTGGGGCTGCACACCCCTTAGCCAGTGGTTTTGTGCATTTTGAGCAGTTGTGCATTCAATGGCAATCTCTCTGCTGCAAAAAGGAACTTCTTTGATGATGGATGAGAATTACACTTACCTGGGGGTATAAAGATAAACATTTTGAATGCAGTTACTGCTTCATTTCCAGCTTATATAAGTCTCTCTCTCTCTCTCTCTCTA
>NW_026067893.1:10975070-10995875 GCF_014885135.2 Alexandromys fortis | reverse complement strand
TATATATATCAGCTTATAGTATTACCATTGGAAAAAGTTAGATGTCTTCATAATAACTGCAGCACACAATGCCTGTCTTCACTCTATGCGCTACCATACAGTTCCCCAGCTTCGGCCAAAGGGCTGGAGGTTGAAACACACAAAAACACACAGACAGAGAGACAGAGTCACTGGTAAGAAGCCCTTTATTCAAAACCACCATGGAGGCTTATATACCTAACAGTCGAGTGGGCCAACAGGTGAAAACCTTATCCTCCGATCCTCAAGGCCAAGGCAACACGTGCTCGTGAAGCAGAGCTGGTAACACAGCCTTTAGTAACTCAAATCAGAAGGAAAGTAAAGATCTCTAGCAGGGAAGAGCAGCTGGATGCCTGAACTCCAAATGGTCCCAACAAATAACTTTTTTTGATATATGATCTTGCATAGAAATGTGATGTTTTTGTCTTTTGCATTCTTTTGTCATGTAGAACTGACTGGAATATATAGAACACAGATAGGGACTATTGAGAGATGGGTAAGAATCTCAGAGACTGAACACTGGCATCCTTAAACAGCAGTGTCTTGTGGACATGATCCATTATGCACTCCTTCTGTAGAAAGATAAAACAGTAGGCCTTATCTTCAGTGAAGTTACTGAGTGTGTAGTGATTGTAGGAATGGGAGTCACTCCAAAACCCTTGGATGTAATTTGTAGATAGTGGCTAGATAACTTCAACTTAGCCTTCTTTTGTTTATCATGCTTTCTATCCCACTGTGTCCATGGCTTGTGTCTCCCACAGTGGATTCTTTAGGAGTGGAATTATCTACAGGTAAATTCTTAGCAAGGGAGAGAAAATGAAGTGGCTAAGTGGGTGTATTGTGAACAGATGAAAGTATTGACTTCTCTACAGATAGCTCCATCTGATAGCTGTGTGGGTACTTTGTATGTCATTGATGCTCCAGCATTCTGAAGGCCCTGCTGCTCTGTGTGTCTGTGTGTGTGTTTATGATACATGTGTTTATATCAATGTGTGAGTGTACCAAGTGCCATGGCCGAGACACTCATGTCGCTCCCTTTATTTGAGATAGGGTCTCTCTTGTTTCTTCACCTCTAAGTACTCCAGTAGTTGACGAGGAATTTCTAGTATTTCTGCCTCTGCCCCCATCATCCAGTAGACACACACTGGGGTTACAAACTGAGAACCAAGGATATTGCATCTGGATTTCTCTGGGGACCTGAAATCAGGTCAAGTGTTTTATCCACTCAGTTATTTCCCATCTCCTGAAGTTTTAATTGATGTGACTGTAACCAGTTGCCCTCAGTGCAAGTGTTTGTGATTCTGGTTTCTCAGGGGAAAAAAGAGATCATTCCAGCCACATAACATATTCTAAAACTCCTTGAAATTCCCTCCATTGGTCTGACCCTCTTGAAGTTTTGTAATTTATTTTCTCACATTCTTGGAGTGTTTCCTGATGTCACAAAGATTAATTCATATATGAATAACCAGGTGCAATGGGAAGTCTTTAAAACTATTTTATTTTAAATTGTCAGTTGCTAAGTAAATAGAAACATGATGTTTGATCTTGTAGAAGATTTTACTTACATGGTATAGCAAGATATATTTTAAGATAATATGGGTAGCATTGGGGTCACTAGCAATGAAGTTCATTTGATCACAGTGCATATGACTTCATGGTTGATAACCTATGCTGTTTTCATTACATTTAGTATATTAGCAAGTTTTTGTAATAATAGTCTAACAACTTCCTTAAGTCTTTGTAAAATATGCAGTTCAAGAAAGTATAAATTAAAAAGTAAATGAAGCCTATTGTCTAATATTGTGATGTATTCATTTAAAACGTTTCCAATCGAATACAGAATAGTACAATAGAATAACAAATGGTTTAGCTTTTGTGGGTATGGTTAAGTCTTTGTGGATTCTGTGTCATCAGAATGTCAAGTCAGCTTCACGAGCCAACGACAGTAAACGATCCACTGGTATTTTCACATTTAGCATAAAATTATCATGTAGCTATTATAAGCCTGAGGTTGGAGTTCTTAGGCTTCCAGGCATTGAGGGTTTGGGATGGTGGCATGTGAGCAAATGAGGAACAGCATGAAAAATATCCGCTCCCCTGGCAGACATTCATCCTGCGCTAATCTGCCACAGTACCTCTGGACTTCTTCTGTATTGATAGCCCTTTTTATACAAGCGAATGCTGAAAGCTGTCTCATTAATGCGCTGAATGGATAGTGCTGTTTAACCGATGCCATTCGCAGGTCTTCCTTATCAACGTGTAATAATCCATCATGGGAGTCAATTCCTTTCCTAGGCCTTTCTCACTGCAGAACGTTTCTCCTAGAAACCAGAGCTGCCCTTCCACTTCCCTTGAGCATCACTCTTCCCCTCTTGCACAGAGAATGTGCACCTGACTTCTCCCTCTCCCTCTTCTCCTCTCCCTCCCTCTGAATTAAGGCCCTCTGGGCCCATCTTTACATGGCTTCTGATGTGTTTGACAATCGCTGATGCCTCTCTGGGCTTCAGCTCGTGGAGTAAGCCATGTAAGGTATGAGCTTTTCTGACAGATTAGAAGGTGCTTTGTAACAAGAGGAAAAATCAAATCAAATGCTTGTCACAGGGAATTCCGAGTGCTGTTGGAAGGCGGAAGGAGCATGAAAGAGGAGCTGCTGAGTGAAGGGGGAAACACAGTCTAATAAGATATAAATAGAGGAAAATAGCATCAACTGGGGAGACAGAAGAGATGCTCCTCAGAGGATCTGGAACAATGTCTGTGTTTCACATTTTAACAAGCCACCATGCAAATATGTAAGACTCATAACAGTAAAAATAGTCCACTGTAATAATCAGTGGATGTGTATGTGACAATTATAAATGTTCAGTATGGCGAAGACTACTGCAGAAAGACTAATGGGAAAGACAAAAGTATGTATTAGCTCAGGTTATGTCGCATCATGGTACAAGGTTACAAAAGAAGTATGAATATATCTAGGTAAATTTTGTGCATAGAGACAAAGATGAGTCTACTAACATAGTAAAATGGTGCAATTAAACGGTGACACTATATACGATATTTTAAAAAAATCCCACATTTTCTAAATTTTCTTTTAGGATAAGCAACCTTACTGATGCTAAAATATAAATAAAAAGAAATATGGTTTATGTATCCCATTCAAAAGAAAAATTATGAGCAAGCTTCAGGCTATAAAGGCAAAGATTAAACCATACAAATATGAAGAAATATAATCACATATTAGCTACACTGGGCCTTTGGTCTATTAGCAACAAGACCAAAGGAAGCTGAGATTAATGAAAGGACCAAAGGTACCATTGTGGTTTCTTAGCCATCAAGCTACAAAAGCTAAGAAGTAAATTAGATATAGTGATAAGTTTTGTTTTCAGGATTGTAAATAAAACCTGTTTAGAGTGAGAAAAGTATTTTCTTTTAGTTTTTATTTTGTTTCAAGGATGTCCAAAGTGATGCAGACACATGAAAGAACAATAAGTTATATTGATAAGGGTCTAATAAGTCATTTGGTAAAGGTGAATGGTATGGTTAATGAAATGGTGTATTTCAATGGTTATGTTGATTGAGTTAAGAAACATTCAGGGCATTAAGGAGATATCACCATGTGAGGACATCTCCAGAGGATTTAATGGAAGACCCATCCTGAGTGTAGCAGCATCCTATGGGCTGGAGGTCTAGACTCAATAAGAAAGGAAAAAAGAGAAAGACAGCTGAGCAATGGTATTCCTGTTTCTCAGCTACCCAGTTAGATGCCTTAAGATAAAGCCCCACACATGTGCTTAACTCATCAACATCAAAATTCATTAGAAAGGAGAAAACCTGAATTAATAATGCAATTGAATAGGTCACCGTCATAAAAACAACTGCTGAGGGAACTATTTTTTATAGTTTTTGATGTCAAAATAAACAGAGTTCACTACCTGTGTGATAGAGGGGGACGCACTGAATCTCCAGCTAGAAGTAAAATAGATTTGGTGTTCATGGAGCCTTGGCCTATGATCTTCAAAGACCACTGAGGCCAGGCAATGTGTACAAAGAATCAGTGCCTGCCAGGAGGCCTCAAGAGGCCAGAGCTGAGAGATGAAGTCTAAGTTGCAACAGAGAGCCAATGTTTGATGTGCCGGAACTATGGGATGTCTCCTGAGAAATGCGGCAGGCATGGATTAGAGCTGGCCCAAGAGAGAGGTCACATGAGCTGTGACTGTCAAACCAGAAGGGCAGGGCCACTCATGACCTTAGGAGTCTAGAAAATGCTATCACGAGCCCTAGATGTTTGACATGGATCTGCAGGGTTTCTCCTTTCCCTGCTGGTTTCCTCCTTGCTCTGATCCTATTATTTCCTGCTCTTCTCCCTATCTGTGCTGGGAATGCTTACTCGGTGTCATTGTGTGCTGGAATTAATTAATGTATGTGTTGATTTTCTGAGCATTAACAGTTAGGAGATTGCCTTGAGTTGCGAAGAGATTTGGGACTTCGAACTTTACAACAGTGTTAAGACTATGGGAACTTCTGAAATTAGAGTAGCTGTATTTTGCATTAAGAGACAGGTATGAGTAAGTGGTGGCCAGGAGTGAAATGCTACTGTTTAAAGCTATGCACTTGGATGTCACATTGAAAAAGAGTGGTCATGACATAATTAATTCTGATTTCAATTTGAGAGTGTTAAAAAAAAAAAACAAACAAACAAGCAAACGAGAAACATGCACCTAGAAAATCAACGAGACACATTGGTGAGTGTATCTGTGAAGTTGCTCCCAAAGATGTTTAACTTTGGAAGAAAAACCCATTTTTAATTTGGACACCACCACCCTAAAGGGTAGGAAACCAAACTGAATAAAGGACAGAAAGGAGAAAGTCAGCACTCAGCATTGTATTGTTCCTCATTGGCAATGCTAATCAAGCTGAATCTGCTTCCATGTCTTTCCCACCATGATGAACTGTAATCCTCTGAACTGTGACCTAAAATAAATTCTTCCTTTCTATGTTGTTTTTTTTTGCCAGGAATTTGGTCACTTCAGGAGGAGTGTTGTGCAGATACTATTTTCATTTCCAAATACACACAGTCATATTTTCATAACTAAGAAATAAACTATGCAACACATACCTTTTAGTAGATATAACCAAGAAACTGATATATATTAAAGCTACAGAAGAACAAATAATGCTTTTTAAAAGTGTTCATAAAAATATCACACAGGGTCTGGGGAGATAACTCATAACTCAACCAACAAAAATTCTGGTGTACATACATGAAAACTTGTGCTAGATACCCAACACCCACACAATACATGTGCTGTGTGGTGTGATGGAATATGTTTTTAATATTCATGAAGCTTGCTGGCCTAACCTAATTGTTGAATCATGTAAACCAATTAAGAAAACCTGTCTCAAAAAAACAAGGTGAATGGCTGCTGAGGGCGAATAATCAAAGCTGATCTCCTGTGTTCACACAGCTGCAAATACCCATGCTCCTACTCACTCACAACTCCCCCCACAAATGTCATACAGTTACAATCTAAACAATGGTTACTACTTGTAGGGATAAGCAAATTTATGTATGGTGTATATAGAGAGATGCAAACAGCTATTATAAGGAAGATGAATATTTACAAAAATATTTCCTGTATAAATATTAATACGTAGCAAATATTTTTATGATATTGGAAAAAGGGACAATTGTGGAAAAGGGGGAGGTATGTTAAGGGGAGAAAGGACAGAAGAAGAACATAGAAAATAAATATAGTCAAACTCTATTGATTGGGAAAGTCAGTATGAAATCTCTGTATAAAAATGTACAACAGAAACAAATAAAATGCATGCCAGCGTTACTGTGATGCATATTTTCTTTTTGTGTATCTGTACTTTGAATAACTCCTATGATAAAAATTTCACATTGCTTTAAAGGTTTATAAAATATATATGTTGTTTTAAAAATGCCGTGCTTATTAGATAAACTTTAAATCTTATCTTTGTTTGATCATCCCAATCCCTAAAGCAGATGAGCTCTATAACCACCAGCCCTACTTCCTTCCAGGTGAACCAAATCAGCGTCTGATACAGTTGGCCACCATGGAAAGCAGGCCCTTTCTCTTTACATAGGGAAAGCAGTTTATATAAACTGGGGTTGAATTTTTTCTTAACGCAGTTGAAGTTCCTAGCTCTGGGGAGCTGCAACTAATGGTTGCTCTGGTTTTGATTCTCTTGTATGTAACACATTACAGCAAGCAAAGAAGTGTAACGAGGAGGAGTAAATAGGACATCCAAGTGCTCTCTGGAGAAGGATGCTCACACAAACGGAAAGCATGACTGTGGTACTCACTCTCATTGCAATCTTTAGCACAGTCTCAAGGCCATGCCTGAATTGTGCTAAGTGAAATGAATTTCGGAAATGCAATTTACATTAACCACCTTTTACTTATCTTTACTTAGACGACAAACTGGGCTCTTGACAAATTTCCTTCAGTGTGGCACACTGTATACTAATTGACCAGCTAGTGTGAGTACTCCCAGGTAAAGAAAGCATGTTTATTACTGGAACTCCATTCCAGCTCATTTTCATAATGATATTTTATGATGATGGAGCTAGAGGAGAAAGGTCCGGGACACTGAGGAAGCATCGGAAGCACTAAGATGCAATATGTTTCTATCTTGCCACCCTAAATTTGTGCAGCATATGCACAAGACAGTAATAAAACTGGAATTAAAGCTGATGAGATCAAAATGAAGCAACAAGACAATTCTAGTGAACAGGTCAGACGCTACCCATATACAGATGGTGTTTATTACAGACACAGAGAGAGACTGGAATTCTGCATGCTTCTGTAGACCATACTTTGCATTACAGGTATTTGGGTACTCATGGGAAGCGAGGAAGAAAAAGACACATCGAACACCACATAAGTTAATACCACATTTAAAACTTAAAAAAATTGGTGTTGGAACTGAAATTATTTCTGGAGAAGCATAAGAATTATCCACCACTGTTTACCTTAGAGATGAATCCTAGATAGTGGGTATAGCCTGGTGCTCTTTGATCTAAATTCTTCAAATTATTCACTGTGCTGTTTTAGGTAAAGTAACTTGACCTTCTTCAGGATCCTTTATCTTCCCAAACTAGAACAATGTTGTTCACCTTTGTTTTGAGGATTAAGTTCGTCAATCCCTGAAAAGAATTTGATATTGAGTTGTCTATTCATTGAACCAGATAAAGTTTAGGGGCTGTAGTTAATACTTATAAGGTATTTCTTAGTTTATGAATGTAACCAAATACATAAAAGATGGAGCGGATCAAGAAACCCAACTCTAAAAGCTGTTCCCTACAGAGGGGAAGGGACAGTGGGCAAAGGCGGGGAATTAAGCATTTACAGTGTAGAAAGGAAGAGAATATTTGGTGCTGGAGAAAGTGTTTCCTAAGAAATTTCCTAAGAATGATCCTTCATCAAACAGGCTTGATATATTCTGAGTTAGTAAAGGCTCTGTATTTACTTTATAAATTCTCAGGATTTTTTTCTCTACTGTCACATGTTCTGAGTCTCTGGGGGTAAAGGGTAAGAAGGAAGAAAATTAGTAACATTTACCAAGCTTGGTTAATCAAACAATTCTTTCTTCACCGGACAGCTTATTGTATTTACATCCCCAAGGACACAATTAAGAAGTAATGATGGAATGAGATGGAGGAGGTGCTGTCTCTTTGGGTAAGCAAGTGTCTTTTTTTTTTTCTTTTTTAAGTTTGCATTCAAGATTTGGAGCCTATTTGTCATCTAACTTCAGGTAAATGTCATTACCTGGGCTGGATGAGATAAACAATGGACGTTCTGTACTTACTGACAGACTGAGGAGGGTTAACAATTAACTAGTCTACTTCCTTTTTAATCAACACCGCATTAGATGAGAATGTATATCATTTGATTGCCCTTTCTGTGTTTTGACTCTGGGATTTCAGAGGTGTCCTCACAATGTGTTGGGGCCTTGGAATCATATATTGCCTCCATTTGACACTTTTACTTATATCTTCCCTTTGCCCCAAATTATTTTTTATCAGCTTTAACTCTCTTAGCTGGCAGCAGGACCATGCAAGAACAGCAAGCTCTTTGGAGGACTTCTAAAGTATGATTACTGGTTGCTACTCACCTCAATGTATTGATATCATGCCTATATATGTTACTTGTAAAAAGTCCCAAATTCAGAATTATATAAACGAAAGAGTTAAAGATTTTACTATTTGGATGTTGGTATTCTTGACTGTTCCATGAGCATGATCATATGTGAACATACCCTGTCAAGTGAAGAGTCAGACTGTGCGTGCTTCTCTACACCTGGCTCTGATCTCTCAAATATATCCTGTAGAATATGCTTTTGTCTCTCAAATATGTGCACACATACACGCACACACACATTTTTCTGCTTAAATCTTGTAAAATTTTACAGTATATGTCACACCATACAAAGAGAACCAATACAAGACATAATTTCTTAATAAGAAGTTTGTACAGGGAGGCATGAATTGAAAAGAATTTTAAGTTAAGAAATTTTGCAACCTTATGGGAAATGGGAGCTCTCCAATGTTTCTTAGGTTGAGCAAGGCACAGAGACGCAGTGATTTGGATTGCATCTGGTGGTGAGCTTCAGAATGAAACCGTATGTTTTACACTACCAGGTCACATATTTATGCACTGACGATCATGATTTAACAAATGGAGCTTAATGTGGCGTAAAACAATGACTGCCAAAGTCATCCTTAGCTTATTGTTTGTGTGTTGTTTCCCAAGGCTACAAACTTGCAGATTTCTGTAGGTCAGTTTACTCTCAGTCTTCTCTGTACAAGAGAGAGTTCAGCCTGAGGAATCTTCTGCAAAGTGTATTAGATCTTTCTAGTCCAAAAAAAATCTCCTGAGATGTGTAGGATGTTGACAAGCACCTTGTGAGTTTGTGCATTGGGACAGTAATCATTTTAAAATCTCATGGTTATTTCATCCTGTCCAGACATCAGGAAATGTAATGCTCCCTAATAGTGTGCTTGTGGCCAATCGCATTTTCTGCTTCTGCAGCCTCCTTCTGTAACTCACCACCCGTCAGCCCTGATGGGCATTAATGAAGGCAGTGGCTTATACACTGCCTGTCATGTTTGAGGAGGTGCATGACACTCTACAGTTACTGTAAACTGGAGGAAGGTATGGCTTTTGAGCACACCAACTAATTGGTGTCAAATCGTATCACCTGGGATTGCTGTGACAGGCATGAACCAGAGTGGCAAAGGGCTGTGCCTGTCTCTGCCCCTTCAGCTCTACATGGCGTTTCAAAATCACCACAGTTCAACATCCCAGAACCCCAAATCTGTAGCCCCAAACCAAAACAAATTGTGCTTAAAATTGTCTTAATCACCAGGTCAAACAAATTTCAAGGTCTCAAATAGCTGGACCTATATGATTGCAACAGATAATAAATTGCCTTCTTTCTACCAGTCAGTCCTAAGAGGTCTCTGGTATATTCAGACCTTAGAATGGGGGTTAATTATGATAAGAGAACAGCTCTGATCCTATTGAGTCCTCTTCACTCCATTTTTATATATTTGAAAGACCCTTGATCCTCATGTGGAGGGAAAATCGCAGTCAGGATGTAAAATAAATTAAATGTATATAAAAAAGATTCCTGGGCATTCATTGTTTGCTTGCATATGTTTTTTTTTTTTTTTTTTTTTTTTTTTTTTTTTTTTTTCTGACCAAACCTACCCACTCCGCAAAGACACAGAGATTTTGCTAACATTGCTTTCAGGGTCATGCACATCCTACACCATCATTTAATGTTTAAGGCAGGAAGAAAAAGAGGGAGGAAAGAATGGAGGGAAGAAGAAGGAAAAATAGTGCTCTTCGGTTCATGAATTTTTCCTTAGTGCATGGAAATTACAGAATCTCAGAACCAGTAAACAAGGCCACTGCTGTGGGAGTCTCTGCTGTCACTGCTCCAAGGGAATTCTTTGCCTTCATCTAGTCTTTGACTGCAGGATCAGCTACGAGAGTGTTCGTGATGTGATGGGTGTGGATGGAAGTTGGCAGAGCTTCTCTTTCATAGCTTGTGCACTTGGCACACTTTATTGCAAAGAAGGCAAGGAACCCAGAGATAGAATGAAGGGCTCTGAAGTTGTGGGCCTGTTTTTAAGCTGAGGAGGGGGAGCCGAGGAAAAGCAGCAGATTCTAACTTTTGTTCTAATTTCACTGTTGACGTTGTTGGCTTACCGTGTAGCCTCCTGTGTCAGTACGGCTGCCAGTTTCAAACAGTCACTTAATTAATTTAGTCAGAGATTTACAAGAAGAAAAATGAAAGAGAGCTAAGCCAAGCGCTTAACTTTAACTCAAAATGAATTACCTGATTTCTTTTTAGAGAAAAGACTTTTAAGCTTCACCAGAGCACTGACGGGGTCTCCCTCACCCCCACGCCTGAAGACACATCTCAATATACGGTTATTTCCATGTGACTTTTAAGAACTGCTCTTTTCATCTAAACTTATGAAGTATTCAAGAAGTGCTTATTTATTAATCTGCTGTAGAAGCTAGTAATACAGTGACAGGTGATGTGTGTGTGTGTGTGTGTGTGTGTGTGTGTGTGTGTGCAGATACATGTGGAAGGAAGTGGTGAAATTCTTCAGGGCTGTCTGCTTTTATTCTTTTGAAACAGCATCTCTCATGGCTTGGAACTCACAAGTAAGCTAGACTGCCTGGCCAGTGAATGCCAGAGATTTATCCACATCCACAGTGCAGAGATTATATATAAACTCTTACCCCAGCCTCAGGTATTTAAAAACAAGTTCTTCAATCATTTACTGACTGGACTATCTTCCTAACCTCTCAATTGACAGATTATTCTATTTCAAAAATTTTAAGGATGTTGCAAGAGTTTTGATTTGCATCTTTGAGATGCAAGAAAGCATTCTGAGCAGAGCGCATCCAGGTCACCTGAAGGAGCCAGGCCTGGCAGCTGTACACTCAGGAACTATTTGAGTTGCAGAAATCTCACCATAGGAATGTTATACCATGAAGGTTTCTGGGCTTCATGTACATACTCTGGCATGCAGTTGCTTAGCTGTATCCTAGATCATGATGAAACTAACTGGATCTTTCTCTGGATTCCTCTTTGCTTCCTAGTCCTCAGAACTCTGTCGAAATTGTTCAGAGGAAAAATACAAAGTGTGGTCAAGAAAATAGACAGAGTTTATTATACAGTAAGTAGAGGTACTCTCAAGAGATGGCTACAATCAGTAGATTGCCAGAGACCATTATGTCAACTTTTATTTTTGGCAGACTTTATGCTGCTTCTTTTTTTCTATATTTTTTAAATTTTTATTTATTTATTAAAGATTTCTGACTCTTCCCCACCACCGCCTCCCATTCCCCCCCCTCCCTCTATCAAGTCCCCCTCCCTCATTAGCCCAAAGAGCAATCAAGTTTCCCTGCCCTGTTTCTTTCTTCATTCTCTCTTTCTTTTGAAACAAATAGTCAAAACAGTATTAAACAATGGCAAAATATAATTAAAGAAAAGTAAGCCTAAGAAACAAATACACACACACACACACACACACACACACGAGAGAGAGAGAGAGAGAGAGAGAGAGAGAGAGAGAGAGAGAGAATAAAACTCATGAGAATACAAAAACTGAAATCATACAATACAAGGAAAAGACGAGTAAGTTAAAAAAAATAACAAAGGCCTGAAAAAAGCCATATTATCAAGAAGCCTAAAATGAGGAGCAAAAAGTGTGTTTGTTCCTTATTAGAAGAAGCATCTAGCTAGATAAGAATGTTATAATCTTCCCAACCACTCAGAATATCATTTTTCCAGCCAGGACCATAAATAAAGCTCAGGTTCCATTGTTTGACTGCTCATCAGAGTCTTGCTGTTTCAGTTCCTATTTGTACAGAATCCTGACTTAGAGTACAGGAAAGAGTCATCTCCATTCAAGACTGCATACATCTAACCAATCCAATAACATTCTTAGTAGGATATAAATTGGTGAATTTGTTTTGGATAATAGTAAAATTTATGGTACATAAAAGTAATTGAGGGAATCATCAAAACTGTCCTTGAGATGTTTCATTTGATATTCTTCTCTGATCTATTTCCACCAGTGAGTGAATTCATGTACTCTCTGCTATACTTATGTCAAACAAATTAAGGTTGTTCCCAAAACAACCTTAGAGCTGTGGTTCTCAATCTGTGGATCTCAACTTCTTTGCGGTCCAATGATCCTTTCCCAGGGGTTGCCTAAGACCGTCGTAAAACACAGATATTATTTACATTATGATTCATAACAATAGTAAAATTAGAATTATGGAATATCAACCAAATGACTTTTTGATTTGGGGTCACTATAACACGAGGAACTGTATTAAAGGGTCACAGCATTAGGAAAGGTGAGAACCACTTGTTTAGATCCTGCTGAAGGAAGTTTCCCACTTACTTCTTTCTTATCGACAGTATTTTCTCTCCCTTATGAGCTAAGGCATTGGTTGCCTCATAGTGCTTTTCTTGACTGCTCACTCTGAAATCTGCACAGCTCTTATCAGCCATCTTGCCTTATTTCATGTTTCTTTGCTTATAATTTATTTTGAAAGACATCATTGAGTTGTTCAGAATCTCACCCCATGGGTGGCAAGTTCCTTGAGATTTGTGTTTCTGTTAAAAGCCAGGACCTGTATTATGTTCAATGCTTGATCTAATAGCTATTCAATGAGTGATCTGGACATTAAAACAGAATAGTAAACATATTTTTGTATATAGAAGACTTCAATGTGATGTACAAAAACTCACATTATAGCCAAAAAGGCAGCATGGAAGTTAAATGTACTTGCTGTTCTTAAAGAGAACCTGGGTTCAGTAACAGCAACCACAAAATCACTCACAATTACCTGTAATGTCAGCCTCAGAGAATGGAGTGCCCTCTTCTGGTATCTAAGAGTCTCAGGCATACTCACGATTCACATACAGACATGCAGATTAACATTTATAACATTTTCAAAAATTTAAAAAAAATAAGAACTCAAAGTAATCTGGAGAATATTTTTCAATATTTAATGATTTATTTTATTTTTAAAACTTATATTAAAATTACATCATCTCTCTTTCCCTTCTTTCCCTTTCCTCCTCCCACAACACCCATATACCCCTCCTTGCTCTCTTTACATTCAAGGCCTATATTTTTCCATAATTGTTATTACATGCGTATATGTAGATGCATATGTGCATATTACTTCATAAAACCTGCCCAGTCTGTATAATGTTACTTGTATATGTGCTTTCAGGGCTGACCATTTAATATTGCAAAATTTATTGGCAAATTCTTCCCTGAGAAAGACTAATTCTCCCACTTTCAGCTCTCCTCTATTCTTTGGGATTGAGACCTCCTGGAATTTACTTAGCCCATGTTACTAGCTCTACTAGTTACATTTCCTCATACTTAGGGTTTTGTTAAACAGGGAATACTGCCTTCCTGTTATATTGGTCTTGGGTGATAAAGCCAAAGAGGCTAAGTGGTGTCTAGTACATAAATGATCTAAGGTGAGTAGAGTAGGAATTTAGAATTACTTATTACAAACTCATAATCTTAGGGGAGTATATGGACTAACAAGACAGAAGACAGGGTGTTCTAGTGTTCTTAACCTTAATACTGGGAATGTCGGCTGAAATTTAAACTGATTTTAGTTTTGCAACCTTCCCAGTGATATTTCATGTGAATGAGGTGGCCTTCTGTCTCCATATACAGGGATAAAAGACATTTATCTGTCATCCTATAAATATTTCCTTTGCCTTTTTCTTTTGAAAACTGTCTTAATTATCTCTATTTCATAATTTCAGAGCCTGCCTCTTGTATAGAATATCAAAAATATATGGCAAATCGTGAGGGCTTTCACTTTTGTCTGTAAAGGAAGCAAATATCTTGACGAATGTTGGAGTTTGGCTGTAGTATATTTCCACAATTTCATGGTCTAGAAGCTTAGTCTTCAGGTTGACACCGTTGAACTGGTTGGACCTTCACAAGTTGCTTAGATCATGGAGCTTTCACTTATATCCAGGATTACAGTACATTTTGTGAAACCAGGTATGTCCCATAAAAATAAGCTATTATAATTAGGAAAGAAAGGATCTATTTTCCATTCTTTTGAATATTTTCTGGCATATATGCCCCTTCTACAAGCAGTTGCCTTCTCTGTCATGTTTAGGCACAGAGCTGTAGGCCTTTTCCAGATTCCTAGGATGTTCTCTTGCTACATCCCAATGACTAAAATCATGAGCCAATTACCTTCTCTGCTTTTTATAAAGTACCAAGATTATGTATTTTGTTTTATTTCAGCAGAATGAACTAAAGAAACTGAGAAAAAATGAGATAGAAATCAAAAATGAAAAGGAGAGGAAAAACGATGATATAAACGAGAGTAAAACCCCATCAACTCTTGGGCTTTACTTCCATCCTTTGTTCTTTAAAGAGAACTGAACTAGATGGAGATGTCCTGTGCTCATTTTTCCCTTAGAAACTTGAAGCTTTCAGATGAGCTTTAAACAGAAGAGTTGTACATCAGGAAGATTGAGGTAACTCATGTACCATGGGAACATGAGTTAATAGCTCAGTTCCCAAGTTGAACAGGGCTTTCTAAATTTCTAAATTTATGCTGTAACCCATAATTAGCAGTCTACCTCTTTGACCATAAACTGATTCAGTGTTCATAGTCTCTCCTTCAGACCTAAAATTCTACCAAGGCCTTGTTCCTCTGCTGGAATCTTAGATGTGTCTACATCCTACCCCATATTAAATCCACGTATAAATCATACAAGTTTTGGTGGTACTGACTGCTAAGTCTATCCCAGACTTTAGTTTTAGACTGAATCAGCAATTTGAGATTTTTATTCATAAAAATTTATTTATTTTATAAATAAATATTTATTTTACAAAATAAAGACTGTCAGTAAACTCTAAGGCAGCAGCAGCAGCTGGGATACCAATTCCCTTCAGCAAACACTGTTTGAAACTCTGCAATGTTTAAAGGTCAGAGGCTTGTAGAGAGAAGACTCGCAGTCAATCATATACTGATATTACTCCTTATTCAGACTTTCATATCTTAGGTCTATTCTAACATTCCTCTGTGTATAAAGGTCAGAAACCTAGACACCATCCTAGTCACCTGCCCAAGCTGTTCTCCTCAGTCAGCTCTGACCCATTGAGGTCTTTAGAGGCTCTTCCATTCATATGTACCCACTCCTGGCATCCCTTTTCATCCAAGCCTTTAGTGGGGCCATGGAGCTGCCCTTTGAGAGCTCTTTTTGTACCCTCCAAATACCTTCTTCCTATTCTATTTGGACAAGCCTTTTAACTAATAAATAAATAATACTACAAGTTTTAACACTCTCCAGTAATATGAAGTTGTGAGCCATGGCCTTTAGCCTTAGAAAGCTATTTTTTTTTCTTCTAATCTCATGTTTCTGTCTTTCTCCTCTCATTCTCCATCGTTTGTATTCCCAGAACCTCAAATCCTGGACTGTGTGTGGATTTCTTATCTACGAGGTTTGCTTCAGATACTCATCGTTAGTTTGCACAGTCTCAATTGCCCAATCCCTAGGCATGCTGACACAATTAGCTGACCAGGGACTGCTTTGAAGCCCCTTCCTCAGTTTGCATGTATTTGTGTTACCAGAACACTCAAGTATAAGGATGGGTAAATATTTGACAATTGCCATAAGAATTATATTTCAGCCGCTTCCTGTTAGATATGTCACCACCTGTATATTCCCAGCAATCCATCCTGTAGCATGCTTAGAAGAATCTTTTATTTCAGAACCACATAGGACTTTTTTTAGTTATTTTGTAATTCTTTGTTTTTCCATTTGTCATACATTGTTTCTGTCTAGACTATAAAATAATGACTTTCATGATGGTATTTCCACATTTATATGCCATTGTACTTTGTTCTAAATCATTTCATTTTCTTGCTACTAAGAAGTATTGCATATCACAAGCTGGCGGTAATTCACATGAAAGAGAAATCAGGACACACCATCACAAAACACATTTTATAAATTTAACCTTTTCTATTTCTAACATATACTGATTTTAATGTTAAAGGTTTAATGTCTTTGAAGGCATGGTTTCTGACAGTTATTTGTTCAGGATTACACTTTTGGTCAAAGGAAAGTATGTTGAAATATTCCTGGAAGATCTCGGGGTACAGCAAAGTCTAGCCATGACACACTTGTCACAGTGAGTGAGATGTAAGCATAGCCCAGTCACTGTGCTCAGAGTCAAACTCGGCTCTCTGATCCTCTACGATGACAAGCAGCCAAATCAAAAACCATAGACAGGATGAAGGGGACAGTGTTACATGAACTAACCAAATCCTCTATCTGTCCTTCGCATAACCATTCTGGGAATCCAGACCTTTCCCGATTCAGTTCAACAATATCAGGCACAGAGAGGGCAGAGGAGAGTCCTTTGGCCCATTTTCAAGAGTAATGATGGATGATGAAGAAATTTTTGGCTCTGGACAGTTACCTAGTCTGTGTGAAAATGAATTTCTATTTTGGGAGTATGGGGTATATTGGTACAATGCAAAGGAGGATGCTTCTAATCATGATTCTTTTTGTTTAAGATATAACTAACAGAAAAATAGAGGTAAATGTTTACTACAACTGAACAAAATAGGGGCATCAATGGATAGGTTAGTTAACTTATTGTGGAAGAAAAGAGTCTCCAAACAGAAACAAATTAGATATGATGAAAGTCTGTGAGATCCAGTGTATAAAACTGGTCTAACTTAGCGGCTAATTAATTCACTTATTTAGATAATAAAATATTAGATTAAAAAAAAACAACCAAGAATATAAACACCTGCTCATTTGAAAAGAAAGATCATGAATGCAGGTGTCTTACTATTTCATCATCTGTTAGGGATGAAGATAGAAAGTGGAAATATATTGAGAAAGAAGAGGCTGTCCAAACAGAAATAAACATAAAACCTTTTCGAGATGTTGAAAGTAAATGAGATTCAGTGTGTAAACCTGGCCTAACATCTCTTGTTTCCTCAGAGACCAAAGCAAGTAGAGAGCAACACCCACTACTATAGCTTAGGGGGAAAAAAAGTGATGTTATATTTTTCACTTTCTTATTTCATAGTTAAGAAGTTTGTAAGTCACTACTCCATCCACCACAGAAAGCAAAACAACAACAACAAAACACTGGACAGATTAAAAAGGCAGCACCTATTCTTGTATCCATTAGAGAAATAATGTTGCAAGGCTGACCACTGCCCAACAGCATAGAAAAAAAGAAAGGTGAACATAAAGTTCACAGATTTACCAGTGGGCACTCCAAACAAAATAGCATGTTTTGTTTGGAGACAATAGGAATGTTGAGAGTAGGAGAAATAGTTGTTTTTTCCAGGGAAAAGTACACCAAATGGTTATCCAGTACTAAGTGATCATCTCCTCAAACTTGCCTATAAATAGCACTACACTGATTGAACAAGCTATATTTATAAATACACACGCGTATACATACATGTGGCAACAATTCATAAACAAAGTGGCCATGAATTTTAAAGATAGCAAGCAGAGATATGTATTAGAGAGTTCAGAGGAAGGAAGAAATGGGAAGGAAAAGTAATGTAATCTAATCTTTTAAAAGATACTCATGAAATAGTAAAATGGGTATGTGAAATATACTGTGATATCTTAGTTTAAAAAGTAGATGTAGCAATGTCTATATCAAACAGAAAAGACATTAAGGCAAGGGAATTTGGAAAGATAAAGAAGGATTTCACATCTTGTTAAATGCATATATCCATTAATGATCCAGTGTCAACATTGTCAAATAACCCCAACAGCAAAGCACCAATGTTTGTAAGACAGAAATTAAAAGATGCATTCAGTATTATAATTGTATATTTTTGACATCACTTAATCATAAATGAAAGAGCTAAAGAGACTGAGTTAAACTGAATCAAATAACCAATCTGACATTTACCTTACTTCATCCCACAACACCAAAATGGATTCTCCACATGCATGGAATGTTCACTAAGAGATTACATTCCAGACCATAGACCACATCATAAAAAACTGAAAGAGTATAAATCATATAAGATATTCTTTCTGACTACAGTGGAATTAAACAAGAAATAAATAACAAAGGTAATTACACAAGCAAAAAAAAATCTGGAAATTAAATGCTGTTCTAAATAACACATTCATCAGAGTAGCAATCCCATGAGAAATTTAAACCAATTTTACATAATAAAAATGAAAATAAAACGTATAAGATATTGGGATGTAGAACAGCAACAACTCTTGTGTCTCAAAGCTGAAACTACTAGATGCTGACCCTGTTTTAGAGCATAGCATGCTAGTTTCTTATATGACAAACACACTCATGCTATAAGAGACAACAAATTCTTTCTTCTCTCTTTATCCCATAAATTCACAGTATTGTTCACACAGAAACGTGCACAATGTTTGTAGCTCTTTTCTGGACTATGCAAACTGTAAAGGTAAATAAAATTATGAAATTTGTAGGTAAATGAATAGAACATAAAAATATTACACAAAGTGAGAAAACTTAAAGTGAGACAAATGTCAGATGTTTTCAGTAATATGTGGATTCAGGTTGTAATCTTTAGAATTGTCTACTTAATTCAGGGTACCTGTAGAATCCTTGAAACTAGAAAGGGAGTTTTGGTGATGAGGGCAAGGAAAGGTCATAAGGGGGAAAGAATATAGGAAAAGAGGGAGAAATGGGGAAGGACTTTTCTGTGGAGAGTTGGTGGGAAGATATGGCAGAGGAGAGGGTGAACAAGGATAACTAACACTAAAGATGTTTGAAAAAGCTATATGAAAATGTATAAGCTACACATGAGAGAGAGATACAGAGACAGAGAGAGAGACAGAGAGACAATTCTTATGAGACAGTCTAGCTGAAGTCACATTAAAAATGGGATGGTGTTTTCCCCAGATGCCATAGAGTATCAAATACAAGCTCAGTGCCAGATTGGAGATCTATATCTTTGAGTTATTGATCAAGAGTATTTCAGGAACACCCAATTAATAAAGTCTGATGCCCCTGCTTTTGGTTACCCACTAGAACTTGGTAAGTAAGACTATAGTTAAGGATACTACACTTTTGGTCACAGAGCATATATAAACCAAGCTTTTCCCCATTAGTTAGCTTTCACAGTACTGAAAGTATTATGAATGTCACTGGTAGAAAAGCTCATAAACAGTTTTGCACAGTTGTGAACACTGTGAGCTACAATAATGACTAACATAGGAAGATATGCCTATTGGCGATCGAATGTTACAGAGATTTTTATTGTGATATTTAAGGTCCAATACACAGCAAGAACCTATGCCCAGTGCTGTAGACTTGGCCAACAGTTAGCTGAGAAGCTTAAAGGCCCACAGGTGAACTTATTACAATTATTTTGCTAAGTGGGCATTGTATCAAATTACCTTCTAACTTCATATCACCATAACCAATTAATGCCACTCTCAGATCACATAACTGAATCTCTCTCTCTCTCTCTCTCTCTCTCTCTCTCTCTCTCTCTCTCTCTCTCTCTCTCTCTCTCTCTCTCTGTAGTGGATGGTGACTAACACAGAAACACAACTGATCAAAATTTGAGTCCTCAGCCACAAATGGGACTTCTGTGTTGCACTCGATGTATGCAAGGCTCAGGGGTCAGCATAAAAGAATGAGTGGAAAGTTGAACAGAAAGCCATGGGCAAATCACTGTCTTCTGAACACAAGAGGATACTGGACTTATTAGCAGCTGGTATGAATGCCTACATGAGACCTGTATAAGATCAAGCCAGCCAATATTCCACCATGGAAAGTATGGATGCTCGTGGGACCCACACTTAATTGACGAGCTATTGGCCATTGATAATGAGATGTAAAGCATATTTTTAAAAATTGTAAGAAAAATTTCTGATTATCTTTACCATATAAGGGATGCATATTTGCATTTATATAAATGTTTAGTTTGACTTAAACAGTACACAATGTATATATATATATATTGAAATTTTACTCATTACCTCCAAAATGTGTATAATTTGCATTATTTTGTGTGTTATTTAGAAATAAATTTGATAGTAAAGTTTCAATTATGTCTGTTTCCAGAGGTTGTCCCTTTATCCTGGCTACTCACACCTAAAATAATCACATAGAAATTATATTATTTAAATCACTGCTTGGTCAATCACTTAAGCATATTTCTAGCTAGCTCATATAGCCTAAACTAAGCCATCTCCATTAATCTGTGCATTACCACGAGGTCATAGCCTACTGGCAAAGTTTCAGTGGGCTCCAGCGGAGGCATCAGTTTCCAGTGGTGGCTACATGGCCTCTTTCCAACTTTGCCTTCTTCTTCCCAGCATTCAGTTTGGTTTTCTCTACATAGCTATATTCTGCCCTATCACAGGCCAAAACCACTTCTTTATTCATTGACCAATAAAAGAAACTCATATACAGAAGGACTTCCTAAATCATATGCCTCTTAAAACAGATGTCAACTATTAAGGGCAGTAAAAATGCATTCATATTTCTTACCCTTTATTCCTGTTCTATCTAACTGCCACCAAAGTTTCCCAAAGTCTTAACCACTCCCACCTGATGTTGTTGTTTGTGGGTTTTCCCTGTGAATATGTGTTTCTGTGCACTGCACTGTCTTTTAAAGATGTTAAAATGACCTCACCTCTCCTACCAGTTCTCATTCTGGAATATTCTTCACTCTCTGTCTATTC
>NW_026067893.1:10964262-10975030 GCF_014885135.2 Alexandromys fortis | reverse complement strand
ATATATTCTCTACTCTGTATTGGTGACTTTCCAACTCTTCTTACAATTGACATTCCACATCATGGAAATGATAAACTCTTAAATGCTTCCTGACAAAAAAAATGAGATTCCCAGTGCCCAAATTTATCTTTAGAAAGTGAAGAGGAAGGGCCAAGTCACCTAGTTCTCCTGTACTTTCTGAAGAGTTAGGCATGTGACAGGTGAATGCCAAACTATCAGACACATTTAAAACTCTGTGTGTGGTGGGTGAGTAGGTGGAACATAAGGTCTGCCATTTAAGTCAATGCAATTACTGAGTGGCAGCAAGAAGAATCACAAAGAACATTTGAAAGGCGTAAAGGCTGAATTTTTGAGCATGATTAGGTGGCATAGGGTTATTGTCAGAAATCCTTGCAGTGTGTAATTTTTTAATATGCCAAACAGGCAAGTGTGCATTACTTACCTTTGCAGGCAGTTTTCCCTTTGTTTCTGTCCTCTATATATGTGTATTTTCCTCCGTAGGAAACCTGGATGTCAACATTCACCACTGATTTGCAAATATTACTGTTATTTATGTTTCAGTGTGTCATTAGAGCAAACTTGCTGAGGTGCTTCACACAGGCAACATGTTTTTTTTTTTTTTAATCAGAAAAAGAGTTGCTTTCTTTTAAATCCAGGAGACACAGCAAAGCTCCAGGCAGTACCTCAGAGATGCACACCTTGGAGATACAGGCTTTCCCATGGTGTCAGTGACTGAGTTTCTGCCCAGGGCTACTTCTTATGTTATTATTATTTCAACCAGTGTAGACTAAGCTGGGGTACCCTTCACAGCTCTCTACTTGTCTTTTTAATATGTTGTAGCCTGTATGCATCACTGCAGTAAATAAACTTCAGTAATGAATCTGTATCCATTTAACATAAAATTATGCCATTAACACAAAATTAAATGTCTAGCCCAGGATCTTAATGGAACTTATTACCCCCCAAATGCAAAATCCCCTTTCAATTAAAATTGCTTGCAGCAGTAATTGTATGAATAATTGCACCAACCCACATACATTTCTTCCTTATCATCTTGAACATGTCTCTCATCTTGGCTCTGTAGGAAATCCTTGTGTTGGCAGGATATTAGTGAAGCGTGTTGTAGTTAACACTAATTAATTCATGTTGGTTTCTTCACAATCTAATGAAACAAAATTAAACCTGTACTTTGTTCATTTGGTTCATATTTTCCAAATGAGACACCTAATGGAGACTTTGTAAAGGGCATGTCAGTTTTGCAGTTAGTCTCTTTGAGATTTCTCATCCTTTTCCAGAGGGAAAATCCTGAATATGATGCCAGTAATAATGATGATTATGTACATAAAAGATGAAATACTTGTTGCTAAGTGGCAGATTTATTTTTGAAAGCAAATTTCTGGTTAGGCATTTACAAGCAGCAGTTTTCCCTCATAAGAGACACTGAAAGAAAGACATTGGAGAAGCGTCTAAATACAAGCACAATTGAACCTATACTGCCAAGGGAGTCTCCAAAATGCAATAGTTATCTAAGGAAAGTTTTTCCCTTTATTTTGAGAGCCCACAAAATTAATTGCACTTTGGGAACTCATACTGGCTGAATTTTCTAAGGTTGTGCTTAGTTTTTTAAATTTCATATTTCTTTGATTATTTTCCCCATTTTTACTTGGTTAAAGAAGAAGAGCCACGCCGGGCAGTGGTGGTGCATGCTTTTAATCCCAGCACTTGGGAGGCAGAGGCAGGCGGATCTCTGTGAGTTCGAGACCAGCCTGGTCTACAGAGCTAGTTCCAGGACAGGCTCCATACCCACAGAGAAACCCTGTCTCGAAAAACCAAGAAAAAAAAAAAAAGAAGAGCCACCTTAAGCAGTATCAGTAGTTGTTTCAACTATAATTTCAGGGTCAACATTTCAGCTCTTGAAAAAGTCAAACAAAAGACGAAAAGGATCTATGTAATTTTTTTCTTTTGTCTATCCCCTAAAATGGATGAGGGGAACCTAACACTCATCCTCTCCGAGATCAGTCCAGCTCTATCATCTCTGAGCCTTCTCACATCCCTACTTTAATTTCATGAACATTCTCACGTCTTTAAATGGTCTCTAGCTTGTTAACACTTGATACATAGCAAATAAGGTTATAATATGCTGTTTGGGAAATGTCAGGAAAAATGTTTGTGGATGTTCATTCATAGATTCACAAACAACAACTATGGAGGGAAGGGTGAGGATATGATGATCTCTTCTCGTTCTCTCTTTCCTCTTTAGGTACTTATTTCTCCCCAACACACACACACACACACACACACACACACACACACACACACACACATACACAGTATACAGTGTGTTTTCAACACACATGGTTCCTATGAAGCTCTTTGGTAAAATGGGCCATGGACATCATCACTGATCCCAGTTGTACTAGGACTCAGGTCCCAAACATGGATGGCCCTTGGCAGCCTCAGACGCCAATGTCTCTATGGCTCTTGGACACCATGACTCTTGGAAACCCACATGATTAGGCCCAGGACCTCTGAATAGTCCTCAGTGGTATCATGAACCCTGGACTTCAACTCAGACATTGTTACAGAGCCACTGACCTACACATGGCCCTCTGCCACAGCCTGGGCCTAGGTATTACCATGGCCCCTTGCGGCAGTCCAGGCCACTCATATCTGTTTGGCCCCAACTGCAGCTTGAGCCTCAGACACCAACATGGCCTCAGGTGATGACCCATCCCATAGGTATTTGCATGGTCTTTGGTGGTAACAGGAGCCACAGATACCAACACAGGTGTTGACTGCAGTAGAGCTAGAGACCAAATAAGGCCTTGGCAGATGTTGGATGTCATCATGGCCTCAGGTGGCAACATAGGCTACTCAGGCATGGCCCCACAGCAAAGAAAAGATTTATATTCCAGGAAGTACTATTAAGATAATTATCTATTAAGAAATACAAATATTATTGAGAGAAATTTTATAACATATTACAGAGTAATTTGAGAAGCAGGACATAAAAATAAAATCATAACAAAATGACAACATGTAGACCATTGTTCTGGGTAGGTAGTGTTTTTTAATAATGTAGTAACAAGAAAAAGACAGAAAGGAACCCAGGAGCAGTAGACTCTACCTACACAGGTCTTACTGGGAAAGTAAACCTGTCTTTCACTGTCTATATAACCCTCCAGAATGACACTATTCCCTTAAACCTCTTCCTATTAAGTAGAATTAGACAAGTATAATATTTACTTGATGAAGTTGTTTTTAATGTTAGAAGAGATAAAATATTTAAAATCCTTGGCACTGTGTGCGACATGTGATAAATGTAAATAAATCTTGTCACTATCTTTATCTCATGCCATCAGATGGTAAATTGCTAAGCAAGAATAATTCAAAACCAATTGCTTGCTAGCTGAAACCACAACCTGCCTGATCAGTGAAGGATTAATATGCTCACCTCCTGGCAATCTTACAACCTGCAAAACGAGCGTAGAACATTGCGTATAACCCATAAGCCGATGACACATAAGAGCCTGCATAAAAAGCCAATAGTTATATGTAAATCTAGCCAGACTTACATGTAACATAACAAAAACAAACTATACAACAGAATTTTCATTCACAATTTGATGAAATTTTTACTTAAAAGATAAGGACACAAACAGTTCTATAAAATTTGGGTATGATGAAAAAGTACATATATTCTTTTCAGGAGTAATTTGATAAGATTTGTCAAAAACATTACCAAAAATTTATGTGCTTTAGAATTTTAGTCTGAAATAGAAGAAGTATTTATGAAGAATACAAGGATATGTCCATTATCCACATATGACAATGTTTAGTAAGCTCTGTTTTCAATTATGATAATTTTGAGACAACAAACAGAATGGTACTGAGTCAATAAATATTTACATAGCAGAAATATTTCAGTTGCCATAAAAAATAGTTTATTTACATTTCTAAGAATGTTATAATCTAGTGTTTAAAAATAATAGCAGTACTTAAAAATAAAGAAAATAAATTTAGCATATCACAAGTTTCTTTTCTATGACTAAGATGCACAAAATTCTTGCAGTGGTGTAGAAAAAATTGTCATTTATTCTCTAGTACATATTTTTGTACTTTTTAAACTTCTGTGTGCCTAACACATTTTTGCAGTTTCTAAATTTCACTTAGTAATATTGTTAATCAAATGTGAAATTTAAAGCTATAGAACAAGTATTTGTGCCCCCATTGAAGTTGTATGCAGAAAGAAACAGAAATATCTGGATAGCTTCACAAGAAGAGAATGCTTTGTTTTAAATGAAAATCCCAGGGTACTGACCTTGTCCAACAACAATGTTCTGTTTGAATCGAGTCCAGGCTTAAGACTTTCAGTGGATGATCAACTCTGATGGTCCCAACCCAACTTTCCCCATAGAATGGGAAGCTCCTCCTGTTGGGAAAACCAGAGATTCAGTTAACCTTAGATTGGAATTACATGCTCATTATCCATATTATTGTTACAAATTAATCCTTAGGGACTCTCATTCATGTGAAACTGTGGCAAAGCTTAGCACAAAGGTTCATAAGGAAAATTGCAGAGTGACTTATGAGGTGCCTTCCTTAGGGGCATGAATCAGTAGGCAGCCTTCGAACTTGATCTGTAAGTGGTGAGAGAAGCTTTTCCAAAATTTAGGAAGCAAGGCTGTTTCCTTTTGTTTTGCTCTCTTGGGTCATTTGCTCTAGGGCATTACTCCTAGCTCTGCATCACCAGATAAGATAATGACGTAAGAATCTGATTTATTATATTAACTTACTCATCCACCATGCCCTAGCAGTTGATGGGTATAGTATGTGAATGTAGGTATTGAGGTTGAAATGTGCCTGAGATGTAAATATATTCATTATTGTCACATAGGTGATAACTGCATAGACATTTTACTCATTTTTGTGGGAAGAACACTTAATATGAGAAGTACGTTTAATAGATTTTTAAGTGTCCAATAAAATGTTGCTTGGTGCATTTAAAGGGTTGCCTAACAGATCTCTGGAACTCATTCCTCTTATATTACCCAAACATCATACACATTTGATTAGCAATCCTGATTTCCCCCTCCTCCCTGCCTCTGGCAACCATCATTTTGTTCTTTGCTTTTCCGAGTTCAGTTATTTTAGATACTTCATTTAAGTTTAATTATGTAGTAATTTTACATAATTAGAGAAGAAGGCTGCCCAAAGAAATGTAATACTGCAGGCATTAAAAGCTTAGGATATTCATTTTCTGTATCACTTATCCTTAACTATAGAGAGAAGAATCCAAACAGCCATGTTATCTTTTCCAGTTTTCTGTTTTAAATGATCATCGTAACCTTATGACTTCTATTTCCTGTCCTGTTGGTCTTAATTTTTAGAATATTTTTATGTTTTTCCTTTAATGTTTGTGGTCTTTCTAAGTCATGGTCTTGTGATTTATTGCAAATTCTGTGATTTTCACTATATGTGGTACCAACTACTGGAATCCAACAAATACTTTAAGGTTGTTAAGCAAATTTCTTATTTGCCAAGATTGTCAGCATATCTTTAAAAAATAATTTTTTATTTATTGTGTGATTGTGTGATTTTGTGTGCTTGTGCATATTAAAGAGGGAGAGGCTAAACACATGCCAGAGCGGGGTTGTGGAAATTTTTTGTAAGTTGGCTTTATCTCTCTGTCTTGGGTTCCAGGGATTGAACTCAGGTTGGCAGATTTTTGTGGCAAATACTATTATCTATTGAGCCATCTAACTGGCCTTTTTAGCACATACTGAGCTACATCTCTAATCTAGTTGTCTTTATCTGTGCTTTATGTATGTATGAATTGTATGGGCAAAACAGTATTTTTCTTACCCAAATATGCTCAACAATTATCTAACCATATGTCTGCTGATATCACTACTGTAGGAGTAGGTGAATATTCTCACTGAAGGTAAATAAATATATTAGTGTATTCTTCTGTGCTAGGAAAATCAATAGGTTATAGCTTCAGCTCATTATTAGTGTGTAGTGATTCCAAAGGAGAGAATAGCATTGAGGTACTAGTCAGACTAACTAATAAACAGGGGTGCTTAGAAAAGACTCTAAAGGGAAAAATATTTGAAAATTTGATCTTTAGCAGGCAAGTTAAAATGCAGAATATATATTTTTTAATCTGTAAGTTAGCATCCTTTCATACATTTATCTGAAAAAAAAATTGTTGTGTTTAATGATCAATGCCCATGGCAATGGATGTACTGGTCACTCTGATATGACCAGCATACCTCCTTCACATGTCGTAAATTATACAAACAGGTAAGCACTGCACACCATTAAGAGGAGCGGGCACTCCAGGTCATTTAAAGACATTGGAAATATTAACATAAAAATAAATGTCTTACAAAATAGTTTTGGAGTATGATACCTGAGCAGTTATTCCATGTTAATTCAAAAGCTTAATCAAAATAGATATCTCATGACTGTTTTGTATGAAGACACTTAAGCACTTAGTTTGCCAATAGTCAATAGACTTGAATAATGCCCATCAGTCTCCCAAGAAGTAGGGGACATATTTTTATACTTCATTTTTTCTATGAAAAGAATAGGACCCACGTCCATTAATTGCTATAACTAGAGGCTAAAATGCACTTGAACTGAACTGTGTTGAGTTAGCTCCTTTAACAAAGCCATGTTCTCTGGGTTCATCTCTCTTCATTTTGTGATTAGTAATTTTAGCATCTATTACTTTTTCTAATCCACTTTTTTGAACATTTTTCAAAACATGAACTTTCCGTGTCACAAAGCCCTGTGGGTCACTGCCCTTACATTTACTTTTAAGTTGATAACGTGGAACTCCTAACAGTGAAGAGGATGAACACAACTAGATTTCAGTGTGGCAAAGGGAAGAACCTGGATACATTTTTTAAAACTTTTTGTTTCACTGAAAATAGATTTTTCTCTCCTGCTACATAACCAAGCCACAGTCTCACCTCCCTCTGCTTCCCCCAAACCTCCCCTCTCCCCCAAATCCACTCAACCTCCATTTCGTCTTCAGGAAAGAATAGGTCTCCGAAGAAACATCAGCCAAACAGGACAAAACAAGGTTCAATAGGACAGGCAAAAGCCCTCATATGGACGCTGGACAAGGCCACCTTGTCCCCAAAACAGACAAAAGAGTAAGACACACTGCTCCCACTGTTAGGAGTCCAACAAAAACACCAGACTAACAGTCAGAACGTATACGCAGAGAACCAGGTACAGACCACTGGAGGCCCCGACTTGTGGCTTCAGTCTGTGAATCCTACTTAGTTGACTCAGTGGGCCATATTCTCCTGGTGTCCTCCATCCCTTTGACTCCTATAATCTTTCCTCCCAGCCTTCTGCAGGATTTCTTGGAGGGGAGGGACCTGAGAACGTCCAATGTAGACTGTTTAATTTCTGGTTTGGTTATTATCTGCTTCTGGAAAAAAAAAGCCTCGTTGATGATGACTAGACAAGGCACCGCTCTATGAAGAACCAGATACACTTCAAAGTGTCCAAGAGAAGAACTAGATCCTGAAGTCTTGAGGACCTCACCATTGCTGCACGGTATGATAGCTCTATATTCAGGCTCTTTTTTTTTATAAGGGAAAAAATAGCCCAGACTAAAGTATAAGGTAAAAGTAAGCAAGTATATCTATATTGATTCATTTTCACGAACCCTTTAATTATGGATTGTTACACTTACTATGAATTCCTTCATGTTAACTTCTCATCTGAAAGGGCAACCACAGAAGGCAGAGAAACACTGAGTCTATCTACATTACCATTGTCAACTAGTGTGTAAAAGCTCACTGTGGGCACAGATCATGTAGAATGTTTCGTACATAATTTTATTAAGATAAAGTAGCCTTAAATCTCAATACGCCATGAGCAAGCTTGCTAAACTCTAGGGAAGGACAACAGCATTGTGGTTTAATTTCTGATTTCTCACTCACCACCATCACCACCAAGTTTGGCAACAGTTAAAAGTTTGTGAACATACAATGACCAAAATTAATTGAAAGTCACCTGAGTGATGGAGTTGAGGTGTTTGTGGCAACATTTGTCCTTGTTTTATCTTGTAACTTTACTGCCGTCTTGGTTCTGAAGACAACATGGGTACTTTGAAGTACATATGTGGTTATACCATGGGATGTCAATGTATGCTGCCCAAAGCACCCCGGCTCAGATTCCAGACTGTTGTGTGTTATGAATTGAAGATTCTTTTCTGTTGACAAAATTTTCCACCCTTATGAAAATAATGCTTTAATTACAAAAAAAACAAGGATGCTTAGTGTTTATTTCTAATTGTCATTCGTCAATATTTATCAAATTAGTATATCTCTGGATTGACTTCTGTTAGAACGTTTGACTTGAAAACTGTTGTTTGAGTCACTTAATTGGATTTCATAGAAAAATTAATATGTGAATTTTTATAATAATTTATAAAGTGGGTCCTAAACAAATTTATGTAATTTTATTTATTTTGTATGTGTACATGCATATACACACGTGTGCATGTGTATTAGACATGCATGTGTATTTGGGTGTGCATGTATGTGTTTCTATAGCACTGGGGGTCCACAGATTAACCTCAGATGTTGTTCCCCTTGAGCTGTCCACCTTGTTTTACTAAGACAGGGTCCCTAATCTCCATGTTCAGCTGTTAAACTTGCCTGGCTGGTCGATGAAGCCTGAGTATCTGCTTCCTCAGGGCTGATATTACAGCCATGTACTAATACATATGGCTTTTTCCATGAATGCCTGATATTAGCTCATATCCTTATGTTTGTGACACAAATGAATTGATTTATCATCCTAGACCCTCTTCTACCATTTTGTATGATGTATTGATGTGAATTAGAATTTTCTGCACTGATGAGGACAAAATCAAAATATTGATAACTTTTGAAAAACATTGAAATTCCCTATCTTTCAGTATCAAATATTCATTCAAAATATGATTATTTATGTAAAAATAAATAATCACACTTGTCTCATTTGTAAGTCAATTTGATTTTGTCTTCAACAAGTGGTAAAACCGTGTAATGCCAGACATTTGTTTTAAACTAAATTTTATTATGGTTTATTTTGGGTAAATGATTCATTCATATACTTATTTTATGTGTCAATATACCAGAGCCATGTAAAAAAAATTCTGTATCATAAGGCATTGCAGAGGGGAAACTCTAAGAAGCCCTGGCCTAATGAAAGGCACTGAGTACTCATTTGTATCCCTACGCACACGCCAAATCACCGCATAACTGACGGAGGCATCGCTTTGCTCTCTGTCGTAGGAAACGGTGACATACAGACAAAATCTCCTTCTGCCACGAGGTTGGCAGATTTTACTCCCACGTTTCTTTCTTTGATGTTTTCTCGTGAGTCACAGTTTGGTTCATTCGTAAGTAAATTCAGTAGGCCACATGCCCAGTACGTATAAAACGTCTGAAGTTTGTTCTGTAATTTTTGGAGAACTCCCATGAGTCCTCTCACCTTCAGCTACTGTGTGTAAGAGGCCGTATTTTCTTCACACATTCCACATGTAAGAAGTCGCTACATTTTGAATGCAGAAGCAGAGAGACACCATCTCTTGCTATTGAACCTGCATAAAAGAAATGACATCATGTAAAGCAACGTATTCTTTTCTCAATCATTTCCATTGCAGAAAAGTGTTATTTTACTTAAAAAGTAGATTAAAACAATTAAGTCGTGATAAGACTGTCACTTCATGGCCTTTTGGTTCAGATCAGGTGGAGAGCAATAAGACTAAGATCTGTTACAGATTAGGCTAAATACATGCAAAAAAATGTGCATTCCTGTTTCTTCAAGTGATACCTATGGGTAAGATTTTTATCTTAAACCAACATATTAGTGTTCAACCTAGAAATACTGTTGTCGAATTTAGTACCAAATATCATTTTTATTGGAGTTCAGCCGTGATGCCAGCAAAAGCATATAACTCATTGTAGTTGTGCAAACATACTCTGAACCAGTTTGGGGAAATAACTCCTGACATAATAGTTTGTTTTGTGTCTAGATGGAATGTCTTCAGATATAACAAAAGAGTCTGAGGTCGGCAGGAGTTTGAGGTTGCTGATTTGTTTAATCATAGACAGCTAAAAGTTACTATGGGAATTTTAGAATAAGATGTGAAGTTCCATAAACTTCTACTGTCATCTGAAGTTCAGACTTTTAGAAAGGATCCTGGAATAAAGCTCATTTCCTGATTTCTGTCCTTTGAGCAGCCATCCAGTGTGCACCAATGCTGGCAGTTTGTGTATTTATATTCCTCCATTAGTAACACATCTACAAATTCCTTTGGCTCAGAAACAGAAGAATGAAGAATGAGGATATAGAGTCCTGTACAAAAGCATCATCATCCTATCTCCGAGCTTGAATTTTACCCACAATCCTCTTCTATATCAAAGAACCTATGCACTTGTCCAAAACCCGTTTGGAATTTTCTTGACTTCCAACTTGCAAAGTAGCCATGAATCTTGGCAAGGCTTTTCATCTATCTTCCCTTATATAGTGATGTTAGTGCTTGTGTTTCAAATGAATTGTCTATTTTCTAATAATCATGAATTATTGAATGTGTGTGTGTGTTTGAGAGAGAGACAGAGACAGAGAGGGATGAGATAGAGACAGAAAGAGGGGGAGACAGAGAGAGGGGGAGACAGAGAGAGGGGGAGACAGAGAGAGGGGGAGACAGAGAGAGAGAGAGAGAGAGAGAGAGAGAGAGAGAGAGAGAGAG
>NW_026067893.1:10957345-10964243 GCF_014885135.2 Alexandromys fortis | reverse complement strand
AGGAGAGAGAGAGAGAGAGAGAGAGAGAGAGAGAGAGAGAAAGAGAGAGGGAGAGGGAGAGAGAGAGAGGGAGAGGGAGAGAGAGAGAGAGAGAGAGAGAGAAATTTTCTTTTACCTGCCACATCCTTACTTAGATTAGTGAGAGTGCGAGGTCATGCCAGGAATTGTTTAGCTGCATCAAATAAGCCAAAGTCTTCATCTTCAGCTGTTCTCAGTCATTTTAGTGCCATCATCTCTGCGGTCTGTCTGAAAGAGTCCTTCACTTTCCAGGCTAGAGAATCCCTTAGGTTCTCAGCTCTGTTATACTCTCCTACAGAGGTCCCAGAGTAGCACTTGTCACTATTATTGATTACTTGCCTATTTCCCCCATTTAAGTTATTAAATTCAATTAGACAACTACAGCTTTACCCATGGGTCCTTAAGTGCCCATTCCATGGCCTCTAGTAAATAACAGCTAAACGTTCTTCAGAAAATGAATGAATGGATGGATTTTAGTTGACCCAAGCACCTCTAAATCAGCAGACTATGGTCAAAGGTCATAAGTAATGCCTTACTTTGTGACTCAGAGTTTAGGATGAGTTTTAATGGGTTTATGGATTTGTTAACCTTCTGAATACCAATTTTTTTTGGCTTTCCTTGTCTTGGTACATCTTTTAGATTCAACTTTCTTTAGCGACCAGATCTTGGCGGTCAATGAAATTCTCAGTTATGATCAGTATTGGATTTTGCTGATCTAAGGTCCATTTATATTATTGGAATAATGTAAGCATTTTCTTACTGAAAACTAAGATATGTACTCAATTCTAAGCTCTTCTTATTTTGACACATTAAAGTAAATATACATGAATTTACTTTTCTATTGTTCTTTGTTCAGGATTTAGTTATCAGTCATCTATATTACGGGAATCATAATATTAAGAGTGTATGTTTCTGGGATAGAGAGATGGTTCACTGGTGAAGAGTGCTTTACAGTCCATGCATAAAACTTGAGTTCAGTTCCCAGTACCCACCCTGGAAGCTCACAAACTCCTGCAATTCTAGCTTCAGAGGAACAGTTTTCTTTTGGCCTATATGGACACACTCAACACATGCAAGCAAAAACACATTCACATTTTTAAACAAGAATGTATGATTCTAAGAGAACATATGTCCAATATATGGAAATATGCATAATATAATTGCTTACCAATCATTTTAAAAGACTTTCCTATTTTTATATTTCTCTCCTGGCTTGCTCTCTTGGTGCTCTTTTTTAATGCCTTCAATATTGTAGTAAGAGAGTGGTAAGCTCTCCTCTTTTAGGTAGGGTGTGCCTAGTAGCTTGTGTGGTTCACTGAATGGGTTTGCATTTTGGGAGAGCCTAGCCACAGGAAACTCCCTGCTGGCTGGCTAGAAAATCCTAGTTAGTTGGGCTAAGAGACGGGGGATTTGTCCCACTGTGGATGTACTATAGAGTGGGTTGTCCCACCCTGTGGCTCTTCACTCACCTCTTAATTACCCTCAGTATTGGAGCAAACTGTGTTTCAGAGTTCCACCAAGGTTGCAGGATGATAGTTGGGTTTGGGGCCAGGTGTGGCTAGTAGTATAGATGGGCCTCGAGATAGTTTTGGGTTTTGGGGGAGCCTGCCCACAGAAAACTCCTTGCTGGCTGGCTAGAAAAGCCTAGGGAGTTGGGTGAGTGGCCCAGGGTTTGTCCCACTGTGGAGGTCCTAGAGAGTGGACTGTCCGTCCTGTGGCTGTTCACTTACCTCTTAAGTCCCCTCAGTATTGGAGCAAGCGGTGTTTCAGAGTTCCACTGAGGTTGCCTGTGTGTGTTCATATGTATGTATAAATACCAAGCTCAACAAAATACAAATCATTTATTTTGTGCTAGGTAGTAAAATAAAGTTTTTTTCTGTGATGTGTATAGGTATCAATTTTATATAAAAATAATCTAAGTAAGAGATAAGCACAATGGTACTTAAGTTTAAGCTACAGTTACATGTTCTTTCATCATCACTTTTTATAGTGCCCTAAACATTTTATTTTCTAAATTTGACTTAGTTGAAGGGCATTTGCAATCTCAAGTATAAAATTCGAATGTTTAACTTTCTATTGATCTTTGTTATTTTCCTGTGTCCATCTATCACAAAATCCACAGTGGTTTGTTGGAGGCAAAATATATGTTAGGCACAAAAGTACAAACTGCTTTATTAATTAATGGATATTTTATGTACCTCTCATAAAAACAAATAAAATAAAACTAGGAATGCAACAAGGATCATTTCAGATAAGATTTATATTCTTTTATGTGAGCCATTCTCTTTGCCTGTGAAACAAATCTGTAAGAGAATGCTAGGATGTTTTAGCTATTGATGCTTGTGCAAAGTTAATGGGAATGAGAAACCATGTTCAGCAACTTTTGTCTGGGAATAGAGGGAATAGGACAACTAAGGATGACTTGAAGAACTAAAGCCTTGGCAGCTGGAGGGAAGACTCAGTATTAAGAGCTCTTGCTGCTCTTCCAAAAGACTTAAGTCCTCTTCCCAGCATCCACATCAGGTGACTCTAAACCACCTGTGATTTCAGCTCCAGGAATCTGAAGTTTTCTTCTGGCTTTGGTGAGCAACTACGTATGTGTACATTTATGTGTATATTTATTTATTGTGTGCATGTGTGCACGTGCACACACACATGCACACACACCATAAATAAATAAGTAGGTAAACAGGTAAATAAATAAAATACTTTATAAAATTTTTTGAGATAAGTTTAGGAAATATTTTAACTTGAGTATTGGTTAGAACGTAGGTGGGTGGAGTAAACAGAACAGAATGCTGGGAGGAAGAGGATAAGCTAGCAGGTGGCCGGGGTGCTGGGGACGCAGCCCCGCTGCTCCTAATTACAACACTTGTGAGCTGCCTGAGAATGAAGGTAAAAACTCCTCATTAGAATAGTTGTAAGGAAGCCTTTCAGAATGTCGATGGATTCTACTTCTAGTATTTTCTTTTATACTTGGTTTTTCTAATTGTACCTAACAGACTATACAAATTATTTCAAATTACAGGGATTGGTGTTTTAATAATGGACAATCAAGTATTTAATCAGAATTTGCTATGGTTTAGAAGCTATGATGGCTTGTATTGACCTGGTTCACCCATTCTTAGATGGAAATCAAATTAAACTAATTTCCACTTCACATATATAAAAATTGAATAGTAAGGAAGTTAAGTTCAGGGTAGAATATAATTAATGGATATTGAATCCAGGAATTGCATGCAGAATATTTGTTCCTAAAGCTCATGACAGTGTGTGCTCTTTACTTAAACTCTCCCTGCTGCTGTTTCAAATCAGAGCTCCATCCTCAATTGGAATACAAGCCACAGGCAATCTACTACTGAAATTCTTAAGATTTAAGGTTATTTTTATTCGGATGAAATTAACATTATCTGGTTAGTAGTACCTGCATCCTGATAAAGTTTGAAGTCCTAGCAAAATGGGACTTAATGTATTTGTGAACCTCATTGGTTCTGAGTAGTTCACTAGAAATGTATTCAGCTTTACATACTTCAAACTACTGAGAAAGCCAATTAAAATTATTGAATTCAGAAACAGAATTGTGTACAATGTATATTGGAAAGAACTGTGTCAATTCTTTAATGGAGATTTGGTAAAAAAATTACATGTGAAATTAAATGTCATTATTTCATAATAAGATGTCGTGAATGTCTACTGAGAGATTATTATTTCATGTACATATATGGGTATTGACAAATTTTCTATCTACATCCTTAAACAATTACTATTGAAGCTGCACTGATAAATTATAAAAATACTCAACTATACGAACCTGGAAAAGAGAAGTCTATAATATTCAGATGAAGTTCAATGATGTTGTCTGTGTAAACTTTGCATAATTAGATATAGGAACCTATAAGTTTTAGCTGTGGATATGCCATAAATATGTCAAAGTGTTACTGTTATTAATAGCTTTGGGGTACATGAGGGATGGGCCCCTTTTTTTGTTGCTGACTTTGTAATATTTCCTGGTAAGACTAGAAAGGGAAACCTTGACTTAGGATTTAAATTACCATGTGAAAAGCTGGATGTATCGAGGGTTTGTTGAGGTTCATTCAGAAATGTTACTTTCTCTTGGTCAAAAGAATAAAAACTAAATGATTTCTCAGACCCTGAGTGATGAGTTAACACTCTAAGATGCCCAAATACTATGTACAGTTATCTTTTCATTTTCAGAGTTAATTCAGCTGGAGCTGCCAATCACTTGGCCAGAAATCTATCCTCACAAGAAATCTGATTCATCTGAAGGCAAAGTGGAGAGAAAAGGACTACTCATTGCCTTGATGAAATAATGTACTTATCTTCCCCAGGATCTGCTCCTCTGATGCAGTTACTTGAAGGGCTTCCAACCTGTACCTCTGATGAGCTTGTTCACTTGGTTGAGTTCTAACTCAGAAACATAATTTTTCCTTCTCTTCTTCCCATCTCTATTTCTTTCTGATACTAGTGAAGTGCCAAGTGTGATTTCTCTGGCTCTCTGAACTTCCTTTGCATTCTGCTCCTCCTCCACGATGCAGTGTTTGCAGACCTCCATTGCTGAACTGGCCTTTTATCTTGAAGATGTGATTTTCCTCTCTTCCCTCTCCACCTCCCTCCATCAGGTTACTGCCACGATTTATAACTTAATTGCCTTGTTGGCCTGTTAATTTTATCCCAGCCACTAATAATGTCCTGTGCTTCCTTCTGAGACCATTTAAAATTATTTTATTAACAAAAATTAATAATCCCTAAAGGAAATCTTGAGTCTCTCTACTAATATTGTAATTAGCTTTTTCTGGGGATAGGGTGAATTTGATTCTTTTGAGATAGGGTCTCATGAGCCCACGTTGTCCTTAAACTTACCTATGAGTTGATACTGCAGTAGGGTTAGCGTTCACTGAGAATGAACTCTGCCTTCTACTTTCTTAGTAACACTTTGCCATTCCTCTGGCATTCTAGTCAAAAGTTTGGATTATTTTTGTCCCTTGGTGGAGTCCTGGTATTCTGATATGTTTCAAAGATTATAGTTTATTTTTTATTGAAATAAAAATACTGTATATTATTTCTTCTCCCTTAAGATTTAATCCACCTGGGACTATCAATCACCTGGCTAGAAAATCACCTCTCAGGAAAACTGTTCACTTGCTAAACAGAATAATTATCACATTAATATGATTATTAAACTTTCTGCCCCAGAAACCCTGGGTCTGTGCAACTGACTGCAGAGCTTCTTCGTGTAACACTTGTGGGATGCCCATATTTCTGAGTAAGTCTTGAAAGCATAACTTTCCTTTTCTTCCTTTTCTATCTCTTTTCCTTACTGGTCAAATCATGAGCATGCTTTCCCTGACTTTCTGTTTGCTTACTCACTCTCTGAAGACCCCTGTACACACATACTTCCCGTCTACTTCCATGCACCTACTTCTCTTGAATATGACTGCTTGCTGACCCTCTGTGTTTAACCTATCTAAATTCTTGGGTCCCGCTGTAAAAGGTGCGTCTTCCTCTTCACATTTCCCATCTCTCTTTTCTTGGTTGCTGCTGAGATTTTATAGCTTGTCTGCTCTGTTGTTTTTCTTACAAACACCAATAAATGTTCCGCAAGTCCTTTTCTAAATTCTTTTAATTTCCCAGATATTTCTGAGGTTGGCCTTGAATTTCTGATCTTCCCTTCCCTATGTTCTCATTGCTGGAATTACAGGTATGTAGCACTCTGCCTTGAAACCTTGATATTTTCATATAAAACTTAGAATTGAGTTCTCAATTTTTACCCTGAAATCCTGATAGAATTTTGGGGTGTTTTTTGTTAGACTGAAAATCAATTTGAAGTAAAATATGTTCGCTAATAGTGTCTCTTTCACACCATGAACTGTGCAATCAGTATTTCACGTCTCTGTTTGTTCTCAATAATAATTCATAGACTTCTGCGAATGGTTTTCTTATTCCAATTCGTTGAGAGCTATTACATGTTTCATACCATTACCATGAAAAAAAAGATTTCCTAAGGTAAGTGTGATGGTTTATACCTGTAATCTTAGAACTTGAAAGGCTGAGGGAGCAGGGTTACTAAGAATTCAAGCAAATATTTAGAAAATCATACTGAAAATAATTTTTCTTTTTTTCAGATGTATTCTAATTACATTTGTCCACTCCCTTACTTCCCTCCGAGCCCTCACTTTATTATACCTACTTTTCCTCAGATCCATGGACTCTCTTTATATCAATTGTTATTACAGGCATATTTATTTGTGTGTATACATATTTGCATATATTATATATTTGTATGTACATATATTTGCATTTGTTCACAGATATGTATTTATAACTTTAACCCCTTGAGGCCATATAATATTACTTGTGTATATGTTTTTGGCATTGGCCATTTGGTATTGGATAACTGATTGCTGTGCTCTTCCTGGGAAAGGACCGCGTTTCCCACCTCAGCTTTACTTGTTTGCCCTTAGTTCTTCGTGAAGGGTCAAGACTCTGTGGGCTTTTTCCTTCCAGTTTGACATATTGTCTTGCATTCCTGATCAGCTCACAATTGGGCAGTTGTGTTGGTGAGAATTTATGTTTTGATTCTGTGACACAACTTCACAGTAAATTCCTTGATTGGCTTGCTTTTGCGATCTCTCTGCACCTTCTTCCACAGTGCTCCCTGAGCCCTGGGTATGGGTCTGTGTTATAGATATATTCCTTGGATCTGGGCTCCACAAGGTTCTGCAATTCATCTGTGAATTTTTTGGGATTTTAACATACATAGTCTTATTTATGTATCCTGAAAAATTCTATCTTCATTTACAGTATATAAATTATATATAATATATATATATAAATAGATACATTTAAAGTTTATAAACAA
>NW_026067893.1:10900186-10956418 GCF_014885135.2 Alexandromys fortis | reverse complement strand
TGTGTGTGTGTGTGTGTGTGTGTGTGTGTGTGTGTGTGTGTGTGTTTATGCACTCATACACACATACTCCTAGGGCAGGACACACACACACATACACACATACTCCTGGGGCGGGACAATCCTCTGTATTACGATTGCTCTTTTAGGGTAAACACCCTTAAAGAAAACTGACTATACCTCCCCCTAGAAGCCATCAACTGTCTTCAGTTAGGTGTGAGAATTCATAAACTACATAATTGCTAGTACTTTGTCAATATTTTCTCCATCTTGGCATTTAATTTTTGAAAATATTAATCAGACTTATCTAAAACAAACAGTTTAACAGCACTGATACTTAGGTCCCCTCTAATTCTACTCTGTCATCTGGGTTTTACTTGGTTTCAGTCAAAGGGGACAATTAGTGGTATATTGTTCTGGGAACTCCTTCAGTCAATAGACTTTAAGATACCGACCCACACTGGGTGTGGTCTCATGTACTTTAATTGTAAATAAAAAAGCGTGTAAAAGCTTTTCCCTGCAGGATTTGGTTCCAGTTCCCAGGGCACACAGAGAGAGGCCTGCATATTGCTACCCTTACTGTGAGTTTATCCCCAAATAAATACACCTTTGTTATACTCCATTATGGGCTACTGAGGAACTCTTTGATACAACTACAATTTGCACCCAATGTCTAGCTCATTTGGTAGAACATGAGACTCTTAATCTTAGGGTCCTGGTTTTGATCCCCATGTTGGGCACCAAATTGTAGTAATATCAAAGAGTTCCACAATACTCCAGAATGTAGTATAACAAAGGTTTATTTATTTGGGGATAAACTCAGAGTAAGGGTGGCGATCCACAATCCTCTGCATGTCTTGGGAACTAGAACTGAATCCAACAGGAAAGGGCCATGCATGTTTTTCATCTGCTCTTATAGCTCCCCTTTGGGCTGGTATCTTAAAGGCTATTGGCTGAAGGAATTCTCACAACAGGGTATAACTTCTCATCAGTTAACAAATCATTCTGCAGTCTGCCCTGTTAGAGGAAATGTGCAAAGTCATTTCACCTTTTCTCTGGCTTTCTGTTAATTTCAGGCGCTACCATGAAAAGGCTATAGAGGGAGACTATGATGTTGGAGGAGAAGCATATACCTTGCCGTCATCTACCTGCTTCGTCACTATCATCTTGGCAACCATTCTTCATTCTTGAGGCACACTTGCTGAAGTAGCAGCAGCTGGTTCTATTTTTGGCGTTTGAGACAGACACAGAAACAGTTTAATGGGCTTGGTCAGAACATTCAGCACTAAGCAGGAAGCTCAGTTTTCTGAGAAGCCTGGATATCAACTCACCCGGAATTGTCTTCTGAGAACAGAGACACCACCATGCAAGCAGCGAGCCCTCTTAGTCTCTGGCATGTCCCCCTTCCCATCATTGTCTAAAAATTATTTTTGTAACCTTGTTCTTATGTTGAAATAGGAGCGGCGGGGCTGCGTCCCCGGCACCCGGCCGCCCGCATGGCTAGTTTATACCCAGAAATAATTACATGGAAACTGTATTCTTTCAAACACTGTCTGGCCCGGCTAGGTCCAGTTTCTTATTGGCTAGCTCTTACATATTGTTCTAACCCATTTCTAATATTCTGTGTAGCCCATGAGCTGGCTTACCAGAGAGGATCTTAACCTGCGTCTGTCTGGAGTGGGAGCATCATGGCGACTCTCCCACTCAGCTTCTTTTTCCCAGCATTCTCCTCTGTCTACTCCGCCTACCTAATTTTCTGTCCTATGAGGGCCGAGGCAGTTTCTTTATTAATAAGAAATCACTCCCACATCATTCTTACTTACATTTTGTGATGATATTATTAATTGTTTGACATTTTGTATTCTTTAACTTCGAAACAAAATGTCACAACAAAGTAAAATGCTTCCTAGAGGACTTTTGCCTTTTGCTTGGGGGAAGTTCTTCAACTTGATCATGATTTGAGCTGCCTCAAAGCTGAAACTTCAATTTTGGTAGATTTTGGTAAACATCTGCTTAATATCTACATTAACTAAATAACCTTTTAGCACCATGGTTGAATCTCATTTGTAATCAAGAGCTCCTCCTTTAGGTTGGTTTCTGAACTACATAAAATTTACCTACAGACCTGCTGGAATCCAAAACAGCTCCTACTGTGACTCAGAGAGATCACCCCGCCCCCCTTCCCCCGCCCCGTTGCTATTTTAAAATCAGGAATATCTTGGAAATAAAGACGATACCAAAGGTTGGTCTCATCATTTTGAGTTCCTTATTTCTAGAATTTGTCCCTCAAAATCCTCACCAGGTAGTTTTTATGATATCCAAACATATATACAATGTTTTTTATTGAAGTCTTCACTTTTTTCTCTGTAGCGAAGTACGTCAAAAGAAGCTGGCACCTTTCCCATCTTTTCTGTGTCAGAGAGAAATGCTATCTTTCCCTATGATTTTCAATGTCCTCACACCCTGCTACTTAATCACACATTCCTAGTAATCAGTCTCTAGGCAGAAATGTGTGGACCAATTTCCAAATGTTATCATGATTTTGAAGTCTTTCATTTCTACTTGTATTTCCTTTAGAAGAGGTGACTGAAAACTTTGAGCTGGGTGTAACATCCCCGTCAAGAACACAGAAAGATGTGGATCTCAATTCTCTGCCCCTGGGTCGATGTTGAGACCAGGCCTGGATAAATCATTTATAATGATAAATGACAATTGTGCAAGGTTGTGTCATTACCACAGCTTCAAATGTTAAATCCAAAAAGAGCATTGAGACTAAGAAGTGGGATTATCCTTATGTAGTGTCATTTTATTTGTATTTTAATAAATAAAGCTTGCCTGGAGATCAGAAAAGTAAAACAGCCACACTGACCAGGCTTATAAACCAGGCAACAATGACACATACCTTTATCATAGCCACACTAGTTTACCATAGAAACCAGGAGGTAGTGGTGCGCATCTTTAATCCCAGAACTAGAGGGGATTATAAAATGGGAGAAGACAGCTCTCAGTCTCATTCTGATATTTTCATTTTCAGACTGAGGTCAAAGTGAGGGCCAGTGGCTGTGTGCTTTGCTTTGCTAACCTTCAGGTTGAACCCTAATATCTATCTTTGAGTTTTTATTAATTGTGCTTTATCCTTATAAGGTAATAAACTAAGTAATCTTGAAAAAGATTAATAGATCTTTATGCACCTGTCCATTATGCCATGTACATTAAACATATACAGACAAATATTGTTTTAATTAAAAAGATGAAACTGCTGAGTACCCCTTATGGCATTAACATGCTATCTAGTTAGCATTATCAACAAAACTAATATCCCTTTGTGCCATGTATACATCGTAGGTCAGTATTCCTCTTAGCTTCTTTTCACTGATCTCTGAGAATATACATTTCTATTTGTGTTAATTGTATTCAGCTTCCTGAGCGTCCCCAAGAGATAGTCACAGCAAACTCATGTTTATTGGCAAAAATAGAAGGTGCATAATTCCTTTGGGTGCTGAATGCAGAACATTATGGCTATTCTGGGGAGCAGCAAGGCGATGTTTAATCAGATTAGGTGCACCTGCCCACCAGTATTAGCCTAAGCTTCAGCCAGGTTCTTCTAAAGACGTGGGTGCATATCTTAGAGTTGAAAAGAATAGTAATTACAAGAAAGGGCAGCCAAAGGTGGTGGATGTAAAATATGGAATTTTCAGATGTAGGTAGAAACAAAACCCACTGACATACATGTATGTAAGTCATGTACACACAATATATACCTCTTATCTTAAAACCAGTACTGAGAACAAAAAAAACTGACAAATAGAAAATTCTGTATCGTATATAATGTTTTTTTTTAAAATGAAATAATTAAACATTGGGATAGGAATGTAGCTGAGTGGTAGAATGTTTGCCAGTGTTAATGGGCCCTAGATTCGGTCATCACTACTGACCCTCCATATATACAAATATTAAAATTAATGCTTATATCTGTAACTGAAATAAATTATTCTTAGGTCAAAGAGTTACATTTTTTAATTACTTTTATATTTTCAAATTTATTTATTGTGTGAAAGAGAGACATGTGTGTGCACATGTCTGGAAATTCTTGTGGAGATCAGAAGACAACTTGTGATAGTCAGTTCTCTCCTTCCACCGTGTTTGTTCAAATTCAGGTGATGTGGGTTTGATAACAATAGACTTTACCTATTTAAATATCTTATTGGCCCACAAAATTAAAAAAAAAAAAGACTTGGACACATGGACATTTAGAAACTCACAAATATATTTTCGATATCTCAATTAAAATAGCGTCTTAGAGTTGTAGCTAACAAATAAATGAGTGAACTAATTGAGAAACAAATAATGATTTTACTCTGAAAGAAATAATATGAGTAAGTGCTTTAAAAATAAATAAAATTGTCTCATTGATAAACCAGTTGGGGACGGCCTCAGGGGGGCTGCCTTTTAACTGAAGAACTATTGGCAATTGATGAATATTGGTAGATGGTTACTGAGTTTTCATCGGGGCTATGGTTCCAGGTCGGTTATAGTAGGGAAGAGGATGAAGAGAGTGGTCCAGGAGCAGTTGAAGGGCAGAGTGGAGGTAGATGTGATCAAAATACACAAAGAACTACAGGTAGCTAAGGAGTGCTGAGAGTGGAAGGAATAGTATTCGCTAGGGAAAACACATCAGATGGTTATCTAACACTAAAAGTCAGTCCTGAAAACGTGTACATACAGCTAACACCATATAGACTGAGCAGTGTGCCTTTATAAATTAAGGAACACATATATGGATAGATACATGAGAAAATTAATGTTAAGAAGAGGCCATAAATCTGAATGGAGGGAGATATAAAAGGGAGTGGAAGGAGGAAAGGAAAGAGGAACAATATAAGTGTATCATAATATCAAAAATAAAATAAATAATAATAAAAATACATTGTGTATATGTATGAAATTCTCAAAAAATTTAAATGAGCAAGCAAAACAAAGGAATGGAATGAATTCAATAAATAGGCTTTGACTGTATTTTAAGAGGGGAAAGAAGTCTATTTTCCAGGATTTTTCTGTGCATTTCATATTGGTTCCAGAGTTTGGTTCTCTTAATTAAAATATGCTCCTGCTAGTTTGAATTTGTTAGATAAAGATAATAGGGCTTTAGCTTAAAATATCGTTTTGTCTTTAAGCGCTTAGTTCCCTTCAGTTATTACAAGCAATAACTTCTCTTTCAAACTGCCCTTGGATATTATTTTCAAACAATTTTCTCCAAAAACACACAACTCACTGAGCACAATGTCTAATATATTTATTCAGAAGGAATTTGGGTGGACATTTTCCTTTGGCTTCTTGCTTTCGTGATACATCTGGCCTATGACAACTGCCAGCGGAGGGCAGACCCCCTCCCTAAGTATTTATTACGCACAGCCAAACCAGTCCCAATGTCCCTGATTATCGTTGCAGAGTCTGGAACACAACCATGATTGTTTCTCTCAGCCTATTAATTGCACAAATTCGCACAGGAAAGAGGAAAACTAAATGCAGCCTGTGCTCTGTTGTCTATGTATGTCTGGGTTTCATTTTTTTTTTCGGTGTTTTTGAGACAGGGTCTCTCTATGTTACAGTCCTCGCTATCCTGGAACTCACCTTGTAGACCAGATTGAGCTCAAACTCAAAGAGATCTACCTGCCTCTGCCTCCTAAGTACTGGGATTAAAGGTGTGCTCCTCCACTGCCCAGCTTCACCTTACCAGACTGAACATACCTTGTTATTTATTCAAACGGCCAGCATTAGTGTGCTAACAGTTATCTCTAAGAATGCCTCACAATGCTGCATCTCTCTGCTCCTTCTCATCTCTTCTTTATTAAGGCCTGTCCTCACCCCACACAGAGGGGAGTCTATAGAATTATCCCGGACTTTTCTTCATCCAAAACCTTCTGCATCCCCCTCATTATAAACGGATCTCTGGTGTCTAAATGAAGGGCTCACTGCCATCATCTATCCTTTCCATTGCACTATTTGTCTGTGGAAACTGGAGCTCTTGGCAGAGAATATTGTTCACTGAAATTCAGAGTTTCCAAGGAGACTAAAGACTGCCTCTCACCTGGATATGTTTGAGGGCAGAACTTCAAAGATGAATAGCAGTTTGGAATGATTGGGTCTCTGCCAAGAAGGAAAGGACAGAAGCTCACACCAAATCTAATGTTCATGATGAAAGAGTTAGATCAGGTAGCAGTGACATGGACAGTAAGACCAAGCCCTACTCAAGTCACTTAGGGACTATGTTTTTCTGCAGTGTGAATGATGTTAGCAAGGGGACGAGACTAGGAATAGATACCTGTGAGAAAGTGAGGGATCTGTATTCTTAAGTGTAGAATAGCATCCCAAGAGTTCCCAAGTGCTTTTAAGTGAAATGAAATATTTAGAAGGAAGGAGGGACAGTTGTATGAGATGGTTCCCTTGATGTCTAGAGAAAAGAGGAATCTCATATAGAGAGAAATATGTAGTCGTCTTAGGGTCTATATGAGTTACTGTAGTTACGCACATCTACCTCGATTTAATGATGGGGCGGGAAATTAGAATGACACTTGATTCTACTTCTGCAAAACTTCTCAGACATTTCCTGCATGGTTACATTGATGGGAGACATCAGCACGTTGACGAAGACATGGATACAGTCCTCTCTCATACCCTTCCTTCTCTTCTGCTGGTTTGTGACTCAAAGCTATGCCGGAGTCCTTGACGTGTAAGTGGAAAGGATAGGAGACACTCCAGAAACCAACTAGGCAAACTTTACTTCTGCAAGCTTTACTGTGAGCTTACTCCTTCACCTCCAAAGTGCTGCCCAGCCCCGCACCTGCATGAGATCTACTGAGTAAGGCAGGAACACAACTGTATTGCATTTGAGGCTGGAGATTTAAATTATCTGACCTGAGTGAACTCTCTAACAACCAAAGGTGATTGCAAGTGTATTCTACAGAAGACAGCCAAGGGATTAAAAAGAAAGTTTGAAAGAATATGGTCAGATACAGGTATTAAAAATTAAAATGAAGCGATTTTATTTTTATTCTTAATTCCAAGAATAGGGGCACTGCTTTTTCAGTTAAGCCTGTAAACATTTCCTTTGGAGCACTAAGAGATGCATGGAAAAAATGTGAATTTGTAGGAGGTCTTTTTCTGTTCTTTAAAGTGTCTGATCATGTATTTCTCTGGAGAGATCCTTTACAGAATTGATGTGAGGGGAGTGAAGACCACTTTTCAAACCTCCTGACATTTCATTAACCAACCAGAATTTTTCATCATCATTTTTGCAGAATCTGGAAAGGATGTCTTTTATGTTGCAGAGATTTGGTGGAAAAGATAAAGTTTCTTTTGAAAAGATACTGGAATCTGAACATTTGAAGCTGAACCGGAAGCCAGCTTTCTACTGATGCCAGATAAACAGGTTCCAGAAGATGTGACTAGATTATGCTGCTATTGTACCAAAGTCTGTCAATAGCATCTGAAGACTTTCAGAAGGATGTAGCCAACCCCCATGCCACCCAGGAGTGGTGAGCTCCCACAAACTGGCTGTGCGATCTGATTAATTCAATAGGATATTCTCTTCTTTGCTACACTTGCACAGCATGTGTACAAAGGAGCTCTATCACAATGGCTACACTATGGTAGGGCTTGAGCAGGAAGTCATCCTTTTCTTTATCAGTACTATCTGGTCTCCCAAGATGTTGAATCGATCCCAACTCTCATAGAGAGCAACTAACTCATTCTAGTTTGCACAAGACTTCCTTGAGTTTCTCATTGGAAGCTTTACCCATGAGCCATTCATTATAGCTGGCAAACATGAATGAGGAGTCACTGTACTGTCAAGGCTTTCAGATTGAATGCCAAATCCTGAGACAGACATTCTTTCACAATCTTATTTAAATAAGTCTCTGAATAAAGGGATACACAATTAAACTATACCTTGAAAATAATATCTATGAAAAATATACCATGATAAAGAAAAAGATGAGTGATACAGAATCAAACATTTGCATGTTCTGTCACAGCCAAGGTGTCATCATTGAAGACCTATAAGGACAATAGAATGATATTGATGACTTCATAGGATGATGGGATAAAGGAGTAGAGTCCATAGGAAACACATTGCAAACGATTCTCAGCCACATGAAAGTGTGCTTATCCACATTGCCATAACAGAAGTGCAAACTGACACCTCAATACAACTCATTTCAACTCAATTTCAATACAAATTGGCCTGTGAACTAAGCTTCTGCAACTTTCTCTGTTTTTGAGACTGTGGGGAGATAGGGCTGTCACACTGTATTGGCAGGGTGGTTTAAACTGTACATTGCTTATGACCAGGAATTAAATGATATCTAAGCAAAAGCACATATACGTTTCCCCTTTCCCATGGTGACCCCACTTCTTGAAATCTGCTTCAAAGTTCTATAGGCAAAGATGTGAATAGTATTACTCCCAGGAATATGAGGAATGGTAAATGTACAGATGGGAATTTGGGAATAATGATTAAATTCTTTATTCTAGAAGTTTTTTTTAATTTTTTATTGAAAAAAAAATTTCCGCCTCCTCCCCGCCTCCCATTTCCCTCCCCGTCTCCCTTTTCCCCCCTCTTCCTTCTCCTCTCCCCCTCCCCTCACTCCTCTCCCCCTCCCTCTCCAGTCTGAGGGGCAGTCAGGGTTCCCTGCCCTGTGGAAAGTCCGCATTGCTGGGTCTAGAAGTTTTGAAAATGAGCAATGGACACCATTTTTGAAGTAAGTTCCAAATAAAATATGATCCACTGTTTAGATTTCACTTCCAAATGCTACTGTAAAAATTAAATGCTGAACAAGAGAGTGAAATGATTGTTTTATAAGAGCTTGTAGTTATGACTGAAGCTGGATGGATACAGATAGTATCAAGAATCAGTAAGCACTGTTGCTATAGTGTGACCTAATATTAGGAGAAACTACAAGCTGTGAAAAGAGAAGGAAAAATAACAGGAGTGAGTTAAGTATGGTGTCAAAGATCATTGGAGATGCTTCCTGATCTTGAGGATTTAATTCACAATCCTTATCTGGCCTCGCAGTCTCTATGGTCTTTCCAGTCTCTAGCTTATTTGACAACCCAGATATACTTTTAACCCTGTTCACTCACGATTACAGATATATCTTCTAGATTTCATAGCTTCACACTTCTGCCTCTCGAAACTCTTTCAGTTGTAACAAGTGGCAGGGTAGGGTCTAATGTGCACATTTATTCAAGACCCTTCAAAACCCATTTCCACTCTTGCCCTCTCTACTTGTCATTGCTGTGGTAAACACCATGATCAAAAGTAACATGAGCCAAGAAAGGGGTATTGTAGATTCCACTTTGATATGACACCTCAATAGTGAGTGAAGTCAGGGCAAGTACTCAAGGCAGGAATCGGTTGGCTACCATTGACAGGTGAGTGATACTTGTCGTACCTTTAAGGACACCTAGCAGTGATGGTCATTGTGTTTCATACGTGCTGTAGCTCCATAGGAGGGCTAGCTTCTTCTTTCTCTTGGCAGCTCGCACAGCATTTTCTAGTATTGTGGATGCCAGATTGCAGGGAAGGGACGTTTAGGTCAGGTACACCTCAGCAGCTCATGCCGAGGGACGTGAATGTAGCTTTGATTCTGTTCCTGTAGACTGTCATTCTCTTTCTGTTTCTGAGCTGTTGTTGACATTCCTTGGTACAGAATGAATAGTTCTTTTTTTTTTCCCCTTACCTCTTCTCTCATACAATACATCCTGACCACAGACCTCCTCCCTCCACTCTTCCTAGTTCCCTCTCCCCTGGGGAAGGCACTATAGAAAGTAAAGAGATAGAAACAAAACACTTGTTACTATTTCTGAGCTGCTAGATGAAACAAAATAATAGCACTTATGCATTTTCATTAGTCTTCCACATAAAGTCAATTTGAGTTCAAGGTTTAGTTATGTTAAAATAAAAGCATATGAATGGATAATGGACAGGATGTGATTTCAAGGAAAAATCATTGTGAAAAGGCAGACTTAGATTTAACTCAGCAATTGACTACACCTTAGGGTTGTCATTATACTATTCTATACTACATTATGCTAAGCTATAAATTTAATGATAGAATTTCTGCTTTGCTTTATATTACATGATGTGAGCATCACACGAAATAATAATTTTGAGTTAAAACAAAAACCTTTGAAATCTCTGCACTTAAATTAGAGGTAATATTACTACCATCAGAAGATCTTGAAGCCATCAACATATTTATTATAATCATTTTTTGTTCCTGCGTTGCAAGTGACAGGAATAATTCATCAAGATTGTACTTCTACAAAACACTCGATGAAAACAAGAGTGGAAATTTCTAAAGCAAAGAGGCTTTCATTAGGCTGCTTAATATGAGTATTTATAGCCAAATTGTTTCCCAATTGACTCTGCAATACTCATTTGTGATTCATAATTCTTGGTGAATAATTGCAATTATCATATGCTTAATGAGACAATAATTTCTTCTCTCTTCTCTTTATTTCTTTTTAGTCAGAGCCTTGCATTTAATGGCATGATCATCAAAAACAGTCAATCTGCCAGAGAGCTGACTACCTACCTATCCCAAAAACCAAGTCCCGGGACATGAACAGAAGTTGCATGAATGAAACAGAACAGTACATACAAATTAGCCTGTGAGTGATCTTCCTTCTTTCAGATAGTTATACAAGCCAAGATTTGTGCACCGTATGTTTGTGTGCATATACCAGATACATGTAAAATGTCTCCCAGGAAACCCCTAAATAGGGGCCTGGGAGATAGTTCAGGGGGTAAAGTGATTGCCTTGCAAGCACAAGGACCTGAGTTTGATCTTCAGAAGACAGGCATGGCAGTGTGCCCTTAAAGTCCCAGCACTATGGAGGAAGAGACAGACAGATACCTGTCTAGACTAATGAATGAGCTCCAGGCTGTTGAGCGACCATGTCTCAAAAACAAGGTAAGCATCATTACTGTACAATAATATCAAGACCAGAATATACAATGTATAGAATTGGAAAATTGTATGTCAAGGTTAAAAAAATAGTGAAATATTGGACCCTTCTTTTATATTGTATACAAAGATAACTTCAGAGTTGAGTAAAGATTTAAACAGAAGACCTGAAATAGTAAAACCTCCAAAGGGAAAGTTTTATGAAAAATTTGTTGACATTGGTCTTGGCAGTGAGTTTTCTTTATATGCCATGCAAAGCACAAGGAATAAGAGCAAATACAGAAAACTGATATCAAACTAAGAAGCTTTTTCATGGCAAAGCAGCATTCAGGAAAATGAATAGACCATCTGTGGAATGAGAAAAAATTGTGGAAATCAAATATCTGATATGAAGGTAATCTCCAAAATATATTAGGAAACTCCACAACTCAATAGCAACAAAATCCATATGATCCTATTTAAAATACATAAAGGAAATGAATGAACTTTCTCCAAAGAACACATTTGCAAGTAACTAACAAATACTTGAAAATATGCTGAAATCTGTGGTCAGATTGAATGAATTATTAATAAACTTGGAGCAGCCACAGTATGTTAGTGTCTCATTAAGGACAGAAATCAGAGCACTTCCCCTGGGTGTCAGTTAACTACAATCAAGCCTTGATTTGAACTCTGTATTTCACCCTCCCTGTTGTCTTTATTGTACCTGTCTATTTGTTGCATGAGCCCAATCTGTGCCTGTGATGATGCTGTTGTATGAATTTGTCCACATGTGTGACAAATTCCTCTGTATTGGTGTCTTTCATAGAGGGCTTTACTGTTTCTTTCATTGAACATCATAGAAAGCAAGACAAAGAGAATGAATAAGGGATAAGTTAAAGAAATCATTAACAGATTTACAAGGGATTATGTCACTGAGGCCAAAAGACTCAGATAATAATACTATAAACATTATTGTTTATCAAAAAATAGCCACATGTTGTATTCAATATTTATGTTTTAATTATATATAAATTATTTACTGTTTATATATTATGTATTATGAATTTTGTATTATGTATAAATTATATATAAATTTACTATATTGTTTTTAACCTATATTTGCTGTTTTCAGAAAATGATTGCCCTAACAAACATTTGAAAACACATGCTTTAATCATTTGCCAGACATGAAAACGTTGATAATTTAAGATTACAGCTATACAATAGGTTGGACTGTAAAAGCTGATTACATGGGAAAACCAAGGCAAGAAATGTTGGCAGTTGCATTAGTCTCTTAAAGGCAACTCAAAAGACTACTCCAAGTGCACAGTATGAAAGCAATCTCAAGTCTTAAGTGAGGTCAATGTGTGTTATTAACATTGGCAGTGAGGCCCAGCAAATGTTGCAGTTTCTTAGAATATAAGAGATATTTTCATTTTTTTAATTTGTTATTCTTTTTAAAAAAGTACCAATCCAAATTCCCACTCACTCCCCTCCTCCCATTTCCTCCACACACCCTTCTACCCCACCCACATATAATCCTAATACAGGCTAAGGATCATTGCTTTATGGAAGGTCCAAGGCCCTCCATACTATATCTAGGCTGAGCAAGGTATACAAAGAGAATAGGATCCCAAAAAGCCAGTAAATGCAGTTGAGATAAATCCCGGTGCCACTGACAGTGGCCCCTCAGTTTGCCCCAGCCATGAAACTAACAACAACATTCAGAGGGACTAGTTTGATCCTATGCTTGTTCCTTCCCAGTCCAGCTGGAGTTGGTGAGCTCCCATTAGCTCAGGTAAACTGTTTCAGTGGATGAACCCTTCAAGGTCTTGACCTCCTTGCTCCTATTCTCATTTCTTCCACTCTTCAACTGGACATTGGGAGCTCAGTCCAGTGCTCTGATGTGGGTCTCTGCCTCTGTTTTCACCTGTTGTTGGACAAAGGTTCTATCGTGATATTTAAGATAATCATCAGTCTGACTACAGGGCAAGTCAAGATCTGGACCCCTCTCTTCTATTGCTTAGGGTCTTACCCAGAATCATCTTTGTGGATTTCTGGGAATTTCTCTAAAATCAGGTTTCTGCTAACCCTATAATGGCTCCTCCCTAAATCAAGGTATCTCTTTCCTTGCTCTCCTCTCTTTCCCTCCTTCATCTCAACTATCCCATTTTCCACAGTAAAGCTTATAGTTTAGTATCCCATTTTTAATTGGATTATTTAGAATTTTAATGCCTAATTTCTTGTGTTCTTTATATATTTTGGAGATCAGTCCTTTCTCTGATGTGTTGTTGTTGAAGATCTTTTCCCATTAGTAGGCTACCTTTTTGTTTTATTGACTGTGTCTTTTGCTTTACAGAAGCTTCTCAGTTTCAGGAGGTCCCATTTATTTGTTGTTGCTGTCAGTGTCTGTGTTACTGGGGTTATATTTAGGAAGTGGTCTCCTGTGCCATGCATTGAAGACCACTTCCCACTTACTCTTCTCTCAAGTTCAGTGTGGTCAGATTTATATTGATGTCTTTAATCCATTTGGACTTGAGTTTTGTGCATGGCAATACGTATGGATTTATTTTTATTGTTCTAAATGTTGACATCCAGTTATGCCAGCACCTTTTGTTGAAGATACTTTCTTTATACCATTGTGTAATCTTAGCTTTTTTATGTCAAAAATTTGATGTTCATAGGTGCGTGGATTAATATCTATTGAAATCTATTGTTTTATTCACTTTGCACAACAAAGTCTGGCTTAGATTGAATTGGAGAGGAAGCCCATCTTTTCCTAGTGTCCATTCCCACAGGCTTCTGACACAAGGACTGTCTTCCTTCACCATTTATTATATCACCATTTAGAGATATATGGACTCACTGGCTTAAACATAACCAACAATTGTACTTGTTCTAAAGTTACTAACCCAGACCTGTGTGGAATGTGTTTGAGTATGTAAGGTTTAACTTGAAATAATTACAGACTCACAGGAAGTTAAAGAATAGTATAGAGAAGACCAGTTATATTTCAGCCAATGATGACCCCTTCCGTAATTATAGTGTGGCATCAAAATGGTGAATATTACTTTGGAAGTGTGCATGCTGTTTTGTCATATGTGGTTATTTGTGTAATCACTGTGCAATCAAGATATATTTTGTGATCTAATGATCCTTCTCAAGTCACTCTTTAGTAATCATTTTTTATGCAATCAGTACCCCTTTTCTGATGAATATATTTTTTTTCAGTTTTCAGATTATATTTAAGTGGAATTAAGCAGTATGTGTCCCCTTGAAATCATCATTTTTTAAAATTTATTTTATTTTTATTTTTTAAAAAGAAAACAAATTATTTTTTTTTTCATTTTACATACCAAAACCCAGTTTCCACTCCCTCCCCTCTTCCCATTCCTTCCCCCTACCTCCCTACCCCACTCCCCAAACCACTCCTCAGAGAGGTTAAGTCACATTGTTTTGGGGAAGGTCCAAGGTTCTCCCTACTATATCTAGGCTGAGCAAGGTATCCATCCAAAGAGAAAAGGTTCCCTAAAAGCCAGTACATGCAGTAGGGTTAAGTCCTGATCTCACTGCCAGTAGCCCTGCAGTCTGCTCCAGCCATACAACTGTCACCCACATACAGAGGGTCTAGTTTGGACCTATGCTGTTTCCTTCCTTGTCTGTCTGGAGTTCGTGAGTTTCCATTAGCTCAGGTACAACTGTTTAAGAGAGTGTCCCCATCATGGTATTGACTTCTTTGCTCATATTCTCACTCTTCACAGTCTTCAATTGGACTTTGGGAGCTCTGCCCAGTGTTCTGCTGCAGGTCTCTGCCTTTGTTTCCATCAGTTGCTGGATGAAGGTTCTATGGTGACATTTAAGATATGCATCAATCTGACTATAGGGGAAGGCCAGTTCGGGCACTCATTCCTCTATTGTTAGGGTCTTAGCTGGGATTATCCTTGTGGATTCCTGAAAATTTCTCTAGCACCAGGTTTCTTGCTAGTCCCATAATGGTTCCTTCAGTCAAAATATCTCTTTCTTTGCTCTCATCTCTGTCCTTCCTCCATCTCAACTACAGTTTTCTTAAGTTCTCCTCCTGCCTCCCCTTCTCTCCTCCTTCCTCCCCTACTCTCCTTCTATTCCCCTTTCACTTTCCCTACCTCCCCACCCCCATGCTCCCAATTTTGTCAGGCTATCTGGTCTATTTCCCCTTTCTAGGTGGATCTATGTATGTTTTTCTTAGGGCTCACCTTATTACCTAGCTTCTCTGGGATCATGAACTATAGGCTCGATGTCCTTTGCTTTGAGGCTAGTATCCACTTATGAGTGAGTACATATCATGTTCATCTTTCTGGGTCTGGGTTAGCTCACTCGGGATGATTTTTTCTAGTTCTGTCCATTTGCATTTTTAACCAAATACATTAAAATATGCACAAATATGTTTGAAGTACTCATTTTGTTTTATTGATGATTAATGTTAGATATTAATGCTTAATTGTGCAATGTTGCAAATTAAGTGGATTCTAGTTCATTTATGTGAGTTTATGTATGTGGAGAGCCTGGTTGACAATGAACGTCTTCCTTGATCACTGTTTACTTCACATTCAGACAGCATTTCTCACTTGAACTTAGCGCCTTCTACTGGGCTAGCTTGCTACATGGATCACATGACTACTTACCTCATGCTGGTATTAAAACAAGGCCATCATGCCCACTATTTCTTTGAATACAGAGATCTTACCTTAGTCTTCACACATCTTAATTAAGTATTTATCCACTGAACAATCTCCTCAGACCCAATTTCATCTTATTAATTTGACTCTCTGTAAAATAATAATTTTATAATTTGCTTTTAGTTCAAGTTATCTTGTTTTCACTTCATGGGTTGAATTTTAGTGTCAGATCTAAGATTCCCTCAATAAATTCTACATCTTGAAGGTTTTCTCCTATTTCATACTGAAAACAATAGATTTACATTTAATTCTGTAATGCATTTGAGTTAAGTATTATATAAAGCGTGAAGTTTAGGATAAGTCACCATTGTGATGATTACTAATATAACCTATGAATATAGATTACTCTGATAACATTTTTATAAAGCCTAACCTCTATTGAATTGTCTCACACCCATGTCAAGTACTAGAGTATTATACTTTGTGGCAATATGCAGACAGAAACTTCTGTCACAAAGAAACACACAGAGGATTATATTAATTATAAACAATTGACCTATTAGTTCAGGTGTATTATTAACTTGCTCTTACATCTTAAATTAACCTGTAATTCTTGCTTATGTTTAGTCACATGACTTGGTATCTTTTTTCAGTGAAGTATTCTCACCTTGCTTCCTCTGCATCTGGCTGGTGACTGATTCTCTGCCTTTCCTCTTCCCAGAATTTCCTTAGTCTTGCCATCCTGTCTATACATCCTGCCTGACCACTGGCCATTCAGCAGTTTATTAAACTAGCATGAGTGACAAGTCTTTATAGTGCACAAAGGTATTATCCCACAGTAGCAATATTTTTCCGTTCTTTAGTTTGGACCAATAGTATATGTGCTTTATCTTTTCAAGAATTTCATATTTTATTCATTCTCACTTTTTTAAAATAGGTCTTCTTTTAATTTTATTTTTTATTCATTTTTACTTTTGCATATTATAGACAAGATATATCAAGAGAGCTCAAGCTCACTATGTTTCCCAGGCTACCCTCCAATTTACAATCTCTTCTCAACCTCCAGTGTTGGGATTTCAGGCTCGAATCATGATTCTTGTAGCTTTTGATATTTTTCCCTAGTAATATTTGAACTGATGTGAGTTATTGTCAATATTGTACATTTGCATATTTACATTATGAATGAGAAATTGTTTTGATAACACATACACAAAATGAACGAAAAGGAAAGGATTGATGCTGTTTGTACATTAAAATCATTTGTGACAAAATTACAGATAAGTTTTTAATACTTCACTGATTATCAAAGTTGTTTAGATTAACATATTAATAACAAATATTAATATTTATTTTACAGAAGTGTTAACACAGCCAATAAATATATGAAAATATCTTCTCTACTTATCAAAATAAATACAAATTAAATCCCTAGAGACAAAGGCTTTCACACCTGTCAAGCTACCAAAGTTTTAAATCTGATACTATGGTATGTAAATATTGATGAGGCTAGCATAGGCCAGTACTCACTGCTCATAATGATATCTCATGGAGAAGCTATTTTGAAGCAGTTAAGGGAAACTTTTGTAAAGTTAGAAGCATGCTTGGCCAAAGATTCATCAGTTCCAATCTGGCCTGTGTTCTCCAGTGAGAACTCGAACACTTAGGCTAATGAAGACTTATATGGAAATACTTGGAGCATTGCTACTGGTAATTATTTTTTAATTGAAAATAACCACAGGAGAGTGGATGTGCACATTTTAAATATGTATACACTGGGATATAATATAGTTTCCGTGATAAATGAGCTGTACAAGCATATATAACTCAACATTTGGTGATAAAGCTTTGCTGCTGAAGACCATGTTTCAAAATATAAATAAATATAGTACTTACAATAAAACATAGTACTTAAAATTCATACTATGCATCCATAAGTCCATGTGTCTAACAGTCTGTATCCTGAACCGTCCCTCACACTTTTCTGGTTAAATATTTATCAATTGTATTGATTTTTTCTTCAAAAGCTAGCTTCTAATGTTCATAGTTTTTCCATTTTTATGAATTTGATCTCACTTACCTTGATCTCCAGGAATCTTTCTATGTTCTCCACTTTACTACTTCTGTAAAGTGGAAATTCCTCAGCTTGTTTCTGCTCTTGGCTCTTCTTGTATTGCTGTAAGCATTGAGGGCTAAAAATGCTATTTTGAATACTGGTTAAAAGTATGTCATGAACTTGGGGATGTTGTATTTTCAGTTTTATTCTGTTTAAAATATAGTTAATTATTTTTCTTTCATTCAACTTGATATATAATGATATAGTTGTGTTTCATATTTGAGAAACTTCTAAGTATTCTATACTTAGAATTTAAATTACTTCTACTGTGGATATAAATTATGCTTTCGTTAGTCACATAGGAGTTATGATGAGTGACTTTCAAATATATGCTGGACAATTTTAGATTTTGTTTTGGAAGATCCTGGATTATATTGAATTCTTTTAATTTTATAGAGCTGGTAGTGTACCTACATTGCAATTTTTTTTTTTCTGTTTTATTTACCTAGATCCACTGGGCTTTTGCCCAATTCCTGCTCATGGTGTCCATATTGGTGAAACATACTTCTGTGGGCCCCTGAACAACAGGGCGTGCTGGTAGATGTTTAACTCATAGCAAAGAGGCCTTTTCCTGGATACATTCCCCAGACTGCCTTCCTTACCTCACATTCAGTGACGATTGCTATAAGGCACACACATAACCGGCCTTCCCCATGTTCTTTTAGCTCCTATGTTCTGTGTTAAGCTGGAATAGAACATCATAAGACCTTGGCCACCTAACGATGATTGCAGAGCTAGGAGACCTCAATTGATTGAGCTTGTATCCACTGCTAGTGTGGGAGAGACCTTGTATATAAAATGAGGAATTCGAATTTCCAAACTAGTTCTCAAAATCTGCATACAGTGGCCACTTGATGTTGCTAGGCAAATATCCTATAAAAGGTTTTTTTCTTAAGATGATTGATTAATAGCTTTTAAAATCTGATTTGGGTGAGCTTTTCCTTCGATATAGACCCATTTTCTATTTAGAACATTCTCTTTAACCTTAAGTGTCTTATATTTTTGAAGTATAGATCTACTATTAATGAATTTTCAAAGTTTTTGAGGATTAAAAATTTATATCTAGCTTTACTTTTGTAACTTATTTTCATTGTGGATGGAATGTCAGGGTGAGAGTCATTTTTCTTCTGCCTTTTGTTTTTCTTCCTATGAGTTAAAAGGGTGTCTTTACTCTTTCGTGTCTTACAACGTTTCCAGTGACGATGAGAAAACAGCCGAGTGATTTAGAGAAAGATGGCTGCTTTGGGGTTGTTGTTTAACTCAAGGTGCAGAGAAGATTAACGAAGGAAGGGCTGATTTTAGCTGTCATGTGGCTACAATACTGTCGTGCGGATTCTCACCCTTCATGCTTCATCACTCTGAGAGGACAACTGCTCTGAGGTCACTTATCTCTTGTGCTGTATGAGCACACAGACTTCTCTGCCTTCTTTTTGGTGATTGTTACTCAGCAATGAGTTGCTGCCTTATAGGTATGCTCTGAAGAGCTGAAACTGGAGGAGAGGGCCTTGGAACTGCATTAGGACACCGCCTTCCCTTCACCATCTTTTGACTGGAATCCTTCCTTATGACTCTAAGTCTACTGATGTCCTAGGAAATCCACTATCCATACTGAACTCAAGATCAATTGCCTTCACCTGCTTCGCTTTTCTGGCTTCAGCTGGAGGCAATGATTAATTACTTTATTCATTATTTTTCTCTTTGGATATCTCTGCTCTGTGCTATGCTCTCCAATTGTTGAAATTCATTTTTAATGAATTTCCTAGGTTTTATTATTTAGTTAAGATAATTGAGCAAACCTAAACCCAATGATTTTCTACTTGTTGGAAGACATGATTAATGATTATATTTTATTGAATATATCCTTGGATTATTAACATTCATTATAATTAATGTATATATGTGCATGTTTTGTGTTCGTATGTGCTTGTGAATGTAGGTTTTATAAAAGATCAGAGGTATCAGATATCCTTATAGTTGGAGTTATAGCAAGTAGGTTATGAAGCAGTGAACTTTGGTGATGGGAACTAATTTGGGACCTCTACTATAACTATTGAGTAATCACTTCAGCCCCAAGTCCTTGAATTTATCTGAAGGGTACTGGTATCTAGTTGTTTCAATGCTCTTGTTTTTATTATAAATAAGAACTTTTTTTCACTGTTTCCATTGCATTCTTGTCAGGAGTATAAGCACAACTATTAATGCTCATGTGTTATCTTTTTATGTGGCTAACTTACTGGATTTATTATTATATTGAATACTTAAATAAAGTTTGTGGACTACTGAGGGTGATAGTATCATTTGCAGAGCCGGAATAGCTTACTGATTTCCTAAAATCTTATTTAATATGAGTAGATATACATTTTCTCAGATTTTTGATAAAACGCATTTCTAAAATAATGTAGATTACTACTCCATGTTTACTAAGAATGTATGACTCTCACCAAGATACTTGTAACTATCTGGGTTGTTGTTTGCTTTTCTTTAATCATTGTGCTGGAATCATAATAATTATTATAGGTATAGGTTTGCTCCATGGTGAATTATAGTCCTGATAAAATCCTTCTTAGAATAAGTAATTATTATAAAGTATTGCTAGATTCAGTTTTACATTAGAATGTTTTCATGACAGTCAATATTTATGTTATATTGATTTCTAACTTTATGTCTCACACTCAGACTGTGTTCTCAAGTAATTTGTGGATTTTATTTCAAAGCAAAAAAAAAAGAAACCCCACTTTTATTTTGCTTGTATTTTGATGATAACCTACAATTATGTACATTTAAGTATAATCTTGTAGCTCTGGGTACCCATAATAGAAAGGAAAACTTGATTCAGAAGCCACGATTTTAGTTTTTCTTGTGCATAAGATGCAGTTCCCAGCCCACTCAATGAAGGGAACAAATGGGAAGAGAGAAGGGAGATAAAACTGTGGTTGGCATGCAATATATATAAAAATGTTAGCTAAGTAAAAATTTTTTAAAAGTAAAACAGACACAAAAAGATAGAACTCCTAAGAATAAACGTTTTTAAAATGATAAAGTACACAGAGGTTTAGGGATTCAAAGAGGGAAAAGTCAAGTCATCCTCTTGTTTAAAGATTTGTTTGTTTATTTATGTTTAAAGTATCTATACGTCTGTGGTCTGCTTGGGGTGAAGTATGTGAATGAAAAGTCTCTAGAGGCCAAAGAGGGCACTGAGTCCTCTGAAGCTGGAGTTCCATACAATTGTGAGCTTCTTGACATGGATGCTGGAAACTAAAGTCTGGTTCTTTGGAAGATAGGACAGGATTTAAACCTTACCATCCCTAACGACAATCTAAACATTTTTCTTTTTCCCATAGATAAGTGTAATCCTTATCGCTCATCAAGAAACTTCTCTTTGGAACAAGTGGAAACCATTACAGAAAACGATGACCAATCAAAATACAGAGTCCTGGAGCCCAGTTCCAATGAATGTTTCTACAAAATATTCCCAGAATATTTATATCAGAATATCATAAAAGATTGCAGAAGAGGGGACAGAAAGATCGTAAGAGCCAGAGGATCACGGAGCTTGTGAGATTTTTGTGTCTTGGTAATGTCAGAAGCAACACCATAAACTCTGAACAAGGACAACGTAGATGCGCTGAAGTGGATGAGTAAAGCCCGTGAGTCTTATAGGAAGCACAGCAGGCAACAGAGGGATGCTGAGAACAGCAGAAACTGTCTTCTCTAGGGAAGTGCACACCAACTGGTTATACAGTAACAAATGATTGACCCTGAAAATATATATGAAAGAAACATATAAACAAAGCAGACTGTATTTAGGAGTATATATGTAATATATATTCATGAATGCATGTAACAACAATTAGCAAAAATAAAAAAAAAGAAGCTATGAATTTGAAAGAGAGAAAGAAGGGGTAAATGGTGTGGAGGGAGGATGTGAAGATAAAGTGATGTAATTTTTATTATAATTGCAATAAGGAACATTTCAGTGCAGGCCAACCAAGCATATGCTAAGGAAATTAAGTTCTCCAATTATTCTTCAGACTTCTCAGGTCTCCTCGGGAGGCCCTGGGGTGTTAGTTAATATCACCTGCAGAACACACACTGTTGCTAATTTCCAAAAGTCTTGTCTCATATCTAATTTCCCCTTTATTTCTTTATTATGTTAAATATAGTAGTTATTAAAATTGTCTATAAGTTCAATTACAATTTATTCTAATATTTTATTATTAACTGTGACATTTGTCAGGGTTAAATGGCAGTTAGTGTAGGAAAGTCACTTCTGGATGAGAAGTTCTTGCTCCTTCTTGTACATCTTGGCCCCACTTTTGATTTAATGAACCAGAACCATAGGTTGAGGCTTGAAGATCAGAATTAAAATATGGAAAAACTCCACAAAATGTGTAATGATGTCCAAGACTGGAAAGAAGAGACATAGATTTATTAGTATATGAATATAATTATAAATAAGTATTGGCGATTCTGTGTGTAGTCTAGCCATAAAAGGCAGAATAGCCATTTAATAATATGCTTTCATCTTGCCACAATGCTAATTTATTTTTAAGTGAACTAGGTATATTTACATAACTCTGGGGCACTTGATTAAAATTGGTGCTTGAAAAGTATGTGGTTCTTCATTAGCAAAGGTTTTGGAAAACTATGAATTCTGATGATGAGTAATTAGTAAACCAAATTTTAAAATATTAAGAATACTTTTAAAATCCATTCATCTGAGTGGGTATACTTACCAGTTATTTTAAACTTCCAAGTAGAAAAAAAAACAGAAATTTTTGTTTGAAATGCCACAGTGCTCACCTAAATTAATGTTATCATTGAAAATATGTGGTTAAGAATAGCACACACTACTTTTATATGATTAAAAGTTCGTGGAGGAATTGAGTGAACTGTTTCCTAATAAGAGTGCTCTTTAAATTTGGTTTTAAGTTGACATTTATTAACGTATTTGTTTATTGTGTGTGTTTGTCTGAATTCCACGGGCTATATATGAAAGTCTGAGGATAACTTTTGGGAGTCTGCTCCCTTCTTCCAGACATGAGTCTCATGACCAGAGCTCAGGTTGTCAGGAGTAAAAGTTTAACTTTGCTGCCTCAAAATATGACTTTTAATTTATTTCTGGTTTTTCAATATTAATGATATAGTAAGTGTATAAATTAAATTCAGAGCTCATTTTTCTAAAAGAGAATTCACAGTCTCAGTACTTTCTTCCATCAGTTTTTGGAACATGTTATTTTTGTGTCATATGGATTGTAGACTTATTTTAAACCTTAATGTTTTTGTGATGGTTTGAGTGAAAAATGTCCCCCATAGTTTCAGCACTTGAAAATTTGTTTTTACAATTGGTGGCACTGTTTGGGGAGATACAGATGGAACTTCCTTGCTGGTGGGATAAGTTACTAGGAGTGGGCTTCTAGATTAAAAGCCTTGCCCCATTCCCAGTTGAAGCCCCTGCTCTGCTTTGTGCTTATGTGTCAAGATGTGAACTTTCAGCTTCCTGTGCCTGCCATCATGCTATCTCTACCATTGTGAGTCCAACCCTCTGGAACAGGAATCAACAAAATAAGCCATTTATTATACAAACTGCTTTGGTTGTAGGGTTTTGTTACAGCAACAGAAACGTAACTAATACACTTTCTGAATTTTACTTAGTTCTTATAAATTAAGTGAGACAAGACTATCTCATCTTTGGTGACCTGTTCCAAATCCCGTATAAAGCAACCTAGCCCTTAGGTAGAAGAGAGCACTAAGCTTAGAGATCAAATATCTCCATGCTGCCCTTTAATTCACCCACCCAGGCTTCTCATCTACTTTGCATATCTTATCTAAATATTCCATTTGACTGTCATAAAGTACCATTTTGTTTTGATTTAGGATTTTTCAGATAGTTTGTACATATCTATTTTTTTATTCCTGATGTTGAAAATAGATTCTTTGCCCATAAAATACACCCCAACCACAGTTTCCCCTCCCTCAACTCCTCCTAGCTGCCCCCACCTCCCCTTTACTCCAGATTCACTCCCAATTAGTTTCCTCTTCAGGAAAGAGCACATCTCCAAGAAAAAAAACCAAACCAGACAAAACAAGATACAAGAGGACAAGGTAAAAGCACTCAAGCCTGGACAAGCAACCAAACGGGAGGAAAAGAGCCTGAAGAACAGTCAAAAGAGTCAGGGGTACACCCATTCCCACTGTTAGGAGTCTCCGCAAAACCACCTAACTAACATCCATAACCTATAAACAAAGGATCTGGCGCAGACCTATATAAGCCCTATGCTTGCTGCTTCAGTCTCTGTGCGTCCCTATGAGCCCTGCTTAGTTGACTCAGCTGGTCATGTCCTTCTAGTGTCCTCAATTCCCTCTGACTCCTGTAGCCTTGGGCTCTCTGACCTCCCAGTGGAGAGACCCAATGGAGTCCTCCAATTTAGATTCCCTCTCTGCATAGTGTATGGCTGTGGATTCAAGTGCCCTCTCATCCATTGCCCAATGATCTTCTCTGATGATGACTGGACAAGGCACTGATCTGTAAACATATCAGTATATTATCAGGAATAATTTCATTGATTTATTTTCCCAGTTATGTTTAGTTCTATTCTAGGTCTCTGGGCCATCCAGTCTCTGGTTTCCAACCATCCAGAAAATGTAGGGCTTGGGCTCCCACCTTTGCCATGGGCCTCAAGTCAAACCAAACATTGGTTGGCCACTCCTTCAATTTCTGCATCACCTTGCCCAGCACACAGGCAGGACAGATGGTAGGTCAAGGGTTTTGTGGTTGGGTTGGTGTTCATTTTTCTCTTCCTGCAGCCTTCAGAATACCTTCTAGTACAAAGAGAATAGTTGTTTCTTACTAGTCTTTTTTTTTTTCCTTAGGAGATGTTGACCTTCTTTATTTTAAAGATATTATGGATAACATTATTTATTTGCTTTAATTTTTGAAACATTAATGTCTTTTGACAAACATGTGAATATATGTACTCAATTATTCATGTGTATAATATAACAGTACCCAACTAACCCTAAGTAATAGTTATTTTCTCCTGGTGTAAGCTAAGTTACCTTAATACTTAGGTCTCTACTGTAATTGAATTTAAATTTGTATGTGTTTCCAGGAGGAAGGAAGGAGGCAGAAGAACATAGATACAGAACAATATTTTTCTGTTGATCAAGAATGCTAATTCACAGGTGTGAAAGAAGAACCCATAAACTTGTATTAGAAAAATCAATCTTTCATGTAGTTAGTTGACTTAAATAATCTTGTGTTACTAAATGCAAATCTCATAGTGGAGGGGCATACACTACATTAGGCCTATGTCTACTAACCAAGAAATTATTGGCCACAATATGAAGAGTAATGATAGATCTATGCAAAAAAATAGGTTTGAAAAAATTCACTCTTTCATACTTATGAAACAAGTTTGGCAACACACATATATTTATACATATTTGAAGTAAATGTCAGTGTATGACATAATCTGAATACCAAAATATCCATCTGTGTTTTCCTTCAACAAATTAATCATTGTAAAGTGATTTACAAGTCCTATGTGCCAAATGAATACTAAACAATAAAACGCAAAAGTTTGAATAGGAAATGAAGTCAGTGCCAAAGGTATTATACAATTTGGAATACGTCTTTTTACTGGCAAGTTTGGAGCAGAAACCCAAAGCTTACAAATACTCTAATTGGTAGGAAATTTTGAAAATCCTTTGAATAAAAGCAAGAAAAACATTTGGGTTGTATGTATGTATTTAAATCTTTTGTTTTTCGTTCTGAATAACATGGGAGCTGAGGTAACAACATTGTGCCCCAGATGGTCCCATAAGTGGAACTTAAAAATACATTTTTATGATTATTCCTGACAAGGCAAAAATGGAGCCAGCTTATAATTATCTTCAGGAATATTTGCACCTGTAAGTAATTCTAGTACAAGTGCTAAACCAGCCTTGTTAATTGGGCTGTTAATCACAGAGGGAGCAAGGTTCATATGGCTCGGTGGGTCATCTGTGTTTCTAATTGTTTGTCTATGGAGAATAGCCTGCAAACATTCTTAAGAGTCTGTAAGTTTGGTTGGAATAACTAAACTTTTGTCCCTCTATGTTAGAAAAGTCAACTCCTAAAAGTGTGCCTTGCATAAAAGAGGCACTTGATATGCATTTACAAACAGTTTGGTTTATTGGTGCAGACAATAAGGGAGGTTTGGGTCCTATTAGTAAGGCTGCCATGGAGAGAGAAAGAGAAAAACGACAGAAGTGGTACTCTTGTTTTGGATGATGGAGAGGAAGTTTGTCTTTAAAAGCACTTGAGATTTGACTTTGGAATTGTTTCCCAGACTCAGCCAAAATCATGAATCTATGAGTCCAAGTTTCCTCTATGGCTGTGTGCTTGAATTTTTGTCATTCTAAATGAATGCTGTCACCTCAAAGAAATGATACTTAGATGCAATGACAATGAGTAAATTGCTTATCTTCATTGGATTGTTAAGCAATGTATATGTGTATCCAAATAGTACCTTGTACCTTATAAGGATGCTCAATTATCGCATGCCAAGTCATCCAAACAAACGCTTAATAAAATGACCATAAGTAAATTTCATTGACTCTCTGTGCCGTTATTTTTCTTTTAGCTTTAGAAACTGTGGCCCAGAAGAAGATGCTTGTCTAAGGTCACTTAGAACAGCCCTAGCAGTCCTATTACTTCCTTTCACCTATGAATACTTTCTAGACTGGAGTTTTTCACATGTAGGAGCCCAACAGCTATACTACAACCTAAAAATTTCAACATTCTCAACATGATAAAGCAAAAAATATTAAAATCATAAAATGACCTTGAACTTGTTTTAGTTAACCTTCTTGTTATTTCACAAATGAGATGGCAAATCAGAGAAAAATAGCATTTTCTCAAATGATATAAAAATTATGCTCATAATAATGTTGTTTTAATAAAAAGTCAAATTACACTTCATTTAAACTTTTACTGAGGCAAGAACATAATATATCTTAAATTGTTTTTCACTGATAACATATAAGTTTAAATACTTAATTTTTCGATTTTTAAGAGTTAAATTTTTCCTATTACCTTAGATATAAGGAATGGCTGTTACTTTTCTGGCCTTCTTAGAGAGAAAATAAATGAATACTTGTGTATGGGGTGCATGTGTTTTCTTTATCATAAAGGATCAACAGCTCATCTAAGAGCTTGAAAAGCTGTCTTTCTCATTCTGTCAAACTGGTGAAGTGTAACAAACTACAGGCACATTTCTTTCTCTTCAGATATCTACGTGTGCCCTGATACCTTTCAGATAACAACAGAATTAGCTCATTGTGCTACTCTGTCCACTTTGTGCCAGTTGCTAGGGAGTGTTACATGTGACAGTGGGGCTGGATATTTTGCTGAGTAGCAAAGGGCTTTAAATACGATGTGCGGGATTCTTAAAGAAAGTTTCAATTCTGCCTAGTTAGTCTTACCATGAGGTCATCTTTCTTCTCCAAGATGGTAGGACCAATCAATAAAAGCTGGTGAGACAGAAGGCAAGAGTAGACAGTGACAGAACTTAAGGTCAACAGTTAATTTGCTGAAAAAGCAGAAGAAACAATGTAAAGAAGAAAATTATACTCTTGGTTTGTTGTTTCAGCATCAGTATTGCTACTCTTTTAATAAGAAAGGAAAAAATGGAAAGAGAAAATGCAGTGATGGGAGTCTATAACACCTAAGATAAGAGGCAGGAGAATAAAAGAATCCTTTCTGTATGTCTTTTCTTTCTCTCCCGTGTGTATGTGTGTGTGTATATGTGTGTTTCTTTTGTTTTATAGTCTTGTGCAGTTTGACTCCTAATTTGTATTAACATTTGGAGTAGAGAGGTGGGGTTCATTGAGTAGGTTGCTTCCTATTGAATGCTATAATTACTGTATGTTAAAAGAGGTCCATATCGTCACTAACATCATGATGTTAGTTCTGCCTAACTTTATGTTAGACAGTCCATAATCATTGCTACTGTTGCCTGTTGACATTCCCTCATAGGAGATGATAGGGTATTGCTGCAAAATATTTGTTTGTACTGTAAAAATGTCTCTTTGTCTAAGGCATCTTCTGAGTGGTGTAATAAAAAGTTGAATGGCCAATAGGAGAAGATAGGTGGGACTTCCAGACAGAGAGAAAGTCAGAGGGATGAATCTAGGTGCCCAGGAGAACTCAACAGAATGAGGAACAATTCAGACATACAGGCCAGAGAAAAGGTAGCCAAGCCATTTGATAGAACACAGATTAATAGAAACAGATTAATTAATTAAGTTATAACAGCTATTTAGAAAGAAAAAAGGCCTAAACTGATGCCAAGATTTTATAATTAATAATAAGTCTCCACGTTATTATTTGCAAACTGGCAATCCCAAAGAAAAAGTACTAGGACAATAGGGAAAGTTCATTGGATCCTCATCTCAGTATCCAAACCCTTATAGCAATAAGTGTGTAGATTATCCTTATTTGTACTAATGAGAGGGACCTCCATCTGCATAGCTATGTGGAGTCATTATACCTATGGGTCATAAGTTTGTTCTAATCCTGCTTTAAAGTCGCCCATGTTCCTAACAGTAACTGTTTATTCATGCTTCATAAGTAAACCCAATAAAGCCAATGGTTCCCCAAAATGGACTTTGGTGGTATTTGGGGACAGTGGACGCCCAGACCCTGAATTTCCTGTGACCCTCTGCCTGCCAGAGCAAACAACTTGTTTTACAGCTTCTCTGAAGACAAGACCATCAGGAGTTCCTGATGGCAGGGGAGTGGTTGCAGCTGAGAGTTAGGGTGTGGCCATTAGTCAAGGAGACCTATCCTATATAAGATACCCTGGAACACAATAAAGGAGGCATTCTCGAGGTATTCTTGGTCTTACTCGTGTCTCTCTTTCTCTCTGTGTTTCAATCTCCATCCAGGCCCTTGCCTGACTTGCAAACCATACTGTAGCACGTAGAGTGAATAGCAGACATTGTGCTACAGGTGGGATCATATTTTAATTTGTCATTAGAACCTTGGGTAGAAGATATAGATGCTGTTCACATTATTTCTCCCCCTCCCAGCAAACAATGTAGTGACATCCTATTAGGGTGATACATAGGTAAGGAGAATTGATCTTTAGTAAGATACAGGAAGGAATGTGGCACCTGCTTACAATTAGCCGATACTAAAATGATCGGTGAAGCTGCTAGTTGTATCTGGGGCTACCCTTTGGGATTAGGAGCACTGAAGGCTGAACAGGAAGCTATCCTCAATGGTGAAAGAGGTGGCATTGACTTTTCTCCTGCCAAAATGTTCATAGCTAGAGGACAAAATTTCCGCATGGAATCTGTGCATAGGAGGATAGACTGTGGCTTCTGCTCCAGACGTAGTCTCCTTGGCTGCAAAAAGAACTAGGAAGAAAGGAATCTATTCTCTTGTGGCTTTCTATGGAGTGTGGAATAATTGCCATATAAGTCATTAAAGAATATATTCAATGAGAAGACATAATAGCAATGGAACTTTGAAATGATCTATTATTCTCATCTAACTGGTTTACAGTTGTACACTGTAAATATAAATGAAGTAATATAAACTATAAATCTTTCCAAATATGTGTACATTCTTTGGATATTGACGTATACCGTGCATCAGTCTTGTCCGGATATTGCTTTAATATCAGTGTTGTGTGATATTGTGTCAGTGTTGCTGGTGGTGTCCTCTTCTTTCATCTCTGTCATTTATCTCCTCTTCTAATTATTTATTTTATTGATTTTTTTTTGGAGATAGGGCTGTTTGATCCACTGGCTTTGAGCTCATGATCTTCCTGCCTCAGCTGGCAGAGTGCTGGGATTGCAGAATCATGCGGCTGTACCCAGCAATGACATCCGCTTCTCTCAAGGCCTTGCTGCTATCGCCCTGATTTCTTCTATATCACTAATTCAGCCCAGAAATACATGATTATGGGTCATGCCCAGAAAATGACAACAGTTTCAATGATTCGAAGCAAAATAGCAACAATATTTCTTTTTCAAATTATTTCAAGTGTTCTATAGACTAAAGTATAAGGTGTTACAGTTTTCTAGTTGTGACACTGGGAATTACAAACAAGTTTGTACTTGCCTAGGCAAGGCAGGGTGGTACGGCGAACAGCTTCATAATCTGTGACTCCACTTAGTTTGGGATATACAAAACTCTTCTTTTAAGAGGACACATCAGCAGCCTAGGCAACACATCTGCATATACTGCAGGCGCACACCCCTTTCTGCACTCTCGATAATGACCCATTTCTATTTTAGCATGCCCCAAACTCATCCTGAAACCAAGAAGGATGGGCCTGTCTGGACTAGACCATTTTAGGGTATGTTCTGTGTATGAAATATCAGAAATATAGACAGGATATCTGTGTCTTTTCATAACACCAGAATTTAGTAAATAACCATAAATTCACAATGTCCAGTGGTTCTACTGACAGCAACTTGTCATATTATTTTCCTACCTTAGCATACTGGCCAAGGCACATGCAGGTTCTTAATATTAACTCTGATACCATACAGGATAAGGTAGCTATGTCTATATATCTCCCTGGGTATATTAGGTTTGTGGAATAAATACAAGCTAAAAAGGCTAGAGCAGAGTTCAAAGGGTTTCATAAATACATGTAAAGGAAGTTTTATTGATTATGAACCAGACCGATACTGAAAGGGAGCTGCTGCTAAGGCTGCTGAGGTCAGGGTATCAGAACGAAGTTGTCGATTTTGCTGAAAGGTAAAAGCCTAGACTCCACGAGCAGTAAACAAGAGGTTCAGGTCCAGAAGCACAATCAGGTGGATGTGTAGGCGATTGAGTAGACCATGTCAACTGTGGACTGAATCCCCCTGAAGATCCAGGAAGACATGGGGGGTGCTCTACTTGCTAGTCCTTGACACACACACACACCAGGTGCCATATTGTAGGTTGGTATGGGACCAGGCTATAACAGTGTAAGTTGCCCATCACTCTGTGGGATCTAAATAAGGGAGTCCTGTCTTTTCCTAGGTTTCTCATGTCTGGTAGGTTCTTAGGTCTGATTTCCCTTACATGATTTTAATACACTCTTGAGCTCCTCATGTCTCAACACACCTCAATAAATGTATAGACTTGTTCCCTTCCTATCCCCAGGAATAAGTTACTTAGGACTATTCTGGATGAGAAGTGCCTGACATGATGCAGGTTGTGTGTCTATTCAGGGGCTTCAGCCACTGTCCACCATTAGCTAACAGAATTCAAAGCTACTGTAAAATGAGGTCGCCTATGGTGAGCCACATCCTGAAAGGCCACTGTTCTGTACAATACAGAATGCCTTAGAGTGTGGCATAGATGGATTTCTAAAGGTAGAACGTTTATAGAAAGCTAACTGATGATTTAAATCAGCTGTCTAAGTTGCAAAGACCATGTGTAGTGGGCAAAGGCTTTTGTAATCCAAGCTTGTAAATCAAAACAAAGAACCAACTGTGATATGTCCTGTAGAAACTACCCTCACCCCTGAACCCCTAAAAGGAATCATAAACATTACTCGGGGTTAGGGTTCTTCAGGGCTCCTTCATCAGTGGCCCACCTACACTTGAGTATGTTCTGTTGTTTTTGTTTTTATTCTATAATTCATTTTGCTTTGAATAGGTTTCTTTGGTGTTTTCTTAATCTTTGTAAGTTTTATTTCAGTTCCTTGAATAAGAGGCCAAGAAGTTGAAAATGTCTCTAGCCCAGACCCAAAACACTGTCTGGTAACACAGGCAAAGGCAACCATGACATCCTGGGATTTCCCTGGCACTCAGAAACCATAAGTAAGTTTTCAATGTGATTTTTGAGGTTTCTTGTAAACAATTGATGACTTCCTTATTGATGAAGCTTCTCAGACATCAGATCCTTGCCTTCTTTTCTTGAGTAACATAAAAGCACTCTCAGTAAAGACAAAGCATCTCCTTTTCACTTTCCCACATACAGCCGGGGCTTGCAGAGCCTGACATGTACCCCTGCTTTTGCTTTTGCTTTTGAATTCAGGGAAAAGCTCTTTGTGTTATGTTCAAGTGGCCCTGCATTAGACATCTCATTTAAATCCAATTTATGAGCTACATCCAAGCTTTTACTCTAAATTTTCAGTCATCTCAGGGTCAGTGTGGTTTCCAAGGAAGCCCCCAGTAATATAAACATTGCTGTTTAAAGCGCTTTTTTTTTTTTTTTTTTTTTTTTTTTTTTTTTTTTTTTTTTTTTTTTTTGCAACTCACCAAGGTTGAAAGGTATGAGCAAGACGAGAGAAATTAACGTGATTATTGTTTTTTTTTGGCAGGCTTATCAGGTAGTAACCTACTTCCCACTGCCAAGCCCTTAAAAAGTAATACATGAAGCTTTTAGAACCTTTAATTTGACTCCAGTATAATGCAAATGCATGTCTGCTTATACTTGACAAGAAAGCTTTTGGAACTCCTTGGTTCCTTTTGGTAAACGGTTAATTTTTCCACATTTATTTTCATGAACAAAGACTGGAAATATGTTCAGAAGGCAGAGCACATCATTGGTGTATGTGCATTGGCCAGAAAAGATCTGTGCTTAGTCAAAGCATATATATTTTAAAATGTACCTCTCCTCTCTGCATTTCTCCTTACTAATGCAGACATTTTTCTTATATTCTCATGAATGTGTTTTACATTTATAAAACCTGCAAGAAGGGAAGTGCTGACATTGTATGTGAGTAACATATTCTGTAAATATTTTATTTAATGTGTCACTAAGTGATGTACTGATAACCTATTTTATCACACAAATGATTTGTCATCGGAGAGCCTTTATCCAGTAATTGATGGAAACAGATGCAGAGACCCACAGCCAAACTTTGGGCTGAGCTCAGGGAATTCTGCAGAAGAGTGAGGAGAATTATAGAAGCCAAAGGGGTCAAGGGCATCACAAGAAAACCCACAGAAACAACTAACCTGCCTCATAGGAGCTCACAGAATCTGAACCAACAGCCAAGGAGCCTGCATGAAACTAACCTAAGTTTTCTACATATGTGTGACAATTGTGTAGCTTGGTCTACTTAAAAGACTTGAAACAATGGAAGTAGGAGGCGCTATACCCAAGGTATGACTGACTCTTAGGAACCTAATTCCCATACTGGATTTAAAAACAAACAAACAAACAAACAAAAAACCTCATTTTACTCTTTGTTCTTCAGGATCCTACCACCAATCTCCCAAATAAATACATGGAAACTTATTGCTTCTTATGAATGCCTGGTCTAAGGGTGGCTTGTTTCTAGTTTTCCTTAACTTAAATTAGCCCATCTACCTTTTGCTTCCGGACTTTTACCTTTTGCTGTTTCTATATATGTTTTCTTTACTTCTTACTCCATGGCTTGCTGTGTGGCCGGGTGACTGGTTTCTGACATTCCCCCCCCTTCCCTTTTTCTTGCTCCCAGGTCTTCTCTTCCCAGATTTCTCCTCATATTTATTCTGTCTGCCAGACCTGCCTATCCTTTTTCCTTCCTGGTTATTGGTCATTTAGCTCTTTATTAGATCAATCAGATGCCTTAGACAGGCAAAGTGAAACAAATGCAACCCATCACAGTGGCTACTTTCTCTTTCAGCTTTCTTACTTTCAAAGGTCGGCTTTACTGTTTATTCCACGTCCCCTCAGACTTAAGTGCGCATTACCAGGCTTTGCCAACTGGTGTGTCTCCTCTACCTTATTCAGCACAGTATATTTTATTTAACAAGTAATCTATTTGTGAGCATTGAATAGCTGATAGAATGATAAGGAAGACAATGTCTATATGTCTTAAAATTTGATAATTTTCATAACACCATATACGGGTTCTCTCTTAGTCATGCAGTTGATGACAACAAAAAGTTTTAAACACTTTGGGAAGAACAAATGTATCATTCTTTTCATCAATATTGTTTAAAGCAAGATGATTTGTACATGTTGTGTGTGTGTGTGTGTGTGTGTGTGTATTAATGTGGATGAAGCCTGAAAAGATTAGAAAAGAAACTAAAAGGTTAAAATGTAGATACTAAGGTAGTGGGCAGAGCTTAACAAAAGATCTCATGACAGAGAAACAGGAAGAATACTGCTGAAGCGGTTGTAAGTGGAATCACAGAAATAAGAGGGCAAAGCAAATGACTGGGGAAAAAGACTCTCAAACACATTTGCTCAAAAATGAGCCACACAGATACCTAATTCCATGTGTGCTAATTTAAAAATGAAAATAAAACTTATCAAACTTTTAAAAAGCAATATTTTTCCATGTAAGCAATTGGTAGACTCCACAAACCTCCAGTAATCTCTGAATAAACACACTGTGCTTTGGGGTACAATTCCTCTCATTGCAAGACTCTCTCTTACAGTCCATTGTGATGCCTGGTCCAGGCTGCTCTCTTATCCTAGTGGTCTAGGATATAAATATTGACAGAACTAGATAGACAGATTACTCAACTGTAGCTGTTCAAGAATTAACAGAGTACTTAAACAAGTCTATAAGCACTGTGTTAACTTGGGGCCAAAGCTATTTTAAAAAGCATTCTGATGTCAGTGGATCTGTAAAGTACTGAGCTGATATTTTAATTTTAGTTGTTAGAATAGATTATATTGTTGTAGCAGAACTCTAAGTCATTAGATTCATAGATCACAGCCATTTCTTTTATAATTTAAATTTATTTTAATTTGTAAATAATGCTTGAAATTGCATATATTAATGGAGTACCGTGCACTTGCAGAATGGTTTTGAATACATATCTCCTTATCCTTTTCTCTACTGTAGAAGAGCACCTCAGCATGTTTACCTCCTCAAGCTGCCTGGATCTTTCCCTCTGCCGTTTCCTGATCGGCCACTGGTAGCAATCCTTCTCTCCTATGTTGCCACATGATTTAATACGTATGAGCAAGAATAGATAGCTCTTGCGTTTATTTGCCTAGATTGCTACATTTAATGCAATGCTGTTCCCAACCTGTGTAAATGACAAGGTTTTTAGCATGGGATTGTATTCTGTGTTCATACATTCTGACTTTTATAGCCATCCTTGAGTAGATGGATATTAGGTTGTTTCTAATTCTGGGCGACGGTGAGGAAGAGGGAAGTAAACATAGGAGTACAAATGTTTCCTTTGCAGCTTGATGTCCTTCTCTTTGGATCTAGGTTCAGTGGTAGATTTGCTGCATCGTGCGCAAGCTGTATGAACTTTTGAAGCATCTTCAACACTGCTTCAATACTGAGTGTACTAACTTACATTTCCTCCCCCAAACGCATGGATGTTCACATCTCTTGACATTCTTGCCAACGCCTGCAATCTTTATTATTTGTGACAGAATCTCAGTAGAAGGAAATGATATGTCATCTTATTTGGATCTGTAATATTGAATATTTTTTCATATGTCCACTGGCTACTTGTTTATCTGATTTTCAGCAATATTAACTTAGCTCAAATGACCTTTATAAACAGTATTGTCTGTGCTTTGTAGATTTTTAGTATACCATAAAATCTTGATAAACTGATAATTACTTTTTCTTTCTATGCTTTTGAGGTTATATAGAAAATGTTGCCAATTTGAGTATTCTGACATATTTTCATTATTTTTTTTCTGGTAGTTTCATGTCTTATATTTATGTCTTTATTCAGCTTTGAGTTGAAATTTTTGTAACTGGGCAGCTGATGACTGGATTTCATTCTGTATTTGGATATTTATTTTTCCCAGCACTAGTTATGAAAATGAGTATCATTTCTCCAGTGTAAGGTCTCATCAAAGTTCACTACTCTGCTCTCTATTCTGTTACCACTGCTCTAGTCTCTTAATGAAAAGACTGTATTGTCTTCCTTAAAGCTTTTCATTGTACTTAGAATTCAGGCAGTGTAATTTTGTTCTCTTTGATCAAGATTTCTTTGGTGTGTGTGTGTGTGTGTGTGTGTGTGAGAGAGAGAGAGAGAGAGAGAGAGAGAGAGAGAGAGAGAGAGAGATTCTGTTTTAGATATGTTTTCTGATACTATGAAGAATGTCATTGGTACATGGATGCAAATTTCACTGAACCTATACATTACTTTGGCTTGTATAGATATTTTTTTGTTTTTTTTTAATTCATTTATTAAAGATTTCTGTCTCTTCCCCCCCTGCCTCCCATTTTCCTCCCCCTCCCCCAATCAAGTCCCCCTCCCTCGTCAGCCCAAAGAGCCATCAGGGTTCTCTGCCCTGTGGGAAGTCCAAGGACCACCCAACTCCGTCCAGGTCTAGTAAGGTGAGCATCCAAACTGCCTAGGCTCCCACAAAGCCAATAGGTGCAGTAGGATCAAAAACCCATTGCCATTGTTCTTGAGTTCTTAGTAGTCCTCCTTGTCCGCTATGTTCAGCGAGACTGGTTTTATCCAGGGCTTTTTTCAGACCCAGGCCAGCTGGCGTCGGTGAATTCCCGATAGAACGTCCCCTTGTCTCAGTGTGTGGGTACACCTCTCGCGGTCCTGAGTTCCTTGCTTGTGCTCTCTCTCCTTCTGCTCTTGATTTGGACCTTGAGATTTCGGTCCAGTGCTCCAATGGGGGGTCTTTGTCTCTGTCTCCTTTCATCGCCTGATGAAGGTTAATATTCAGGAGGATGCCTATATGTTTTTCTTTGGGTTCTCCTTTTTGTTTAGCTTCTCTAAGAACCCGAATTATAGGCTCAATGTCCTTTATTTATGGCTAGAAATCAAATATGAGTGAGTACATCCCATGTTCCTCTTTTTGTGTCTGGCTTACCTCACTCAGGATAGTGTTTTCTATTTCCATCCATTTGCCTGCAAACTTCAAGAAGTCCTTGTTTTTTACTGCTAAGTAGTACTCTAATATGTTTATATTCCATACTTTCTTCATCCATTCTTCAATTGAATGGCATCTAGGTTGTTTCCAGGTTCTGGCTATTATAAACAGTGCTGCTATGAACATAGTAGAGCATATACTTTTGTTGTATGATAAGCAAGGCCTCTCTTGGGTATATTCCCAAGAATGGTATTGCTGGGTCCAGGGGTAGGTTGATCCTGAATTTCCTAAGAAACCTCCACACTGCTTTCCAAAGTGGTTGCATGAGTTTGCATTCCCACCAGCAATGGATGAGTGTACCCCTTTCTCCACAACCTCTCCAGCAAAGGCTATCATTGGTGTTTTTGATTTTCGCCATTCTGACGGGTGTAAGATGGTATCTTAAAGTTGTCTTGATTTGCATTTCCCTGATCACTAAGGAAGTTGAGCATGACCTTAGGTGTCTTTGGGCCATTTGAACTTCTTCTGTTGAGAATTCTCTGTTCACCTCAGTGCCCCATTTTATAATTGGGTTGATTAGCCTTTTACGGTCTAGTTTCTTGAGTTCTTTATATATTTTGGAGATCAGGCCTTTGTCAGTTGCGGGGTTGGTGAAGATATTTTGATAACATCGATTTTCTAATCTATGTGCACAAAATATATTTCCAACTTTTCTTTCCTTCTCAATTTCTACCTCCAATGTCATTTTGGTTTTCATTGCCGAGACACCTGGAGTTCTACTAAATTAAGTCCCTAGGCTGGTTTCTCTGTCTGTTTTGCTATTGGAAATGGTCTTGATTTCTAGATTCTTATTTCAGATAATTTATTATTGGCATATAGCAAACCTAATGATTTTTCTATGCCGATTCTAAGCAATTCTCAAAGTAATGATAATGGAGTCATTGTTATTAAGCATTCTGCTAAAGAGCTACAACATCAGGACAAATCTTTTGTTTATATTGCTGGTAAAACAACGCTGGCCCAATTAAGTTTGCAGATAATGTGATAGTGGGGATGAGGGATGAGTTCTAATTGCATTAACCAACAGTGATACATGTCACTTTCTCTGCAAGTATACTGAATTGGGAAGAAATAGTGACGTAAGTGTCTTGAATGCAAAAACAGTGGAGTTGAGTATTTCTGCCTCATCCACAGGTTCTAATATTTTACCCTCAATCTATAATATATTGTATATTCTCCAATTTGGAAAATCGATTTTGTTAAATACAGGAGGCCACAGGGATTAAATGATTGTTGCACAGCCTCTGAATCTCTGATAATACCTAACCAACATTCCTGGACTATTGAAGTGTTTCACAGATTGCTTAACTATGTGGAAACAACCCAATGATGAAGCAAAAATAGAAACTAGTGAATTCCATGCTTGTAATGACAATTTATGATGAAAATGATAAAAGTATGATCCAACGCTTATGAAGCTGTAGCATCATAGGGACATCTCAAAACCTAACCAAACCAAAGAAGCAAGAGGTACAATTATGCATTTATTAGTCCTTCTTATTTGGTCTCTCTCTCTTTCTCCATTCATTTTTTGCACATATAGCATAAAATATTCTCAGCAAGCCTATTGTATTTGAGTTGAGAGCAGCAGAAAAAAAAAAGGTCGAGAAATCTAATTTTAAGAACTGTCACAGAATTAATGCTGTTCTGGTAGAAACTTATCTATGTGTAGCTTTCTGGTCCCTTCTGTGAATAAATATGAAAAGCAGCAGAAGAAATAGATTGTTATAGGCAATTATAAACCAAGAAAACAAAGCCAGATTCATCTTCTTTCTGTATTTCAAAACTGTCTATGATGATAATTTGTTATGTGGCCTGATAGCTTTATGATAATCGGTCAAAAGGAATTATAGAGAACCAGCTTCTTTTGTCTTTGACACCACCTTAAAGATTATTTAGGTCCATATAGGCTAACTTTCAAAAGGAGTTTCTAATTTTAAGGTCTCATGGAATTGAAATCTGGTCTTATTAAGTGACTACTATGTCCCAGGCACTGTGCCAAATGATTTGTTCAATTCCTTCTGCCAAATATTGCAATAAAACAGTGAGTTTTGTAATATTATTATTATTTTATATAAATCAGAACATGGTCAGAGAACTATTTTATAGTTTGGAAAATATTAAAGAAAATTAAATCTTAATACAAGTTAATAATGTGTATGCAAAATTAAATTGTGCCTAAGTGTGCACACTTTGAGTGTTCTCTGTTGAAATAAATGGAACATGTATTCTTTTATACCCATTCCACCAGCTGCAGGACATTTGGCTGATTAATTAACATCTTGAATATTGAGTTTTTCTCACCTATAAATGGAAAAAATGATAATGTTAATTGTGTTTATCTTGTAGGCATATTGTGATTGCTAAATAAGATGGTTAATGGAAAGGCTTACCAGGCTGTCTAGCACAGTATGAGGATGTGCACAATGTTCCCTATCATCACCATTGTCATTGCTACCATCATCATCAGAATTGCCATAGTTGATTGTAAATACTTCTCACTGAAGCCACTAACTAAGCAGGGTCAGTATCTGAAGATACCTTTTAATTTCTGAAGTATGGCTGAATTCTAACTATTTTGTCATCAACTTTTTGTTAGGTTTCCTCTCCGCTAATTTTATAATTAAGACAGGGAAAAAACAACAGTGATTCAAAGACAGACATTTATGCTAATAGACTATAATTGCAATTTAGCAGATAAGAGCTCAAGTCTTTTGAGGCATAAGCATAGGATAATTAGAACATTTTGTTCAGATTTTGGACAGTGCTGGTGTGTTGGGTAAGGCATCAAAGAATATAAATAATGAAGGAAAACCACCCCATGATATTTGCTGTAAACAAAATGGCATTTGATATTGTTTACAGGTACCTTGAAATTTCAGCTTTATTCAACTACAAACCTATTTATTTTCTGGGAATGAGAAGCGAGGCAATTAAACTAACGAGGAAAAAAATCAAGACCTATTAGTGATATTGTGAACCAAGCAACAGTGAAATTCATAAATTATTTCCTTGGATGTATTCTTGGCTGTGAAGTTAGAGTATTTCTTCTTCCTACTTGGGAGTTGATATTCAATTTTTTCAATTTTTTTTAAATTTTCCTTCCTTATTTCTTTCCTTTGTGCAGCAGGGATCATCGCAGTACTGGATCATCTGTTTTCCTGTTGCTTGTTAAACAGTTGCCTAGTGAAGAGCATCAGAGTAAAGGGGAAATTGCAATGCAGTGTTGTCTTAGAGCATGCTAGTAAGCATATTTATGACCTGGGTACACGGAGAATGATTTCTGGAAACTTTGTTGAAATCTGTTCATTAAGAAAGTTATATTGTGTGTGAAATGCCATGTGACAAAAGGAAAATGTACAAGGAAGAGCAAATATACATCACAGATGGAAAAGAGAGATTATGCCATACCCTTACAGTTGGAGTTGGAGTCTGGAAGTAATAATAGACGATAGAGAGGAAAGGGGATTTTGAAAGTTCAGACTTTTGCTACGGTTGCACATTCTAGAAAGATTATTTTAGCTGTAATACAAAAAGTGAATTTAAAGGATATGAAACAAGTATAACAATAGGATCAAAATTTCTATTATTCATACTAAAGAATACTTGAGTATATGATGAGTGATAGAGAAAAGAAAGAAAGAAGGAAGGAAAGGAAACAAGGAAGGAAGGAAGACAGAAGGAAAGGAAGAAAGGAAGAGAGAGGGAGGAAGAGAGAGAGAGAGAGAGAGAGAGAGAGAGAGAGAGAGAGGAACAAGAAAAAAAGTAGAGTGGGCATTATCTGTACTAAGAGGTAGACGTGTGCATTTCCATGGAAATACTCACATCCAAACATCTAGTCACTGGCCTTACATTCCCAGGACAAAATTTTACTGCTTGCCACTGTAGGAGTTCGCATATGGGTTGGCTGAAACACATTGATTGGTTAGGGAAACCTGGATATAAATGCTCTATAGAAATTTGTTATTTTCTCCATAAAAGTATTCAATTGACTGATAGTAATGGTAATGATGATAATGATACCCATAGTCCTACTAATAAAATTCAATCATATTTATTAGATGCATTTCTATAGTTCTACCAGGCAAAGGATTTTATATGCTTTTGTACCCATGTTCCAAACTTCCTAAAAATGTAATTATTATCATTAGCCTTATTTTACAAACCAGAAGATATGATTAAGGTTTTGAGAGATACCAGAGAACTTGTCTGAGCCTTCAGAACTGATCCATGCTAGAATAAGAGACCAATCTAGCTTAATCCAGAAGCATATAAAAAGTTATAGACTCTGGATCCACTTTAACAGTCAGGCAATGAAGGCCCCAAGCAGTTTTCATTCCTACTATCACATTTTTACTGCTTGTCTCTGCAATTTATAACACTTGCATTCTTGTACTCCATTTTGACATGTGATGGGAAGAGCTTGATCATTCTAATAAAAGTACTGTGAGCCAACTGAGATTGGAAGATCAGGAATTGTTCTAAATGACCTATAGCTACCATTCCATTTAGTAATAATGACCACGCGAGGCAAGCACTATGATATACACATTGTGTACAGCTAAGCTCAGGAAACTCAGGTAACTAGTATATGGTGGTAGACTATGCACTGAATATCTGATATTTTATTTAGATTATCTAACTCCAGATCTAACACTCCGAACAACTTCTCTACTTATTACCTGTTAGCATGTGCTTTGAGTGAAGAGTGCATGGGTCCCGAATTGCAGAGGAAGGGTGTTATGTCATAGTAGGGATGAAAAATTATGTAGAGACCTTCAAAGGGTTCTGCTGTCTCTTAAAGTTGACCTGGAGTTCTGATCTTTCATTAACTGCATAAGGTAAGAGAAATGTGTTCATGTGGGATCTGAGCACCAACTGTGTCCAGTACTCCACTTTAAGAAACAGTCAGAAAGTTCCCAAGAAAGGTAAGGAAACCCTATTCTTTGTAATAGATTCAGAAACACTTCTCCAATTGAAAGAAGTTTTGGAGTAAACTTGTAATTTAAGTAAGAGGTTGCTAAATAATGTCCAACTCTACCTTTGATTCTAGAAACGACCATCTTGATTGGTAATTTGGGCTGAAGAATGGTCTGGCCCAAGTTTTTAAAGATATTTTTTTGTAACTGAATTGACTAAAAATGGTGTAGCTGCTGATTCTCCTTTAGGAGTGTTTTAGTCATAAAGAACTAATCTGCATAGTCCTTACTGCTACTGAAAGAGAAAGCGAAGCTAAAGCCCTTCTAACTTTCTACCACTTACTGAGAGCTGATATACAAGGGCTGTGATGTTTCTTATCTAAAAGTTGAAGCCGGGAGAGAAAAGCCTTAAAAATATCATTATCATGCAATTTACACTAAATAATAAATGTGGAGGGGATTCTATCAAGGATGCTTATTAGAAACACTGTCAACTTGGGTGCTAGGGAGCTCTGTGAATACAGTCCAAAGATGACTCATGCTATATTCTTCTCCGCAAAATAATAGGAGTGACTTTGAATGCCTATTTTGCTATTTCCTTCTGTTATACTGTGTACAAGAGTCAAAATAAATAAAGGACATTGAGCCTATAATTCGGGTTCTTAGAGAAGCTAAATAAGAAGGAGAACCCAAAGAAAAACATATAGGCATTCTCCTGAACATTTACCTTCATCAGGTGATGAAAGGAGACAAGAGACAGAGACAGAGACCCACAGTGGAGCACCAGACTGAAATCTCAAGGTCCAAATCAGGAGCAGAAGGAGAGAGAGCACTAGCAAGGAACTCAGGACCTCGAGGGGTGCACCCACACACTGAGACAATGTGGATGTTCTATCTGGAACTCACCAAGGCCAGCTGGCCTGGGTCTGAAAAAGCCTGGGTTAAAACCGGTCTCACTGAACATAGCAGACAATGAGGACTACTGAGGCCTCAAGAACAATGGCAATGGGTTTTTGATCCTACTGCACCTATTGGTTTTGTGGGAGCCTAGGCAGTTTGGATGCTCACCTTACTAGACCTGGATGGAGGTGGGTGGTCCTTGGACTTCCCACAGGGCAGGGAACCCTGATTGCTCTTTGGGCTGACGAGGGAGGGGGACTTGATTGGGGCAGGGGGTGGGAAAGGGGAGGTGGCAGTGGGGAAGAGACAGAAATCTTTAATAAATAAATAAATAAAAAGAGTCAAAATAAAGGCCATCCTATAAGAATCATTGCTTAACTCTCCTTGAATTTTATATAAAGACCTGTGCAATGTTCATGTACACACACACACACACACACACACACACACACACATTTGCCACACTGACTCTTGATTTATTTTCTGTAATTCAAATGAAATTTCTGGCCCACCTTATTCTGATCACCAACTAGATGTATGGATAAGACATGGTTCTTAAACTTGAGGAGTTTATTATTTATTGAGGCAGAGTGTACACTTGAAGAAAACAGAGTGTGCCAGTTGTTATTCTAATAAATACATAAGCAATATATGTAGGGAGCTCAGAGGATGACAGGATAACATTTTAATGGATTAGTAGGTTGTTAAGAGTTTTGATCCTATGTCTCTGCCCGTTTCCTAATCCTTTAACCTTGTACAAGTTCTTAACTGCTTCAATCATTAATTTACTAACTTGTAAATGAAGATAATAAACAAACCATTTTATTGAAGATAGCACAAAAACTCAGCAGCTAATTCATATTGGGATATTTGAGAAGATTTTCTTGGAATACTGATCATTTGTTTGTTTGAACTTTGAAAGAAACTAGTAGCTTTGATCTGGAAATAGGTGTGATCAAGATATCCAAGGGGAATGTAGAGCAATACACACACACACACACACACACACACACACACACACACGTGTGTGTGTGTATACTGTTACTACACAAGAAGTTGAAAGGTAGTGGATATGCTCTAGCTCAGGCTCTGCTAGGATTAGGATCACTGCTCTAGTTCTATGTAAAGTGACAGCTTGTAATGATCACAAATTGATGTCAATCAGTTGCTGAAAAGAGTGTAATTCTTTATTTTGAATCATTTATCTGTCATTGACTTTATCATTTTGTTCATATTCTTAAACTAGAGCTATTGGGAGCAGAATGAGGTGTAAATAAAAAAAAATCGACAGTTACCTTTCTGTTGTGATAAATAACCAAAAGCAACTCGTGGAAGCGTTTATTTTGGTTTATAGAGATAAGAGCCATCAAGGCAGGCATGTATAGTAGAAGGCAGGCATGGCTGCCAGAGTAGAAAGCTGAGAGCCTACATCCTCTAATACAAGTAGAGATAGTAAACTGGAGGTTGTGTGAGACTTTAAACTCTCAAATCCTGTCCCCAGTATTATACTTGCTCCAGGAAAGAAGAGCCTCCAGCACCTACCCAACAGTGCCAACAACTAGAACCTTCTTTCACCAATTATCTGCGTTTCAGAAGGACATTCTCACTAAGGTCACCATACTCGGGGGCAGGATAATTTAGCTGGAGTTCATCAGTGGAGACGGATGGGAATGTGAGTCAGGGTTCACAGAGGATCAGGTGTCCAGGCAGTGTCATGTCCATACAAACTGGTAGGATTGCCAGAAGGGAAAGATGATTGACAACTTGATAGAATGTAGAGTCTCCCAGGAAAGAAACCTATGGATGTGCCTTTGAGGGATTATCTAGACTAGCTTACCCACTGGGGTTGCTTGAGAGAAACTCTTTTTTTTTAATTTTAATTTTATTTAAATAACAGTTTTTGCGTTTACTTTACATATCAACCTAGGTTTCCACTCCCTCCTCTCCTCCTGCCCCACCTGTTCCCCGCTTCCCACCTACTCCCCTCCCCTTCCACTCCTTCTCCATCTTCCTTCAGAAAAGGCAGGTTTTTCAAGGGCTTGAATATAGCCTGGCACATCAAGTTGAGGCAAGGCCTTGCTCTTCCCCTTGCCTCAGGGCTGGGCAATGTAATTCAACATTTGGTAGCAGGTTCCCCACAACAAGCTAAGCTCCAGGGACAGGACTGACCTAAGCTCTCTGACTGTGTGTGACAGTTGGGTAGCTTGGTCACTGGGTAAGGCTCCTAGCAGTGAGATCAGGGGAGAAACGCATTTGATTAGGCTCACGAAGGTAAGAAGACCCATCCTAACACTGGACAGCACCATTTTCTGGGCTGGGGTCCTAGGGGTGTAACAGGTGGCTAGCAGAGTATCATCATTCTTTGCTTTCTGTTTCCTGGCTGTAGTTTTAATTGAACCGGCTGACGCAAGCACTTGCTGCAGCTTCTTTGTCATAATGGACCATTCGCAGAACCTAGGGGCCAAAACTAACCCATTCTCCCTTAAGATGCTTTGGTAACAGTATTTTACAAAGCAGTAGCAATAACAACAAAACGACTAAGACAACCTGCTTCCACATCCTCTTGAGTGAGTTTTATTCATCTTTATTGACTATTTCCAGATGGCAGTGAAGACCCAAGAAGATAGAGGAGTTAGGAGCCCCTCGCAATGGCCACCCTCAATAACTCCCCACTTCCATTTCATGCTGAACAAGATTCCCAAGTTGATTAATGTTGCTTTTCAAGTAATTTCCTGTAATTCCTAATAAAAGTCTTGTAGCTGTGGTCCAGTGACTCCACTTGGCTCGGGTTTCCATTTCTACTCTTTTACCCCCAGCAGAGCTGCATTTTTCTTTCATGGTTTCACTTCACTCAAGCATGGTTCCTTTTTTGTCACTTGGTATTTTTTGCCTCTGAACTCAGTTCATGCCCCTTCTCAGGATTAAGAGCAGGCTGTCTAGTGGAGAAAATAGTATTTTACTTACCTTGCCAGTTCTGCCCCATTTTTCCCATTCCTCAAACTTGAATCTGTGCCCATTGAGATAGTGTTTTTTGTTTGTTTGTTTGTTTTATCCATTTACAACACCTAGGCCAGATCCTTGAAGGTTCTTTTGGAGATTTTGCAACCGACTTATTGCACATGCCCAAAAAATGTGGACAGAGGGTGCCTGAGATAATAAGAGGACTTGCACTGAAAGCAGGAGGAGCTGAGTTCATATTCCCAGTGTCTATATAAAATCTGATTGTTGTCTGTAAACCCAGTGCTGGGGATGGAGACAGACAGATCCTGGCCAATGATCCTAGTCAAAACAAGGAGTTGCAGGTTCAATGAGAGACCTTGTCTCAAAAATCCAAGGTGGGTAATAATAGAGTAAGACCACTGACAATATCTTTGGACGTTTGCATGTGTGTATATGTGCACATAGACCAACCCCCCACACACACATGCACATGAATACACACCAACAAATCACTAATTCCACAGGTTTCTTCAAATTATTTTCATAAATTTATTTGAAGAATTTCATAGCAAAACAAACTTCTTTGCTTTTATTTATAGGTATTTCCCTTTATCCTTTCTAAAATTATTTCTCTCATAAAATACAGAAGGGGTGGAAATTAATTACCAAGAAAATTTCAAGTATAAATATATACCTAGACTCTGCCTTTCTTCTACATGTAGGAAGTTGCCTATATATGATTATCCTAGTTCACCTATCATACATAATATCTAAGATGTTTTCAGTACCACAGACCAAATATCCTCTAATACTCACCACCTCCAATTTGGGAAGGAAGACAGTGAAGTTAAGAGGTGGTAGTTAAATCCCCCATTATACAGACTATGCTTAGAAGTCAGCCCTCCTCTAGTACAAGTTAGGGCTCAGCCATTGAATCTTATAGCTTCTATAGTAAAAATTCCATAATTCAGAATTCTTGTACTGCTATGGGTACCTGTTATGCAAAAATGACGCTCTCCTCTCATAAAGGAAAAAAAAAGAAACTGTCAGAAATAAATCAATACTAGAGTCTTAGAGCAATTTTTTATGCTCCTTCTGTATGACACACCGGTGAGTGTTCAGCCCATTCATCCTTTCTTAAATAGCCTTATGTGTATGGATTGCCGATTAAGAATTTTGTTGCCAACAGAGCAGTCAAGACCTAAATTGCCCCTTCACTTCCTACAAATCTAGGGCACCAGGCCAAAGAGATATTTATTACTACTTTAGACCGGTGAACTGAAGTCAGGCATGGCCCAGAGCTGAGTCCAAACCACTCTTCATTCTGGAAACACAACTGTGGAATGAGCATGCCTGAGAGAGATGGCAAAGTTTTTCTTCTGTTACCCACAAAAGGAGGGAAGAAAACACTAATTACTGAGTAAATACTTAGCAAAAGAATTTCCACATGTATCAGCCTGTGAATCTCAAGCCTGGTATATATTTAATAGTTATAATTAATCAAGCAGTTGTCAAACAAAACAAAATGTGAAAACAAGTATTTTATATTTCAGAAATAATAAATATATGTGCATTGTTTCTATTTTCCTGACAAAGTAGTGCAAAGTTCAGAGGTTGAGAGCTGTCCTTGCTGTAGGTCACATAAATCATTAGTGAAAGAGCAGAGACAAAAACTCAAGGTGTTAATGTATAGTATGTTTATTTACAGCACTACAAATTCACTGACCAAGGGTCTGGGGAATAGCAGACCTGGGTGTAAGGTACTGGTGAAACAATATGTACTAATGAAAACACAGTTCCCCTTCCCTCACACACATACTTATTATTTTACAGTGCACATATATTTATTATTTGTGAAATACAAAATTGTTTAAAAGTATTATCTAAGTGTTAACATCTCCCTGTTATTTGTTTCTCCATGAATAGTTAAGGCAATTGTTAATGTGCTGAAAAGGTTACCTAAGAAGTCTTTGAACAACCTGAAAAATACACACACACACACACACACACACACACACACACACAAATTTGGAAGACATCTGGAATACTGTTGCCACACAGTTCTTCCCCCACATCTCACCCCATCCATTCCTCCCAACAGGTAAGGGCACCTATGGGGAGTTAACAAAATCTGGCACATTAAATTGGGACAGGACCAAATCCCTCCCTCCTGCATTAAGGATAAGCATGACATCCTACCATAGGGAATGGACTCCTACAAGGTAGCTCTTGCACCAGGTATAGATCCTGGTCCTACTGCCAGGAGTCTCAGATGGTCCAAGATTCAACATGGAGGGCCTAGTTTGGTCCCAGGGAGGCTCCACAGCTGTCTATCTAGAGTTTATAAGCTCCCATGAGCTTGGTTCAGCTGTCTCTGTAGATTTCTCCATCATGATCTTGACCTCCCTTGCTCATATACTCCCTCCTCCCTCTCTTTGATTGGATTCCTGGGGCTCAGGCTGTTGCCTGGTTGTGGATCTCTGCAACTGGTTCCATCAGTTACTGATGGAACTCCCTAACCCCGAAGTGGCTCTCTCTACCAAGATCTCTCTTTCATTGCTCTCCCACTCTGTTCCTCTCCACGCTAAACCACCCCATTCTCTCACGGTCTCATTGTTATCGGTTTCTTGTCTGGGGTGCATAGACACTTGTTTCCATCTCTCTAGGAGTAGTGTCAATCAATACCTCGTTACTTCCTAAGGATAACTCTGCATACTAATGAAAGGCATAAACAAGAGTTTGAGAACTTTCACATTCTCAAAAATAACTGGCCTCCTGAAACCATAAGTACCCTCTTGCAGCTTATTGGCATCTTATGAACCCTTTCATTTAACTATTGTTGATTTGTCACAGGGGGAATATTTTATACCAATGCTACTAGGCAGTTCAGCAATTGCCTAGAAATATGGGAGACAGAACCCCCTTGTCAAAGGCTGATTTAATGAAAAGAGGCTTCACAGTTATAAGATAAATGACAGAAACAAAAGCTCATCATGAAAGAGCCCCAATAAAGAGAAGCCTAAAATGTTCTTAACAGTTCAGTGATTTTTGTAAGTCCCAAAGTCAGATACTGTATATAGCATGATTTCATCTCAATTTTTAACTCAGTAACTATTGACAGAGCATCTATTATGATCATCAAAGAAAGCATGAACTTAACAAGATTCTTTTTTCTTGAATCTTATATTAAAGTATTGAAAATAAATGTTAAATGAGGTAAGTCAACAAGATGTACAGATCATACATAGGATTAAGCGCTGAGAAACAGTATGTGGCTAGAGATTCAGTTTTGACAAGATGAACAGTTTAGGCCTAAGGATAAGATATTTGAGAGTAAAATGAAAGAATGAAATGATGGCCTTCAGGACAAATGAGAGATGACTCTCAGGTGATGAGAATGGGATTTCCATATAGAGAAAACAACCATTATAATGCAAGATTCTGTCTAAGAATCCAGGCGGGGATAATCAATGAAGTGGTGGTGGTAACAGTTGGTAAGAGTCAGAAAGAGATGGCTGGCCAAATGGTTTATGGTTATGCAGACAAAAAGAACTCTCTGGTGTTTCCCTATGAAAGCATTAGGAGGGAGCTACTTAATTAATGAGAGATAAAAAGGAATGCCATTAAAATGGTATATTTAAATTTTTACAGTTATTTTTCTAAATCTGAAGGCAACAAGAGTTGGTTGTTTGTATTTAAAGCATATCATCAAACATTCTCTTATTAAATTATCCTTATATATACTATTAAATTGATTTATTTTAATATATGTGTTTGTGTTTGGTAATTCATAAGTGTATCACATGCATGTACTACTTGCAGGACCAAGAGAGCACATCAGCTCACCTGGAAATGAAGCTAGAATTGATTGTGAGCCACCTGAAGTGCATCCTGGGATCAAAACCCATGTCCTCTGGAAAACCAACAACTACTCTTAACCACTGAGCCATGTCTCCAGCCCTAATCTGACTTTTAAACAAAGATTGCGGGTAAAGAAGTCTTATCTTCATGTCTTAAGAACTTTCCCTTCTTTCCACTTTGGGCAGTGCATTGAGTTTTCTTATGTCTCTGAAATAACTCAGCACAGGCCTTTCATTCATCAATTTAAGAAACCAGAGAGCTAATTTCTGCATATTTATTAACAATGAAAAATACTGTATTTATAATGACCTTCTCTGGAATTCCTTGACCTCACATTCTTCTTGACTGGGGCTTCTCTATAACTTGGCAGCAGAAGGATCATGTAGAAAACAAATACATTTACACATCAGCAAAGCTTTCTACATATTACATTTTTGAACCTCTGTAGTAGGAAGTCCTATTGGTGTCAACATAGTAGACTAAATCCACGTAAAACCTGAGAGGACTTGAAAACAAATTTTAGACACTAAAAAACAAAGTTTAGCTGCATTTTCCCCAAATGGGCTTTGCTTGCTGGCAGCATGCTACAGCTCCTTTAAGAGAGGTTTTCCTAATTCAATGGTAGCAGAAAAAAAGATGCACAGTTTTAAAATGCTGCTTCCTGGGCTCTGCTGCCAGAGTGACCTCTGGCTCTTTCAGGAACCCAAGCATTTGAATGGGGTTTGTGAGCAATGTGCTATGGCTTGCTTGGTAGCAACATGGATCAGCTTTGTATGTAGAGATGAGACACTGTGCATGGCTCCCAGAAGCACCATGCAGCTCAGTCATGCTGGACTGGGTGGGGCAGGCAGACAGTGCTGTATTTCCCCTAGTAATAGCGCAGCTTAATTTCATAAGAAGCGCTTACCATTTTAAGTAGTGCTTCTGGGCAGTAAAGAATTACAAATACATAATAGAACATATTCAGACATAAAAGACCTCTAAGTGAGTCACAGTGTCGGGTAAATGTATCTAGGTTTGGAAGAGAGAAGAAAATGAGTATAGATAGTTATAAAAGGAAGTACATGATTTATTTTAAAAAAAGCAAAGTCTTTAAAGAGACAAAGTACAGACAGTCATAGATAAAAGGAATAAAGAAAAATAAGCCACATAAAGATGGAGAATACACAGAGAGTCTGGATTATGTATATTATTATTTTTTTTTGAATTTTTTGACTGTGAATGAGCTAAGTGCAGAGACATTGTAGGCCCATATTTCTACATGGTATGGTAGCTAGAATCTCAAGCCGTTGTCTGCATGTGAGGTGGTCACATAACTTCCAGACAGGCTGTTGCTATTCTAACAAAGGGTCAGGATGTTGTTCTGCTCCTTCTTTGTAATTAGGAGGATTCCTGGGATAGAAATGCTAATTCAGGCCTATGTGACAGAGCAGGAAGATAGGAAAATATGACAAAATGGGCATGCAAAGGTATGGTCAAAGGTGTGGACATGACTAATGCCATTCACCTGGTTACCTAGGAAACAGAATGCTAATGAATTTCCCCCTCACTTTACATTTTGGTTTAAAGGTTGTTTGGAGAATAAATGAGAGGATTTTTCAGGATGTGAATTTAAGATTTCATGAGGGATCACTGAGAACCTCCCTCCCAATAAAGCCATGTGAGTTGTGTCTTTATTCCCGCACCTCACGCCGGTCCAGAGAGATAGTTTATGTTGGAGATGGACTTCAACAGTATCTTGATTTCAAAATATAGATCTAAGGATATGTTGCTTTGGAAATGAGGTTGTTCTTTTGTTTCCACAGAAGATGAGAATTACAGGCTAATGTGGTTTGATGGACCACGCCCTCCCGAAAGGTCTCTGTGAACACCCCAAAAATTACTTCGCCCAATAAACAGCAGGAAGCAGTTTGGAGAAGAATTATGTCCATATTCCCAAATATTGTCTAAATTATTTGTTTGCATTTAAATGAAGATATGCTATAGAGATTTACATTGGTATGGATCTTAGTTTATTGATACATTTTTAAAGTTAATTTTTGTTACATGTATATTTCTGCTCTTTATTAAGGCATTGTGTTTGTGTAGTTCATTTAAAAATGTAATGTATAATTAAGAAATATAGGTTAATAGATAATCATCTAGATTTTCTAGATGTACAAAGATGTATTTCAGATGGACAGGGATTCTTTAAATCTTTCAAAGACTACAGAATATGGCATTTTAAGTGTTTTAAGAATTTAGGACTTTTCATGACAGACAGACATATCTGCTCTTGGCAGTATAATCTACTTCAGGAGAAAGATAGGCATCAAACAGGGGTCTTATGAAGTTGGTTAACCATTTGGGCAAGAAATTGTTCTTGCCTGGAATGCTTGATAAACTGGACATGTAGGACCCACAGAGCAAATGACCACTAAACTTGCCTAAAGGTGAGACAATCCTCTTGGGTTCCTGCTTCATGAAAGAATAGAAAGAGTCTGATAGACAGGATACAAAAGAAAGTGACTGACAAATTGCTAGTATAGGCAGAACAGTCTTTGAAATTTCCTGCTTCATGGAAAAGTCTGCTGGATACTATGGGCCTGTAGACTGAAGATGGATGCTCCAATGTTACAGAAGAACTTTGGATGACTTTCCAGGCAGCGAGATGTCTCTGTCATTTCTAGAGTTTTTGAAGTTGTTTAAAATGTACTTCCGGTTTATGTAGGTAATATTATATCCTTCTGGAGTCTTGATGGAGTTGAAGAATTTATAGTTATAATTTTCCTTAGTTTCGATAAAAGATAAAGTAGATATAATTCTTACTTGTTATCTGTTTTTTATATGTAATTTTACTATGTTAAAGATAAAGTCTTCCTTTTTATTTAAACAGAAAAGGGAAGGTGATGTGGCATTTCCCTCTGTATGCTGTGAATACCATTGATAAACTACCCTGGTCTGTTGATAGGGCAGAAAGTAGGTAGACAGGGAAACTAAACTGAATGCTGGGAGAAAGAAAGGCAGAGTCAGAGAGGAGCCATGGAGCCTTCACCAGAGACAGACATGCTGAAATTTTGTTGGTAAGCCATGACTTTGTGGTGATAACAGTTTACTAGAAATGGGTTAAATTAATATAGAAGTGTTATCTAATAAATGGGCCAAGCAGTATTTTAAATAATATAGTTTCTGTGTGATTATTTCAGGGCTGAGAAGCTGGGAACAACCAAGTGGCCTTCCTATTACAAACCTATAGCCATGAAGTTACATTACAGAACTGTAGATGAATCACAATAAAAAATGTGTATCTTGGCACAGAAAGTCCAGAATATTTTTATAGAAATGTGTACTTTATACAGTGTAAGACCACTTGCTGATCTTACAGAGCATCCATGTTCAGTTCCCAGCAATCACATGGCAACTGACAAAGCCAACTTTAACTCCAGTTGCAGGGGATGTGAGGTGCTCTTCTAGCGTCTATCAACTGAATGTATACATGCAGATAAAGCACTCATAAATATAAAACTTAAAAATTAAATAAATACCCAGCAGCAATTTTGAATTCCTCTGAGATGCAGTAATTTACTGTGGGCAAAATAAGTTGTTAAACTGGTAAATGTTAAATATTACAAATGAGAGAATTTGAAGGGGTCCATACAACTTTCTAATCAATGCTTTTGAAACACCTACCAAAGTAGGAGTGCAAATTATATAATAATGATGCTATGCTATTGATGGTGGGGTCAAAATCTGAAATCAACTCTTCACAAAAATATTTGATAGTTTGTATTCAGCTATGACCCATAATTCCCAAAGTGTGGCATTAATGGTAGTAGGAATGGCTTGGGAACTGTCAGATGATTTTACTTTGTAGACAGAAAACTAAGTGAATATTTCAGGAAGGCAGCTGGGGAAGAGAGGTTGTGACTCCAGTTGCTTTATTATTTTATCCAATTTGATGCCTACTTCTCTTCCTCTCACCTGGGGCCCTCTACAGTGACGTGTGCAATTTTAAAGAAAACCAGAGGGTAAAATGAATCAAACTAGGGTTTTGATCCCGGTACCCCAATCATTGCCAACTGAGAGTCACTGAGGGAACTTAGTCTTATTAAAGGGCAGTAGGTCAGACCACAGAATCCACAAGGAGGCTCTTAAGGCTCAGGGTTTTTCCCAGTATCATTATCATCGAAAACAGCAGTAAAATGACTGTGCAGTGGATCTGTTGCCAAAGAAATGCAGTGAACTGGGTTGCTGGAATTCAGAAAGCTGAACACACGCAGATAGGTCTGGTACCATGGTCAAATACAAGCCTCCGAGCCTTTCTCTACCAACCTCTTCTCCAACTTTTTAAGATCTTTTCCTCCCCCAAGTTTTACCACACAAGCTGAGCCAGCACAAAGGGTGGTGGTATGTGTACTGTCCCATTAAACCCATGCTCGGCCAGAAACTTGATTCTAGTACACAGTTTCTTCAACTTGGCACTATTGAAATGTGGAACCGTGTAGGTATTTGTTGTCAAGGGCTGTCCTGTACCTATATGACCTTGAGTAGTGTTCCCAGCTTCTATCCACCAGGTGCCAGTAGGGTATCTAGTTCTCACAATCAACCATGCCTCCTGGTATTGAAAAGTGCTCTCTGGTAGGAAAACATCACCCCAGGTTAAGAACACTGCATTAGTAATTGAAACTGATGGACTGACGAGTGCCCTTCATAAGATAGTTCATGGTAGTCACTGCTTCAGACATTGCCCTTTAGTGTGAAATGGGAAAATAGCAAAAACTGGACAGTAACACAACCAGGAAGCTACATTATTCACTATTCTTGAACACTGAAATGAAATTATGATTGTTCTTACTTGAGAAACATACAGTTTGGCAGGTAAGAACTATTGTGCATAATCTGTGGTCCTCATTAGAAGGGTAGGTGCCAGTCACTTGAAAAGTCTGTGGTCTTTCTTACCGGTTTATTGGGTGACTTATAATAATTCCTGGGGATTTTTTGTGTCAACGGCCATACGATGCCTGATGCTATGCAGTGATTCAAAATGATCTTCATAAAAGGCTTTGAGTCCTTGGAATGAGTGCTCTATATCAAAATAAGATGTCACAAATGGATTCACAGCTAGCTACTTGGCTTAGCACTTGAACCTGTCAGCACCAGAGTAAAATGCATTCTATAGAGACAAAAGAAAGAAACATCAGTTCATTTGTACTAAGAAAGATCTAAGCAAATGTGTTTTAATACTAATACTGCTGCAACACTGCTTTGTTATATATANTATATATAGAGAGAGAGAGAGAGAGAGAGAGAGTCATTTCATACCCGTTTCAGCAAGCATTGCATCTTCTGTTTGCAATTAAAATTTCACAATTGCTGTTTCCACCTTCTCACTGATGAGGAAACACAGATGCATATTCAATAGGTTGACTACCAATTTCATATAGTTACTGCATTGTAAACTTGGCTTGTAAACACTGATCTGTGGTTTCTAATTACTATAATATATATTAGAAAATCAGGGAAGTGCTGGTCAATCAAAGATGAAGTGTCTGTGCATTTTTCTTTCCTACTAGAGCGACTGAAATCTAGCGTGGAGTTTATTGTGTGAAAGTCATTGCATGCACCTGAGAGCAACATGCCACTTCTTGCATGGTGTAGCAGCAGGTGAAAGTGAAGTAGTTGCTTTGGTCCGACTTTGTGAAGCTGTGGTGAATATCTGAGAGAAACAATCTAAGAGAGAAAGAATGTATTTTTGGTTCATGATTTCAGAGGTTTCCACCCATTACTGGCTGGTTTATTTACTCCCAGGCCTGTAAAAACAAGAAAATCATGGTGAAAGAAGATATTGACTTCATGACAACCAAGAAGCAAGGGGAGAAAAGGGGGAGAGGGTCGGGGACCAGTATAGTTCAAATCATGCTGTCCTGTGACCTGCTTCCTCTAACAAAGCTCAACCCCCATCACTTTCTCAAAAGACTATCAGGTTATAAACAGATAGATGGGCTGACCCATTGATGACATCATAGCCCTCATGATCTCATCTCCTCTCTGTGATTGTGTCCAATTATGCAACACATGAATCTTTTAGCCTCTCTCTCTCTCTCTCTCTCTCTCTCTCTCTCTCTCTCTCTCTCTCTCTCCAAAACAAAATAAAGGAAGGTAATGATGGGTACATGGCACTCTATAGAGAAGGCCAGAGCAAGGCCTGCAGGGATAAATATAAATTCATCAGAAAGCGGGAGTATGAAGGATATTAGGGAGGAGGGAATGGCCTGTACCAAGATTCATCTATATCCAGTAGTCTCTCTGACTCTGGGCCTTGCTTGTTAACTTTAATGCTGAATTCATCTGCTACCTCATTAGATGAGGCCTTCTAGGATTTAGAGGTGCTTCCTCTTGTTCCAGATCTTGATGCTGATACTTATTTCCATTTGTCTGTGTACAGTGAATTCACATTATTCTACCTTACTTGAGTCTAAGCTTACAAAAGAAAGTGGAGCTATTTGTATGCATTGCCCTGAAGTAACAGATGCCAGAGAATTAAACAAATTATATAAAATAACTCACTCATTGTGTCTTCTGATTTTTTAAAGGTGTACTCTAAGATAAGGTAAAAATATACAGCCTTGAATACACTTTTATAGCTGGCATCCATGATCAACTCTCAGTCAACAAAAAGAAAATCTGGTTCAAATCAATTTTGAATCCCAGTAGATCTGCTCTTTAGTTTTCCAAGGACATTGAGGGATTCTAAAACTCAAGCATACAGTTGTTTAACATATTCAAGTACATGTTCTGTAGATTCTATGTAGATGAAAGTTCCTGTCCTGCCCAGTCCCACAGCCATTCAGTCCCGACAAAACACACAGAGGCTTATATTAATTTTAATATGTTTGGCCTGCCACTCAGGCTTATTATTAACTAGCTCTTACGACATAAATTAACTCATAATTCTTGTCTATGTTTAGCCATGTGCCTTGGTACCTTTTCTCAGTGCAGCATTTTTATTTTCTTTTTATTTTTTTTAATTTTTTTATTGAGAATAAGAAAAAAAAGTTTCCGCGTCCTCCCAGCCTCCCATTTCCCTCCCCCTCCCCCATCCTTCTCCCCC
>NW_026067893.1:10866675-10899234 GCF_014885135.2 Alexandromys fortis | reverse complement strand
GCGGTAAAAAACAATGACTTCTCGAATTTTGCATGCAAATGGATGGAAATAGAAAATACTATCCTGAGCGAGGTAACCCAGACCCAAAAAGATGAACATGGGATGTACTCACTCATAATTGGTTTCTAGCCATTAATAAAGGTCACGGAGTGTATACCTGGTGAACCTAAAGAAGTGCAGCATTTTTATCTTACTTCCTCTGTGTTGGGTGGCTGCTGACTCTGTCTTTCCTCTTCCCAGAATTCTCTTAGTCTGTTTGCCCCAGCTATACTCCCTGTCTGGCTAATCAGCATTTTATTAAACCAATAGGAGCGACTAATCTTTACAGTATACAAGAGCATTTTCCATAGCAATTCTATGCAGGGATCTGGAATACAGGACTAGGAACCCTTGTTTTCTGTGATAACTACAACAGTGTAAAAATCAAGTCAGTCTGGTGAAATAAAATAGGACTTTGGGGCATTAGAGGAGCAGGAAACAGCACCAAAATATTGATTCATTTAATTTTAATGATTCTGGACAGTAAAACAAAACAAAAACTGGTTATACTGTTATAGATTCAGAAATCCCCCAAATGACCTTATCTCTGACAGGAGCCCTAAAAGAGTAATTTTGTAGTCTGTGAAGATTAAAGTACATGAGATGATGATAATGAGACTTTCAGCTAAGAATCACTGTGTGGTATCTTCAAATTGACCAAATCCAAACATCTCTGTATGATCCATTCCTTAGTGAGTCAATGTTCAATCAGTGTCAGTATCTAAAGGTAAATCATGTTAGAAGTTATTTCTTAAGATAGTCAATTGCATTGATTTCCTATAAGAAAAATGGATTCGGGTGAGGGAAATCAAGGTGAACTCAGAAGAATATTTGCTTTCTGGGACGACACTGGGCTACAGAAAATTTCCAGGATGGAATGTTTAAATAAAAAAGGAAGGAGTTGGGATTTCAGAGGCAGACAACGGCGTTCCATCAGTACGTTGCCTGAAGCCCTCAGAGTCCTTAGAAGAAACTGAATGGATGATGGATGTGTTGTTGCCATTTGAAGATGGAAACAAATTAATGGAGAGTTTGGGGAACATAATTGTTTGTGCCTTGGGATTTATCAGCTCTGGGTAGTAAACTAAATTCCTGATCTCATGCTCTTTAGGTCTTTGTGTACCAGATAAACATTTGTTTTTCTCTGTTTGGGAGAGAACAGATGATGTTATAGGAGAAGAGGTGCATTCAAGGAAGAGTGAGAACTCTTTCCAGTGAGGAAGGCGTATCTGAAGGAAAAGGCACTGTGGCTGTAATTATGACTCCGGCTGCAACTACACAAATGGCTTGTTCTGAACTGATATTTGTAGCTAATCACTTCCAAATAACAAATGAATAGCACAGTAAATGTTAGCAGGATAATTTTCTATTAATCAAGAATAATGAGTGAGTGCACTAATTCCCTCTTCAAACACCCCTAATTTTAATGCTGTTGCATGTTGCTTCTTCAGATTGATTACCAGTGATTTAGAGGGAATTAGATGGTAGGGAATCTCAAAATAACAGGCAGAAGAGTATTATTTCCCGATTCATTCATGGAGAAAGCAACTTCTTCTATGTGAATTCTTATAGATGCTGAAGATTGTATTTCCAAAAATAATTTTTATCCTGAGAGACAGAGAGATATAGATAGATAATGGATGACAAACGGACAGACAGAAAGATAGATATAGATAGATGATAGATGACAGATAGAGGAAGCAGGAAAGCAAATAAGTCTATTAGCCTTTATTGTAGAATGAAACCACAAAATATGAAAATGTAAAATTTGGACTAAATCTGTGTTGCTTCAACTTCATTTACTGTGAGGCATTTAGCAATGTGCTTAAATCCACTGAATTTCATATATACACTTATGGTAAAGAAGAACACACAGTTTGGTTATTCTGCAAAGCATTAGGCTGGGCTTTATAGTTTGGGCCTCAACTTTCCAAAGCAATGTACTTTCTGAGAAGTAAGAGTTGATCTTGATCTTCCAACGTGCAAATACAAATTTGAGGTCAACTACATATGAAATAAGAGCAAAGGATGAGACTGTCTGCTCGCTCTTTGGGATTTTATTCTCATAGAAGTTCAGAGAAAGAGGGACTAGTTGGGCAATGAGTGTTTCAGGATACATGTGGAATTATAGGATCTGATCTGAAGACATGTGTGAAAAACACATTTGCTCTTCCAGCCCCACCGTCTGCTTGCCCTTCCCTCTTGTTTCTCTCACCTGGGAAGGTGACCTGCTTGGATGATGCTGGAGGCCTTCATTGCTTTCTAGGCTTTTGTAACCTTTCGTCTACTGAAGGGCTCAGGAGGAACTAGGAGGTAGCAGGGTGTGGAGGTGATCCCTGACGTCCATTTCCTCCTATGTCTTGCCTTGACTGCTTTTCTCTGTTCAACTGCACTTTCTTCCCTAGTGTCAGGTGGAAACAGTAGACTGACTCTGGCAGTGTGTTGTCGTCACCTCTGATTTCTCCAAAGGCTGCCTATGCTTGTTTAGTACCTTTGCTAAATTATTCTATTGTGAGAGTATCATCACATTCCTTCTGGGTTACTGACCAAGACCCAGGGTGAGGAAAGAATATGAGAGAGTAAGAATAACCTTGAAGATGCACTCAATTTTCCTTATTTCACTGTTTAATTGAAGATGCCGTTTCACTTACTATTAATTTAAAGTCAAATAAGGGATGAAAATCATCTGAGTAAAATCATAAGGAAGTTACAGCTACACAGTTTTCATAGATTTTTTTTAATTTATTTATTTATTAAAGATTTCTGTCTCTTCCCCACCGCTGCCTCCCCTTTCCCTCCCCCTCCCCCAGTCAAGTCCCCCTCCCTCGTCAGTCCAAAAAGCAATCAGGGTTCTCTGCCCTGTGGGAAGTCCAACGTGGGCACAGGAGACCACTTCCTACGTATAACCCCAGCAGCTCAGACAGTAAGGGCCTCATTGAATAAATGGGACCTCCTGAGACTGAGAAGCTTCTGTAAAGCAAAGGACACTGTTGCTAAGACTGAAAGGCAACCCACTGACTGGGAGAAGATCTTCACCAACCCCGCAACTGACAAAGGTCTGATCTCCAAAATATATAAAGAACTCAAGAAACTAGACCGTAAAAGGCTAATCAACCCAATTATAAAATGGGGCACTGAGTTGAACAGAGATCTCTCAACAGAAGAAGTTCAAATGGCCAAAAGACACCTAAGGTCATGCTCAACTTCCTTAGCGATCAGGGAAATGCAAATCAAGACAACTTTAAGATACCATCTTACACCTGTCAGAATGGCGAAAATCAAAAACACCAATGATAGCCTTTGCTGGAGAGGTTGTGGAGAAAGGGGTACACTCATCCATTGCTGGTGGGAATGCAAACTTGTGCAACCACTCTGGAAAGCAGTGTGGAGGTTTCTCAGGAAATTTGGGATCAACCTACCCATGGACCCAGTTTTCATAGATTTGTTCTCACTTCCGTTTTGTGTTCCTTGAAGGTAAGCATCAAGTTCGTTAATTTTCTGCAACAGTTCTGAGCAACCAACTTGTTTAGCTTGATGGACACCTGCAAGGTGATAGACACATGTCACGTCTTCCAGTATCAAGACAGACCACAAGAAGCCAAAGAATGGAAAAGGAGAACCATTACAGAAAGATGAGCAACAGGAAAATGTCCAAGGCTAATTCCATATAAGAAAAGTAGCAAGGTCTTCCGAATGCCTCCATAATACTCTAATGCCCTCAAGTTATTTTCCTGGTGATGCCTTATCTAAGGACCTATCATTTGGAATACAGGCACAGCTGATTCCGTTTAAAATACTGTTGGAGGATTGGCTATGTCTCAGTGGTAGGGTGCTCCTCAGCTGTGTGAGACCTTGTGTTCAATCACCAACATGTTACTCTTCCCACCAAGTACTATTCACATGCAGCTTCCACAACTTGACCATAAATGGTTGTAGCCAGGACAGAGAATCACTTTTGCATCAGTTAACCCCCCTGTTTCTCCATCTCTTAAACACCTTACAGAAATCTCAGATTAGCTTAACATCCTTTAGGACCAACTTGACCTTGTGACTGCTGCAATACTCCTCAGATAAAAAGGGTTAGCTTTAACTACCGCTGAGGATGGGATGTCCATATGCTGGTGAGACCTATGATGGAGCGACATCCTCTATCCATAGAGACTTTGTTCCTGCAGGCCCCAAGCAACTGCTTTTAAGCACAGAAAGATTATTACCCACGCAATCATACCTTAACTTTGTTGTGATTTAGGTATCAAGATGTTCTCTATGTTGCAAATATAAACCATGGTACGTGGGGAAGTGTGGCAGTTTTAAAGCCGCTCATCAACTGGGATGGAACTCACTGGTGCCATTTGCTAGACGAGTGACCAAAACAAATAAGAAATATCTTGGGTCTACCTTTGTCTATTCTCAAATAAAAATGGCATTTTTAAATGAACAATGAATGATATGCAATTTGAAACTTTTTGTAAAACTATTCCCTAATAACAAATACTTAGTAGTTTTTAATTTTTATTTTCTTCATTCCATTGAAGAATAAAATAGGCCTTCATACACAAGGATTTATCTTCCATGTGACTTGGGAGATCGATATAGTTCTGGTTAATTTCTCTTTTGTGATCAAGTATTCTCTTTTCTTGTGTATATCTTTAAGGGTGAATAACCTCTGGGTGCTATGCTGTTCCCACAGGACTTGATTGCAGTTAGCTCAGGAAAAGAAATTTCAGTGTTTGTGTAGGATTAAGGAATATAAATCGACTTTATATAATATTCAAATATCAGGGTTTGGAAGGCAAAGGACCTTCCAGAAAGTGCACTTTGGGCAATACATCTCTATGACTTACATTTCCAGACTCGCAGACATCACATTAAGATGGGAGAAAATGAGTGTCTTATTCATGCAATAAATCTTTCTTATGTAACCGGAACTCCTTGAGAGCCAGGCACTAAGAGACAACATACAGTATTATTATTATCTGCCTCACAAACAGTGCAGGCTAATTTTAGTGACCTATTTTGCCTGTTTTCATCCTTCATTTGTATACTTGGCCTTGCGAATAGAGTAGTTTGAATACACATTATAGCCATATTTATGTGTGTTCTTGCTAAGTGCTTTTCTTGAAGATGCATTATCAGGCATTCACCATAAACCACAGAGATAGAGCCATTTGTCCTTGTTAGGCAGGCAAACAGAGGGAAGTTGTTCTTAGCATTATCCCGCGCCTTAGGAGCCTTTATTTAAGTTTAAGGTAATACAGAGAGAGGAAACTGTACTAGCTTACCTAAGGTGTTATGGAAAGTAATAATTTTAGGCATGCATGCTGGCCATTGTGAAGTTGAAAAAGAAAGCCAGGAAGTGCCAGAGAACTCATCTTAAGTGTCTTCAATATGCCAGGGTCTGCAGTGGATAATCCTTACATGGCATATTCTGTAATAGACAGATCAGAGGGATGGGTCCTATTATACCGTTTTGCATATTGGGGTAAAGGCTGGAAGATTTAGATTTTGCTTGACTGCAGTGACAATTTGGCCCAGCTGCAACTTTGGAAAGAAATAAAAGAAAGCTTGACATTGTACCAGTTCCACTTAAAGCACCAGAAGGTAAAAATAATAATGATGGGCATCAGTAAACAAAGGCATTTCTTTGCCTATATACAGGTGCCGTCTCAGGTCTATGTAAGGTCATAAAGCCCATGTCTGGGATTCTTAGGAAATTTTATAAAAGGAAAAGCATAAAATGAAAGAGAGACATTGGTTGTTTACTCACTGGAAGTTTAGTGGAAGAGGTGGAAACTGCCAATATGCATTTCTTGGAACCAAGACAAGAACAAGGACTAAGTGTGGAAACATGTTGGAAGAGAATACAGGGAGAAAGAGGGGGAGAATGGTTCTGGGTTTGAGAAAAGAAGCCATCCATAGGGACAAGAAGAGGGGAAAAAACCTTCCCATTTCCCTCCCTAGTGTTTCTGTGTTGCCAATACTGCAAAGTCTTTGTTCCAAACTGACTTTGGTAATTTTTTACCTTTTCAAGACTCCTAAGTATTCAAAGTACCTGTAAAATCAACTATGATGTGGGCCAAATAGATTTAGAACAAAACAAGGAAGGGAAGGAAAAGGTAAGGGGAGTTGAGAAAGAAAAATGAAGGAATGGGGGGACAAGAAAGAATGGAAAAAGAAAAGGGAGAAAAGAAAGGGAATAAAATGGACGAAGGGGAGAAGAAAGAAGAGAAAGAAAAGATCTCATCAGTTGTTGTTTCAGTATTGTTATCTTGGCAGGATCTTGAATAGCCTAAGAGATAAACCTGAGACGTGCCAATCAGGAGTTGTACCCTAACTGCTGTAGCAGAGATTCATGGCCAGGACCTCACTGCTGAAAAAGCAGGGTGTGAGCTGAGCACCTGCTTTCACGGACCAATGCCTGTGTCCTGTGCGTACGCTCTGTCCAGCCACCTCACTTGCATTCATGCATATCCTGTCATTTTCAACTCAATCTCCTGGAACTAAAAGCCTAATTAAACCTTCCTTCCTTCAGTATCATGTGTCAACCAGGAGAACACAGTCCACTGAATCAACTAAGCAGGGCTCATCTGGGCTCACAAAGATATAAAAAGCAAGCACAGGGTCTTCATAGGTTTGCATCAGGTCCTCTGATTGTATAGTAGAGCTGCTAGTTTTAGTGGTTTTGTGAGACTTTCAACAATGGGAGCTATTGAGTTGTCTTGTCGAGACTTAATATGAGGGCCTTTGCCTAGTCAAGTTGTATATTGTTTTGTGGTTTTTGGCTTCCCTTGGAAGCCTGCTCTTTTCTGAAGGGAAATGGAGTAGGGAGATGGATCTCAGGGAGAGCGAAGCTATTGGAAAGTTGGGAGAAGTGGAGGGAGGCAAACTGTTATTGGGATGCGTTATATGAGAGAAGAATCTATTTTCATATTAGAAAGTTATATTTTGACTGTAGCAAGAAAAGTAACTAACAATGGGAAATTAGTGTCTATTGAATATTTGCTGTGGTAAGTGTTGAAGAGCTTACAATTTTGGTCTAGAAAAATCTCTAGAATATTATAAACAGAGTTTAATATGTTATTCTGGATGAGAATCTGGAAAACGAAAATGCTAAGAAAGACCTGTATATATAAGAAACAAATATTCTATCAGAAAAAAAGGGTAGAGGCTACTTGTGTGATATTCTGGTATACAGGCTGGCTTCACTTTTAGAGAGTCCCAAGAAACTAAAGAAGTTGATTTTGAAGGTAACGGATTAATTTATTTGAAGGTAACAGAATACATTTTGAGACATGAAAACGTTCAGGTTGTAGTATGACTGCTGCCTGCTGCACTTATTTATGTCCACAACAACCAAGGAATAAAGCGGTTGACAGAAAGACACAAAAATATGTATAGCTTGTTAATAAAAAATGCATGAAAAAATTTTTAAGTTTCAGACAAGGGAGATTCTAAAAAAAAGATTGTAATTATCATTTTAGATCTATTTTTATTTAAAAGTTTTATACAATAAATTTTTTGTCATGTTTTCTATCTCTTAAATCCTCAGGGTTCCTTTCAACCTTCCTCTCTACTCAATTCCATGGTACACACACACACACACACACACACACACACACACAAATAATAAGACCAAAAAAGGAAATAAAAGCACAAGCCTGTTGCCTGAGGTTTCTGTCCTGTCCAGTTCTACAGCCATTCAGTACCAAAGAAATACACAGAGGCTTATGTCAATTATAAACTGGTTGGCCTATTTGCTTAGGCTTCTTATTAACTCTTACATCTTTAACTAGCCCAAAATTCTTGTCTGTGTTAGCCACATGGTTTGGTTCCTTTTATCAATGAGGCATTCTCATCTTGCTTCCTCTGTGTCTGGGTGATGACTGCAGACTCAGTCTTTCTCTTCCCTGAATTGTGTTCTCGTTGCCCTACTTATACTTTCTGCCTGGTCACTCCACCTATACTTTCTTTCAGATTACTGGCCAATCACTGTTTTATTAGGACAATACAAGTAACAAATTTTTACAGGTTAGAAGACCATTGTCCCACAGCACTTGAAGTGCTGTGTAAAGATTTGTCACTTGTATTGCTTTAATAAACAGTGATTGGCCAGTAGTCAGGAAGGAAATATAGGTGGGGCGACCAGGCAGGAAGTATAGGCAGAACGAGAGAGCAAGTGCACACTTTAAAGTTACATTTATAACATAAGAGACCACAACCAAATGGGCCTATATCTTAAAGGCTATTGGTGAAGGAGCTCCCATAGTGCAAGCCAAACAAAATGAAACAAAAATCCCACAAAAGACATGGAATTTGTTTTGTGTTTTCCAACTATTTTTAGGCATGAAGCCTGCCCTGGAGCATGGTTGATAAACCCAGACTTATTCTATTGGAGAAAATTGATTTTCTTTTGTCAGCAGGTGACAATTGCAAATAGTTTCTTGATTAAGAATAGGACCCTGTATCTACTCCCCCCCCCCTCAGTACTGGCAACCCCAACTTAATCAACCTTCAACAAAGAAGCTTCTTATTTCACAGAGACCCAGAAGCAAACCATGTGCTGACCACTCAGTCCTAGAAGGATGTCTTCATCAAATCCCTCCCCTCTGGCTCAGGATCTATGCAAACGAGGAGGTAGACAGATGGTAAGAGCCAGAGGTAGTAGACAGCTCCAAGGAAATTGTCTTTCAGACTTGATAGGATTGATGCACATATGAACTCATGGGAGAAGTGGCAGCATGCACAAGGCATGCAGTGGTTGTAATTATTAAAGAGAAATCTTATATTAAGCACTGGTATAATAGGAAATGTGCCTTATTGGTAAGACTTCACCTAGTGTCAGTAGCAAAACCTGGCAGCATCATCCATGTGGTAAAGGTTTAAAAAGCATTACAGATGCAATATTGTGGAAGTCATAGAGTATTGTATCGTGATTTCATAGATTTGCTGAGGCCAGGCAATATGTGGTGGCAAGGTTACAAACTCTGCAACAAGGCATGAGAAAACACTATGCAAAGCGTGAATGTGAAGCTTAAGATACAGTAGACCGTAGGATGTTGGAGGTGCCAGAGCCATGGAATATTTGCTAAGGAAATCAGCTAAAAGGAGAGGCTGTGTGTGCTGCAGATAGCAGAGCTTGAGAGGCATTGTCTTCTAAGCCCCTGGAAGCTTAGATGATTCCATCACGAGTAACATGTTTCTGCAGAATAATGTGGTGTTTGTGTTGCTGGAATTTAGTCCTGTTTTGGTCCAGATTTCCTGGCTATTTTTCAACTCTTTGCTTTTAGGAATGGAACATTTACTTTGTACCATTGTGTGTTAGAAATCTATAATTTATTTTCTGATGCTATGGGGTTTTAGAGATGAGTCTTGAACTTTTAAACAAGGTTAGAATTGTTAAAGATTACAGGGAGAAAGAGTAGAAGGTTCAAAATTGGTATGTTTGGGTGTTAGCTTGAAAAGCCAGGAACTTGTGGTGGTTAATATTGATTGGTCAGCTGGCAGGATCTAAGTGTTACATAGAAGAAAAGCTTCTAGGCCCAACTGTGAAATATTATATAAATGAAGTTAGTTGAGATGAGAAGAACCCTCCACACCTTCAATTGGGTAGCACCACTGGTGTCCTGGACTGAACATGAGTTCCCATGGATCATCGCTTTCTGAGTCAGAATGACCAGTCACCCCCATATCACCCACATTTGGTGCAACAATATACTCTCTCTCCTACAACTGGGAGACAAAATAAGGCATGTGTGCCAAGCATTTTATCAAAACAGTAAGATAAGTCGCTAATAAAATCTGTAAAATATTTTCTATATCAGGATAATCTGAAATAGCTTGTGCAAAGCAACACAGACCAGACATGGGCTCATTCACTAGTCCCTCCACAATGACTAAATCAGTCTTTGTGAAACGCCCATAGGAGAAGGATTGTTGATTTCTGCTTCTCTCCTGTGACAATAGACCGTTTGTTACCAGATGCCTATTGTTCATGTCTACAGTCAGCACCTAATCATGTCTGAGCAGAAAGGAAAAAATTCAATTCTGTTGGATCATAATATATTGTCAGTAAAATCGAGTATAACTCCAACATTCAAAGAAAAGTAGTCAATAAATCTATGCAAACTCCCGGTAAAAATATCTTACGGTGGTTGTTTTTTTTTCTGTTAAATAAGTACAATTTGATTTCTATAATGACGCTAATTCTAATGTATTTCATTTCTTAATCCCATCTATGATTAGTCATCCTGAGAAATAATCATTTGTCAAGCAGCTTGGGGTTAGATTTCTCATTAGACATTAGTGCATGTTGTGCGCTGTGGTAGCCTCATGCTTCCATCTCCAGGTAACCCACTCAGCGTCTTCAGCTCTCTTTATAGTCTTGCAAGGCTGCTCCCAGGCATCTGTGGGTTTGCCAGCTCCCTGATCCGAGCACTATTTCAGTTACACTTGGCACCTGAATGGCTGGTGTGAGATTTAGACTGACTCGTTAGTAATTTTTCTATTCAAACATGTTCTGTAGCAACTGCCATTTAACATTCCAATGACTCTCTTGCTTTGGATTTGTTCATAATCCATTATACTGCCTACATGTTGGACGGAAGAAGGGTCAACTGATGTTTCTCTGACTTTGATAATGCCCTCTATATTTACTCTTCTTTTAAAATGTATGTATTATTAGTTTGTGTCTCTGCGTGTATATTTGTATGTATGCATGTGTTACTCTGTGTGTGTGTGTGTGTGTGTGTGTGTGTGCTCAGAGGTCAACTTTTAGAAATCACTTCTTTCCTACTAATGCAGGATTTATGTATTCAAATCATCTGGTTATCAGGTTCATTCTTCAAATGAATACACCTGTTGAACAATTTTGCCAGCCATTTAAAAACTCATTCACTGTGATTTAACACATAGCTGATAAAAATGAACACAAAGTTTGATATAGGTATTTTATTGGTGGATAGCATATGTAATTCTGTTCTAGCTTCAAAAAGACTCCTTGTCCATTTATTTATACTGTGATGTAATTTCAAAGTTTTTTAATCAGAGGTTTAAACTAAACCACTATGAAATTCTTAGTACCTTACATACTGGCTAGTTTACTGGATAACCTCTGTAAGTTCAGTTCTTTTGAAGAGATGGCCTTAGAAGGCTTTCAATTGCCTTGGGTTGCTTGAGTTATTGGGGAGTATTTGAGGTAGTGTAAGTATTGCTGGTAACTTCAAAACAAATTAACCCTGAAACGTTATGGTTTGGCCAAATAGCTTCTCTAGAACTAGCCTAGACTGTGGTGTTCTCCCTATAAACTGTCCCTGGATGCTGTGACTCCAAGATTTGGGTTCCTTTTACTTGCCTGACAAATTCTATGCTCCCCTAGAACTTGGATTTCTTTACTCTCTGACTTCAGTGGAGAGAAGGAAAGGAGAAAGAGAGAAGAAAAAATAAATCCTTTATTTGAAAGACAAAGGTTTGCAAGAGGTCTTTTAGAGGCCATAGTTGGAAGAGACGTGTTATCTGTCATTTAGCCTGACCATTCCTTAACCCACACCTTATGTACAGCATCATACCTTTTCAGCAACCTGCAAAGATAATTTGGCATTGTGTCCAACAGAAAAAGAAATGGTGAAAGGGCAGAGAGTGCATCTCAGCTACATTCAACAATATGCAAAGGGAGACACCCCCACATCCAATCTAGACTCTACACCCAGCAGGTTCTCTGAGTGGAAATGGGCTTTCTCAGTCTTCTTGGCTAAGACTATTCTTGCCTGTGGCTTAACAAAATAAACAAATTATTTCTCCTCCTCAAATACTTAATATGCATTGGTAGAATGGGGACAGGTTAATCTCAGTGATGCTAGCTCTGGGAAAACACAAAAAGCACAAAAGCACAGATGTGTGTAGGCTCATTCATTTCCCTGCCACCCAGACATGAAATAATCACACAGAACCTATATTAATTACAACACTGCTTGGCCAATTAGCTCATGCATATTTCTAGCTAACTCTTACTTCTTGAACTAATTTTTGTGAATCTACGTATTGCCATGAGGCTTGTGGTTTATTGGTAAGGTTCTCCAGCATCTGTCTCCTTAGGGAGCTACATGGCATCTCTCTGACTCCACCTACTCTCTCTAAATATATCTCTGTTCAGGTTTTCACCTGGCTATATTCTGCCCTGCCATAGGCCCAAAGGAGATTCTTTATTAACTAATGGTAAGAAAACACATTCGCAAATGCAGAAGGGAATCCTACATCAGATGTACTTGACTGCTCTATGCCCTTCTCCTATGCCTTGACACAACCTTTCTCTGTACCTGACTTTGTACAAACATCCTCTCTTTTGGGGACTGCCCACTAGGCATACTGGATTATGATGACCAAATGTTCCAAACTTAACCTCTCTCAAAGTAGGGGCATTCTTCGATGGTGTGAGGCAGATTTATGAGGATAGGAAGTTCAACCCTCACTGCTTCCTGTGAAGTTTCCTTACAGTTACTACCATATGCCAAAATATCCATATTTCTTTCCAAAACTTATTTTTCAAACCTCCCTTAAGTTTGTAATCCTTTGCCTTTCTCCCTGAAGCTAATCATGACTTTCAGACTGCAAATAAATACTGTCATCTTAGTTTGATGTTTGTCTCCATACATTTTATTTACTTGAGTTTTTCTAAATTAATAGCAATAAAACTTTTAAAAATTATATATCTCACTGTTTTCATCTAGATACAGCTAGCTTTTCTAGAAATACAAACCTTGCTCTCTGACTCAACAATTCCTTTTCTTTACTATTTGTAAACCAGCCAATCATTCTCAGGTCATCTCTTCCTTGCAATGCCTCGTCAAAGCAGCTGATAGTATCTACCGCACAGTAATAGTAATAATTTTATGCTTCTAGCTGTTTTTTTTCTGCTACTGCTGCCTTATAAGAGGTGTGGACTATTGCTGACACTTTTATGAGTTATAGTTATAACAAATATTTGCTTTGAATAACAGAAGTCCTATGTTTCAGCTGTCAAATTAAATTGCCTTTCAGACTCTTCCTGAATCTTTGAAGCACACATACATTTTCAGTTCCGTATTAAAACAATACCTCCTTTTTCTAGTTACCAGTTGCTATATTGAGTGGGTTAAATAACACTTCTGTTACAAAGGAACAAATAAAATCTTAGTGACTTAGCTTTGTTTATTGCCTGTGTGGTGTGTGTGTGTGTGTGTGTGTGTGTAAAAGAGAGAGAGAGAGAGAGAGAGAGAGAGAGAGAGAGAGAATATATAAGGGGAAAGGGGGGAAAAGAGAGGAGAGTCAGGGACCTAGAGAATGTGATAGGCAAGTCAGAAAATGAAATAGAGCATACTTACCAACATTCTCTTAAATACAGCTTACTCACATGGTCCAAATGTCTTGAAATGGGCTAAAGGTATATTTATATCTCTTGAAAGGAATGATTTGTTCAGCACATAATTCTGAGACACAGGAGAGTCAAATAAAAGAACATGTGTAGAAGCCCTGGCAGTGTGCCGACACATAGGAGGTATTCAATAAGTACGTGGTCCTGGTAGAGAAAGCATTTTATGTACTGACTGTTCTTAATAAAATCCTAAAGAATTTCTATTTCCTTTCCACATGATTTAATCAAATATGTCACAGAAAGAGCATGACAGTTTCAATTATTGAAACTCTGACATTGCATATATGTCAAAGTACAGGATACTCTGCAAAAAGAAGGAAAAAGTGGGTTACTCTCAGGTTTGCATGCAGATAGACTTATGTACAGTTGAGCATATGGATGCATACTTCAAAAGGCCAGTGAAGAAATTATGGAGATATCTTTCAGCATGGGCTAAATGAAGAGGTTCTGAGAACATCTTCAGGTAACTGTGCAATGTAGCTTTCCATTAACACCAGAGAGAAATAAATACAATACATGAAATGAAATGGTCCCACATTGACCTGATAATGAGGAACTAACATTTTGTGGAGGAAATCTCTTTCTCTCCTGCTTTAGAATATAAATATGAAATGAAAACTATTGCTGAAAATATTCCCTTTTGTCTAGAGTCTGGGAGGACACAAGTTATTGATATCTGGCCTACCTTTAGTATTTGGGCACACATTAGTTTCTATAGTCTTTTTGTGTATGTGTGTTTGAAGAGAATTTTGTCTTTGTAGAAAATGTCTTTTGATCTTTATGACAGCCAAAAGTAATAATAATGTTAATGAAAGTAATAGCTGGGGAGTAGTTTCTGGAGAATGTCAATCATGAGGAAAAATGTCAGAAAAATATATTAATGTCTCCATGCAGAAGAAGCCTCAGATAGAGATGGCATTTGAAACAGCCAGCAAAGGGCAAATTTTCTACAATAATATCCCATTCGAATCAGATTTACTATGGGCACATGGGGACTCTTGAAAGGTTTAACTGAGTTTTCTAAAGGTTTGCAAACTAAAGAGTATGATTTAGGAATATTTTAAACATGCAGCATTTGGTCTACATCCCAAGGAAATGAGATGCATAGTATCTTGTCTATGTCAGTACCTTTCCCCATGAAAACTGTAAAAATTGTGAAAAACATAAAAAGCATATTTCTTTCTTAAAGGCAATTATTTTGACTCTAATTATTTTGTTTCCTTCTAATGTACTTTATATTCTTAAAGTCAGAATATTATTAAATCTAAAGACAATTTCTGGACTTTTAACATAACTATGTATATTTGGGGCATAAAGGTAGGACTTGGAGAAGCAAAAATGTCACACCAAATATTGAAAAAATTCATTTCACACTCAAAGAGGTCTTGTTAGTGATCTTGCATTTATTTGTCTGCCCTGGATGCCATTTGAGATTAAAAAACTTTGAGACATCAGCAAATAAGCAAAGTTACAGAAACAGAAATAGTTATGGCTAAATTCAGAAATTCATATAACAAGAGCCAAAATGGGTATCCATGAAAGAAATTCAAAGGAAATCAAATGAACAAATATAAGAAATAAAATGAAATCATAATAAAAGGCTAAATAAGATAATGGATGGGTAGAAACTGAATGTCAACTGAACACATAATTTTTAAAGTTAAAGTGGATGGAAATGTATCTCAAGAACATCACATATGATTATAAATGAAGAACTGTCCATCTTTCACTAACACCTTGGGAATCAAAGTGGTTGAGGGAAACTTCTTCAGTGAAAGAATTTTGAAGTATTTATCCCACGATGAAAGACTGGTCCTCTATATATGCAGGATATCCAACCATAGAAGCACAAAATTTGAACTGACAACCATTTGTTATAGAGATGGATCATCACTAACTGCTGTCTTTTACATGCTATTGTTGTGGGAGGCCACATGTAGATTTCCCAGCTGCCCATACTCCTGAAATAATCACACGGAAGCCATATTATTTGAAATAGTGTTTGGCCAATAGCTTAAGCATATTTTTGGCTAACTCATATCTTAAATTAACCCATCTCCATTAATCTGGGTATCACCACAAGGCTGTGGCTTACTGAGTAAAGTTCTGGAGTCTGTTTCCAGTGGGGCTACATGGCTTTTCCTGACACCTCCTTCTTTCTCCCAGGATTCAGTGTAGTTTTCTTTGTCTACCTCTCTCTATTCTGCTCTGAGCACATCCAAGACAGTTTATTTATTAACCAATGGTATTCACAGAATACAGAGGGGAATCCCACATCTTTCTATAAACACATCCATATTGATAACTACAAAGATATCCTCTAACAGTGATGAATTCCCTCTGGTAACAAATATCCTCTTGTGCAGAAATATGGATTTTAAAAACATCCATTTTTAAAGGGAAGGATGACTAGACACACCATTCATTATTTAAAAAGTTGCATGCATACTCACATATATATAAAGAGAATGATATATATATATATATATCTTCTATCTATCTATCTATCTATCTATCTATCTATCTATCTATCTATCTATGAGTCCTCTTTTACCTAAACAAGTGTTTTTTGATTTTCTTCTGTAACCATGAGAAAGTTATCAGTGGTTTTCCTGCCCATTTCCTGGGTGTATCTGGGGATTTTTGTTGTGTTTTTTTTTTTTCAATTTTGACACATTTCTTCTTCTCCTGTTCATTTTCAGTGAATAACTTGTGTCCATAACTGTCCCACGTTACTTGCTTTATTTTATTTCCCTAGCCTTTTAGTCCTCCTCTACACAGTGAAAACAAAACCAGTATCATGAATGATTTAGCATTTCTGTTTTATCCAGTCTAATATCATAGCTGCAACAATATCATGACAGAGTCAAGATTCATCCAGGCCAGACCCATTGTGTCTTAGTCACAGATGGCTTCTTTGTATTCACCTTTGCATTTCCTTCTCTCTATTTTCCCAAGGTGTTTCATTGCCTGTTGATGGGCCCATTCTTGTAAAGCCAAGTAAAAACATTTGCAGTTATTTGTAGTTAGTGATTGCCATAGCTTACTGATCATACATAGTCTAAAAGATTGCACTTAACATGTCTTCTTAGTATCTTACAGCTCTTACGCTATTTCCATCTTTTTGGCAATGTTACCTGAGTCTTAAAGATGACTTTATAAATGTCTTGTTTAGGTCTGAGCTCTCAAATGTCACTTGTTGCCAACACCCTTTGCAGTCACCAATCTGTTCACTGAAGTTCACTGGACAATGAAGTTTCTTTGACCAAATCTGAGAGTGGCAATTATCTACAGAGATAAACATCTGTCTTTAGAGGCTGTTCAGTGCTACTTGATGTTAACTAAACTACAGCACTAAGTTGTCTACTAAAGTTTATGACCTTGTCTATCATTTTTTTTTCCTAAACCAGGTATGGATTCCCTCCATTAGACTGGACCTCAAATTCAATCAGAAAACAAACAAAAAACTGGTTTTCCCCATAACAGTTATGCCACAGTTGTGCTAAAAATACATTCTACCTACAAGGTTGTTTTGGTAGTTCACAGGTCATCAACAGTCTTAACGCACTGTGAATCTTGCCTGTACATTTCCAAGAGGAGTTCATAAAATATATAACTTCTTGTGCTACAGTGAATTTCTCTGATAGGAAATAGTTCACATTGCCTTGAAAATAGGGGTATCATGTCAACACAAGATGAATGACATGTTGGTTCATATTTTTCCCCCAAGTACTTTCATAGCTGGCCTCATTAAGCAACAGCAACTAAAGAATATGGATGCAGCTGAGGACTGCAGTCTGTTGAGGAACACAGTTCTGCAGTCTCTGTTCTTTCTCTGGTTCCAATTTGTTTTCATGCAAGCTAACCTCAGGTTCTAATTACTCATTTTGGCTGATCTGTGTACATTTTATCATTAACTTGCAAATTTCAGACTTTCTGTGTACAAGTTTTCACAAGTCTACATAGAGGTTCCCTGCCCTGGTTTTGAGTAGTCTTGAAGATACAGTTTCTCTTTTTGAAATTTAAATTATTTGCAAATGAAATGAAATCATCTGAAGGGATTTTTATTAGCTTTTCTGCTTATTCTTACTCTTCCCTGGCTGCAGAATTGTGTGTGCTGTTAGTAAAAGGACCAATATAACACTTTCCTTTAAGTTCTGTGAGAGCGCTTGATTATACAGAAAGTAAGGGTATATTTTGAGAAATGTATGTGTTACTTTATTTATAACAGAGAGACCTGGATTTAGGAATGACCCTGTGATGATTGCAGGGCAGTCTCAATCCCACTTTGGTGAGTGAGGAACAGACAGCCATAGATTGTGTCAGCCACACTCACTCCTGGCTCCATCTGGCTGAGAAGCTCACATCAGCACTTTCCCTATCTCAGTATATTCCCACAGCTTAGGTTTGCTGCTGTAACTTTCTTTGTCTTCGTTGCTTTTTTATTTGTGTTATTACCTTGTAAAAGAGTTCTAATACATTAGTGTTTTTTATTGAAAGCCACTTCCAATCTGTTTTGGAAATAGGCAAGGTATCAACAGTAAATAAATAATGAACTAGGGGAGAAAGAGTTTTTATAGCTTGTTGGCAGCAGAGGCGAGACTGGAAGCTAATTTCCAATTTCTGTCCCAATCCTCTCTCTTTGTAACAACCTGTCTTCCCATGTATTTGTGGGTCTACACTATAGCTTTAAAGACTCAACGAATTACCACCAATACAGTGCCAGGTTGACTCCCAGGTGTTTCGCTCACTTATGAGCCTCTGGAGGCCAAGGCTTAGTGTTAGAGACATTGGTCATATCATCTTACACGATTATAGCATTGCTCACTAACTAGTAGGGATCCTACTAGACTTTTTATCCCTGGAGTATAAGTTCAGCACAGTGATCTACAGTGTCTTCTACTCCAGTGAAACAAAGATCTTGTTTACCATTTACTCTTTGGGAGTTCATATGGAATGAAAGTTGTTTCCTTGAGTTTAACTATTATGATGTTTGAACTGCTCCAAGAAAAGGAAATATTTTATTTACAGTTTATGCCTCAGTCCACAGGCTTTCCTCTCAAACTACATTCTTGATGTTAATTTTCGTTTTTATATTCTCCTTGACAAAATATTTGATAAAATGGAGCGAGCATTTAAAAATAGCACGTTTAAAAGGATTACCGGTGAAAGATTAAAACATGATAGCAGGGTCTAAAATAATAAGTTGAGTAAAATAAACTATTTTAGTTTTTTTCTGAGCAAAATTAAGTATCAAATTCATGGGAAGAAGATGAAATGAAACAATGAATTATAAGTTTAGAAATACATGATTCCTAGGCAGACTATGGCCATCAATTGGACTTACAGACAATGATGTTATCAAGAGGAGGTCTTGCCAATGATTCAGTCCTGGAATATTTCACGTTATTATTATGTCTAGATGTCTAGCTAGCTCTGAAAATATAAACCCCCACAAAAAGCTGTGCTTAAGTTTTGGAACTGTTGGCTGGAATGAAGCCAAGGCAGCACCCTGTTTGAAGGCCACAGGACTCCGATTTCTCCCAGTCTTCATTCTTGATTCGTACTGGTTCCTCACTGAGGCCACGCCCATTTAACAGTCCGATGATGGTAATTACTTACCGCTTACATATTTGCATGCCGGAGCCACACGGGAGACTTTCTTAGCCTTCTCAGAAGCATATTATCTCAGGTTCTCGTTTTTCTTATTTACACAAGATGCCAATGGAACTGTACCTAGAAGTCCAATTTTCAGAGATAAAACCTAAAGTTTCAAGATATTCTCTCGTTCGTAAGGCTTTGAAAACTGTTGCCTGCTATTTCCATGTATCTTACTATTTTCCTTTGATAGACCTCTCCCTGGCCCCGAGCTTAAATGCATAGATTAGTACGCACAGCGTCGTAAAATTCTGCCCAGGCGGCAGGCTTGCTTTGACTCTGGCCTGACACTGTGTCTGTCAGTACCAGTTCCACATCGTGACTTCATTCCTTGGTACAATGGGCAAAATTTGAGCCTTCTCTAACAAGGCAGGAAAGAATGGGAGGAAAAATGTGAGGAATATAATTTTAATGAGTCATGAATGATAAATTGCTTTCTAGAAAGAATATAAAAACTTACGTTTAATTTGACTTTGCATTTTTAATTCTCTAAGACTGTCCTTACAGTTATGTGAAGTTTTAATTTTTCAAAGCCCCCTTTTTTTCCCTCTGATTGACTTTCATTTCAAAACTCTTGAATTCCGTACCATTATAATTTCTGACTTAGGTCACAGAGGTAATTTATAATTTGGTTTCATATTTTGACTTTTGTTTTCATCTTGCTGAGCTCAATTCTAGCTTCGCTTGTTATGTGCCAATTGTTTTGAACATTTTTCATGAATTCATTGATTTATTGCTGTTTTGAATCATTGGGCCTTTGTAAAAACTGAAAGTCATGCTTATCTGTCATTATGTAATGTTTTATCATGAAAGTGTTCAAAACCACACAAAGGTAGAGACTGTTATCAAAAATCTCTGTATTTCTGATATCCAGTTAATGACATGTTGCTGATCCTGCTTTGATTATACAGTTGTATTTTTCATGCATCAGATAATTCTATTTGTATTTCTGAGAGATAATGGCTCTGATTAACCTAATACCATTGTGATAATGAAATCAATTACTTTATAAAGTCAATTTAAACAATATTGACTTAATATTATTTATTACTGACTTGGTCAGAATAATTTTAACTGATTTACCAACTACATTCAGATTTCACTAATTATCCTGTAGTTATTCTTATATTTGGCTAGCTTGATTAGAGTTTAAACATTACACCTGATTAATTTTCATGTATTTTTTTCTCATTGACAGCCCCATTCCTAATTCTCTTTTCTTTTACTACCTTACGCTTTACTCACTATTTTACAAATTATTGAGGAAGAAAACAAGTTCTAGATAACTTTCTCTAAAGTCTTGTTGAGTTTCTTACCATCTAGACTTCACTGATTCTATTCTTAGAGTGTTGTCAGAGAGATAATCTATTTTCTGAAACTTTTGAAATGTACGTAGTGTCTTGATTAAGCTCTGATTTTTTATAAGAGCATGCTGTAGGCTAGGTTGGCGCTGACCTGGAGCCTTTTATCTCCAATAGCAGAGTCTTGGCCTTCTCCTTTTCGTGACGTGAGGTCTGATGATCTGCAGATGGTAGTAGCTCAGCATTGCCTCTATGAAGTTTTCCTCTTCTAACTTCTAACAAAACAAACTTCTGCATGTCACTTCTGTAAACTGAATGGAATGGATTAAAGAAAAAAAAATTCAGAAGCAGACCATTGCGTCTCCAGCTCTGTGATTACTGTGGTATTGGGGACTCTCACAGTGTAGAATGTTGTCTCTCTGCCTATCCTCCCATGACCTTCATCTGGATGATATGGTGCTTTCTTTCTCAAGGATGTTCGATACAACGACCAGGTCAGTTCAAAACCTGTCTCTGCTTCAGAGCTTTGCTCTTGAACTCTATTCAGCACAAGAACAGAAAAACCCCTTTCTGCCTCCAAGTCCTGGGCTGGTCCAAGGCATACTTGTTTCCTAAATAAATAAATAAATAAATAAATAAATAAATAAATTTAAGAGAAGCAAAATAGGCTTTTAAAGAAAAACACTAACAGATGTGAGACCATTGAAAATGTATTTTCTCAGTTTGGAGTTCTCTTCAAAATGAGATATTTATAGATTAAAAAGAGTAGAATTATGTTTTGGGAAAGTGGTTAATAGTAAGCTCACTTAATGATTTAAAGGGCTTTTAAATAATGATTGTAATTATTTTAGGCTTCCAGAGGAATCTTTCTCCTGAGTTCAAGTGCTGCAAGAAAAAAAATGGAGATGTTCCAGGGGATATCAGAGTCAGAGGAGAGGGTGATGTGGAGCAGAAGAACTGTCATCTATTTCCAATATGACCTTCCTGGGTACAAAAGAAGATACCCAAAGCTTGCTTAATATTTCCAAGCTTAAGACAGTATCACTATCATTGTTATCATCATCGTCGTCTTCATCATCATCATCAATGCTTCATTTGTGTATTTAGCAAATATTTAAAGATCTACTATGTGTCATAAATAAGAATTAATGGAGGGAAATTATTATTTTTGTCTCTCCTATAATAAGCCTAAGTGTTTAGCTGGGGTGACCAGCAATAATTAAATATACAAATACTTGTGAAGTACAAAAGTAAAACATGTCAGAAAGAAAAGGCACCTGATAAAATGTTGAAAAGTCCAGTCTAAGTGTAGCACCAAAGATAGCTCCTTAAGGCATCTGGGAGAATAAATTAATAATGAAGTTAAACAGACAAAGAGGAAGTGCTTGAAATCCAGACGTGCTGATTATTATTATTTATTTATATTTTTGTCAACTTGACACGTCTGTGGGATTGTCTTGGAAGAAGGAATCTTACCTGAGGAAATGCTTCTATCAGATTTGTCTATATAGGCAAGGTTCTAGGGCTTTTTAAAATGACTGATTGATAAAGGAGGGACCAGTCAGCTATAAGTGGTCCAAACCATGGTCAGTCAGTTCTGGCTTATATTAGAAACCAGGTTGAGTAAGCCATGAGAAGCAAGCTACTTACCTCTAAGGTACATAGCTCCAACTCCTGGCACCAGTTCCCGGCCTTCCGTGAGTTCCTACCATCACTCTCCTCAATGATGGATTATAGGTGATTGGGTGTGCAAACCAAATAAGCCCTTTCTTCTCAGAGTTGCTTTGGGTCATGGCTTTAACACAATAATAAAAGCAAACTAAAATACCAGGCGTAAGCAGTATTGTGTGTCACGGATCTGAGATGAAAAGAATCAATGAACTGATGGTCCACTGTTGTGAAGATGATGCTGAAACTAAAACTAAAGAGACAAATGGAATACCAGCATATCAAGAAATTTAGGGGGAGATTTTATTAAATATTGCACTGGAAAAGGACGTGACAACTAAAGTCATCCTGAATAAATATCACCTTAGATGTTATGCAGGCATCAGATGGAAGTCCAAATAGGAAGTTTCTAAAAATCCACCCTTTGCCTGGGATAGCAGCTTTGGAGAAACTAAAGATTTGCATAACCAGTAATGAATAAATATAGAATAGATGGTAATAGCCAGGTCAGAGAGCTAACTATAGACATATCAATGAGGCTAATTTGAATATATGGAGAAAACAACAATTTCGTGTTCTGAGTTCTTTCTAATGTTCTGGGTGAAAGTTTTATTTGTATTCAATTTATACTTATCTAACACATTTAAATAAAAGCAGAAGGCTATTACTGGGTGATGTGGAATGTCCTTCTGTATGCTGCGAATATGTCTTATTACCATTTGTTAATAAAGAAGCTTATTTGGCTAATAGCCAGACAGAATAGAGTCAGGTGGGAAATCTAAGCATAGAGACAAGGAGAGAGAAGGTTGACTCAGGGAGAGGCTAGCAGCATCTGGGGAAGCAAGATGTGTGGGCATGAGCCTTGTGGTAAAATATAGAATAATAGAAATGGGTTAATTTAAGTTGTGAGAGATAGTTAATAATAAGTGTGAACTAACGGGCCAAACAGTTTATAATTAATATTAAACTTCAGAGTGTTTATTAGAAAACTGGTGAGCAAGAAAGAAACCTCCAGTTACAATTGGGTGGAGGATCCCAACTGTGGAAAGCTGAGGTTTCCTGGGTACTCCTGAGGCTGAGGGGATGAATATTTCAGTACAATGTTTTCCAGTGTAGGACTGTGCTCTGTGGTGTTGGGTGAGGGAATAGTACCTGTGCTAGTTCTGCAATTCTCAAATGATCTTCCATGTGGGCATCTTGCAAAGACACCGGAGCTATCACTGTAGCACAGACCCTTGGTCCTCTGGCATAGTTTGCTTAAGCTCATGTTTTGCAAGCTTCATGCCAACTGATGCCACTATTGAAAGCTGATTGGGTTGTGACGGTAATAAACTCATCAGTGGGTGAATCCATTTTTATTACAGATGGCACTTAGAAGGTGGGAACTAGAGGGAAAAGGTCTCTAAGGTCATCTCACTGAAGGGTGTATCTTGTCCCCAGCTCCTTTTAATCTTATCGTTACTTGGACGGATGTGTTGAGGTATGCATGCCATGCTCTTCCATGGTGATGTTTCACCTCACCAGAGGTCCAAGGGTGATGGGGAAAGTCACAGTTAAGAACGGAATCTTTGAAATTGTGAGACAGAATTAATCTTAAATCTAAAATTATTTTTTTCAGTAATTTTCCCCACAGTAATAAAAGATTAAGAAACTTGTCCCCTGGTTCCCATATGAGCCTTATTCTTATTAGCTGTTTTACATGTTGAGTTTCAGTACAGATTTTACTAAAGAAAATAATTTTTAAGGCATGTTTCAAAGTCACTGGCTTTTAAAGAGTACCTTTGCTCTGTCATGAGGGAAGTTGGATGCTTCTAACTAAAACTGGATAAGCTTGGAGAGCCATTTAGCCCTTGGAACCTGGGTCTTTTCATCTGTTGGGAGAAACTGTTCTTCTGCCCTGTGCATCTCCCACAATCTTTTGTGAGGAACCAGAAATATGACAGTTTGAAAGTGTTTTACATGATATGAATAAAGCTTCTTTCTTGTAAAGTTATAGGCATTATGTACAACACAGAGAGTTTAAAGTTATACAATGCCACTTAGCTGTTCAGGCATACAGAAGGTACTATCAGGGACAAATGATTTTAGACATTAGATGTTAAAAATTCCTGAACTTACTTTTCAAAGTTAGATACATAGTGTGTGCTAATTCCTTACTTCTAAGAAAATCTGTATGTTAGCATGAGATATATTTCTAAGGACCTCAGGCAAGAGAAACTTTTTATAGGAAAGAAGAGCAGGCTGTGCCCTTAAGTAGGATGGGGACATTGTTAAAATGACCTGAATCTGTAAATTCAAGGTGTTTATAGGAGGACTCCTATAACTGCTGGTATGTGCAAAGCTCAAAGAGGAGAATTTCCTTCCCTGTTGGCTGTTAGGAATCTGAACATTTCAGGCTTATGTCATAGAACAGATGTTTGCAATCCCTATGGTTTTCTGCTTAATGTGATTATCTTTAGCTTGAGTTACTCAGTCATACCACAAATCCAAACATCTCATGACATTTCGCAATTCGTCAAGATGACCTCATCAACCAATCTCCCAAGAGTAACTTCCACAAGAATGAAAAACGTAAGTTAACGATTGCATTAACGAGCTAAACATCTACTGTTTTTGTATCTTAATGGCTCTAGGAGTTAAACTTTGTATTGCTAGTGGCCAAGTCAGAGGAGCAGCAGATGACAATTGTAGTTAGAGGTGTTAGCCCACCAGGTGAAAATCTCTAATGGATGCATCTTAGACAGGAAAGGAACCAAGACCAAAAACTCTGGAACATGTTTTGCTTCTGCTGCTGCCATTTTTTCTCTAGTATCTGGCATGGCGAGAGTGGTTGTGGGGAGATCCCTATCACTTGTAATATAGTGTGTTTATCTCATGGAAACATCTCATTTTACTGGGCATATTTGCCTGTGGACTTTTATAAAGATTATTTCTTCTTAAGCTGTGTAATTAATAACAATAATGTTAGTTTAAATAGAGTTTTGGTGATTAAAATATATATAAGGAGTTGTCACACAGCTAGGGCCTATGAGATTCATAGCTCATATGAGATGCATAGATCACAGTTCAAGTTCATTATTAAGGAAAACAATTGAGTCTCCAGGAACCAGGCTGGCTTAAATTCTTTTCATTTTAATGTTGAAAGTTGCAGACACAGATTTTGGTGTGAACCACAGCTGACACAGTAATAACTTCAGACAAGAACTTCAGTTTAAATAGGATATATTTAAAATAAACTTTGAGAGGAAAACCCCTAGAAAATAATATTAAGTTCACAAAGATACATAGTTGAGTTTTAGATTCATTAGGTTAGGTTCAAAAACACCAAGAAGCCCAGTTGTTACTAGCTGCTGTACTTTCCTTGTTAAGATTGGTTGATGATCAAAGATAATGATTAACTTATTTTTTTTCGCCTACAGTCTTCTGTTACAAGTATTGATTGAGTGGGTATATACTCTATGTATTTAAAGTATAGCTGACTGGTTAATTTTCAAGTATAAAAGCTTGTGATTCCTTTAAGATTCCTCATAAAACTAGGCTGTGGTGGTGCACACTTTTAATTACAGCACTTGGGAGGCAGAAGCAGGCAGATCTCTGTGAGTTCAAGGCTAATTGAACTTAGTCTACAAGGGCTAGTTCCAGGACAGGCTCCAAAGCTACAGAGAAACCCTGTCTCAAAAAATCAAAAAAAAAAATTCCCTATAAGATTACATTTCAAAATAAGTAATAAGGTGATTGATCCTTTTTTTTTTGCAACAATATGCAACCTGCAAGTAAAAGAAATGACTGAAAAAAAAATCCTACTGCTCACATTCTGCTAACCTATTACAAGTTGTTTAAATATATGTGGGTCCTTGGGATGACTTTGTTTTAACAATATAAGGGAGATGAAAAACACATTTTACCTGCATTCATTCTAATCATTCACTTGGAAAACAGATATAACCATATTGGCATTTTTTTATTACCTGGAAGATTTTTGGGGGTATATAACTTATTGAGGAAAAATAAAGAAGAAAATACAGAAGAAGGATAAAGAAGAATAACATCAAAAAAGTGTGTGTTTCTTTTCCCTTAGTCCCCTCAAATAAAAAAAAATCATAGTATGCTGACTCCATGGATTTCCCTCTGAGCCCTGCACTGTTGGTGCCTTATCGCCCAGGCAATAAAACCTGGTGCCCAACAGGGACATGTAAGGGATAATCAAGAAGACTGTCTGTGGCAGGGAGGTTGCCATTCTCGGAAATTGTCCAGAGCAAGGTATTCTCCTTGGGATTGTCCAAAAAGAAGAGGCAATCCCACAATCATCACCATGGATAGGGTATCATTCATGACCATGCAGTCTCTTGGCTAATGATGGTCAAGTAAAGATAAGTAATCCGATAGTTCCATAATTTTCCTTGTGTTTTTCTCTCTTATGTTTGTTTCTCCCTTAGAATGTGTCAAGGAGATTCTAAAGCAAAACAGTTCTGCATCGACATTATTAAACTTTAGAAAAAAATAATTGAGATCACCACTGGTACACTGACTGGTTTTCTTAAGCTTGTACAGTCAGCCCCTGGTATTAGATGTAGAAATATGGAATATAAAGGTGTTATGATTTCAGCCACAATAAGGCTGACACTTCTGGGTTCTAGGGCCATGCATGTACGGACAAGCCTTCAGGCAGAAGTGCCTAATGGCCCTGGGTTGAAACTTCTGGTCTGGTCACGGATGAGTGAGGCTGTCTTGGCTCCTTTGACCTGACCACAACTGTCATCTGTAACAGGGAGCCATGGGTATCAGGACGGCCCATCTCCTTTCTCTTGGACACCAGAGCCACATACTTGGTACTGAGGGAATTCTGGGGGCCTACCTCTCCTTCTAGTTTCCCTATTGTCGGGCTAGGGAGACGGCCTTATCTACCTCAGCAGACTCCACCACTTCACTGTGTTTTTAAGGGTATTTATCACACTCATTCATTTTTAGTCATCCTGACCAGCCTGGTATGTCTTACGGGAAGAAATATTTTTAGCAAAAGTAGGAGTTTCCATTTCATTTGCTCCTTCCATTCACCTTACCTCAGACTTGCTAACAGCTCCCCTCCTCCTCCTTCTAGCCTCCCAACCTCCCAGCTTCAATGTTTCTTTTCCTCTACCAGTCTTTCAGGTGGACCCCCAAGGCTGGGACACCCAACATCCCTCTGTTGCTAAACACCATTCATTACCTCATCATTATCTAATTACAAGACCCTACTAAGTATATTAATGAAGCTCAGTACCCCCTCTCTCTCCAGAGCCTTAGGGAACTTAAGCCAATAGTCTCTGACCTTCTAAGAGAAAAGATACTTCATCCAACTTCTCCCTTTAACACCCCTATACTTGCCGTTAAAAACCTAATGGAAACTGTTGCCTGGTTCAAGGCCTCTGGCTGATTAACTCCACAGGGGTCCCTCTTCATCCTGTAGTGCCTAACCCTTATATACTTCTTTCCACTGTCCCTCCAGGAACACCCCACTTCTCAGTTCTAAATCTCAAGGATGCTTTTTTCTCTATTCCTTTCAGCTCTCAATTTCAAAATACCATTTCCTTCACCTGGACTGACCTTGACACTCACCTCTCCACACAGCTCACCTGGACCATCCTTCCCCAGGGATTCCAGAACAGCCCATACCTATTTGGTCAGGCTTTAGCTTCTGATATACTCTCACTGTCTCTCCCTACGTCTAAACTCATACAGTATGTAAATGATATTTTATTTTGCAGTCTATCCTTGGAGATCAGCTAAACTGATACCCCTGCTCTTTTAAATTCCTGTCCAAAAAGGGCTATAGAACCTTACCTTTTAAAATCCAACTGTCTACCTCTCAAGTCATTTACTTGAGATTATTATCCCAACCCAAAAAGCTATTACCCTAGACAGAAAAAAGCTAATTCAATCCCTTGCAGTTCCTTCTACAAAAGAAGAGGTTTTATTGTTTTTAGGAATAGCTGGCCTGGCTTCCTGCGTTCCTGGATCCCCTCTTTTTCTCTCCTCACCCACCCTTTATACGAGGCAGCTCTCGGTTCTCTGCATAAGCCCCTTCTCTACCCCATTACTAAACCCTTCCAGAGACTCCAACAAGTCCTTATTCAGGCCCCAGCTCTTCATCTCCCAGAATTAATTCATCCTTTCTCCCTCTATGTAACAGAGAAGGAGGGATATGCCCTTGGGGTCCTAGGACATCATCTGGGACCCTCCTTTGCACCTGTACCATAACTTCCAAAGAAGCTGAACCTCACCACTCAGGGCTTTAGTGGCCATTAAGCTTCTTATTCGTAAGTCAAAGAAACTAAACTTTGGGTCACACACCACTGTCTTCTCCCACTACAATCTGTCCCATGTCTTAACTTACAAATGCTTGCAAACCCTACCCCCTTCCCGGGTTCTTCCCCTCCAGGTGGCACTAGTAGAAGATGCCACACTCACTTTCCTATCCTGCCCACCCCTTAATATCTCAACTCTCCTACCCCATCCTAATGTTAATTATTCTCCATTTCACTCCTTCATAGAAACCTTAGAGGATCTACTGTCCTACCCCTCACATATACAGGAGAGAAAACTGTCCCAGGCCACTTATACCTGGTACACGGATGGCAGCTCCTTTTTATTTGAAGGGACCTATAGATCAGGCTAGGGTATAGTGTCAGATACTGGGGTGGTAGAGGCACAGGTACTTCCTGTTCATACCACTAATCAGCAGGCTGAGTTAATAGCCTTTACCCATGCCTTCCAGTTAGCAAAGGGACAATCTTTAATGTATAAACAGACTCCAAATATGCCTTTCATATGCTCCTGTCTCACGCAGCTATCTGGAAGGAGCGTGGGCTTCTTATGACAAAAGAAGATCCACAACTAACTTAGGTTACATTATGTACTTGATAAAAGCCTCCCATCTCCCCACAGCTATAGGAATTATTCACTGTCGGTCTCATCAAACCAACAGTTCCATTTTTCCAAGGGAAATAACCAGGCTGACCAAGCAGTTAGAACAGCAGCATTCCAGAGCCCAAACCTACCTCAGTCACCTCAGAGGGTTCATACAGTACAGCCCACATTCTCGCAGACACCCCCTGACACCCAGCAAATTCTGTCCTACCCACATCAGCTCTTTCTTCGTAATAGCAAAGCTGTTTCATTTTGTCAAGGCTCACCTCCAACCCACCCCTGAGGACTTAGAGTTCTTAAAAGTTATCACTGCCTCTTATAAAATCTGTCAAAAGTCAGATCCCAAGACCAAATATTGTAGCTTCCCTTTTCCCACCCACCAGTCCAGGGGCTCCCTTCCAGGAACTGACTGGCAGCTTGGTTTTAATCATATGCCCACAGTCAAATGAGTTAAATGTCTCCTGGTTTTGGTGAACACCATTTTGTCTGGGTGGATTAAAGTGTTTCACACCACTAACGAGAGGGCCCAGTCAGTTTCTGATGTTCTCTTCTGAGAAATTATCCCCCGGTTTGGAATCCCAACCTCTCTTCAGTCAGATAATGGCCCAGAGTTTACCTCCTAGATCTTTCAAACTTTATCTAAGGTTCTTAAAATTCCCTGGTATTTTTATAACCCATACCATCCTCAGTCTTCAGGGAAGGTAAAACAAACTAACCGTTCCTTAAAAAATGTTCTTGTTAAGATGTCACAGGAGCTCCACCTCAACTGGGTAGAACTTTTGCCTCTGGCCCTTCTTAAGTTTAGAAGGGTGGAATGTTATGATTTCAGCCACAATAAGGCTGACACTTCTGGATCCTAGGGCAATTCATGTGCGGATAAGCCCCCAAGCAGAAGTGTTTAATAGCCCTGGTGTCCTATGTGACCCACAAACATGCATGGTTGTATCATCCACATATGGCTCAGCTAAGCCCTTGCATGTGTGCATGGTTGCATCATTCACGTATGACTCGGCTAAGCTGTTGCATGCATGCATGAGGGCTGTCATCTGTGTATGGCATAGTCACGTCAACCCCCTGTGCGCAAGCACTAGGCAGCTTTTAAAAGCTGGATGTGCCCCCCCCCCCGCAACTGACTTCCCCAAGCCTATACACGCCCCCTCTAATAAATCCAAAGCAGGTTTGTAATATGTTTCGTGTTTCCTTCTCACTCATGCCCGGTAATTCAGTAGGGACAGATATTAATAACTGGTATACAGAGAAAGAAAGCACATGCCTCTTATAGCATTTTCTATTTGAAGTATGCTTAGACAGGCATTGGTAGGTGATAAAAAGCCCATGTGTGCTCCAAGCCCTCTGTTCCCCCTCCTCATGAGGTAACACTTCCATTATCTCATTTAGGATCTAAAAAAAAAAGGCATCAAAGTATTATAATCCTTCTTGTCTCCCCTGCAATGCCTGGCTGTAAACCACTCCATATACCACCCTCCCCTCCACTCTGCCCCAGGAGAAACGTATAAAGTTATCAGTGGGAATTGCTGTTGCTGTGGTCAGGCCCACCAGCAAGGTGAATCATTGGGGGAAAAAAAAAGGAAAGAATCAGCTTACCAAATGTTTGTGAGTATGGAAAGTCGCTAGAGGGACTGCTCACTGAAAGTACAGTAAGCCTTGCTGACAGTGTCTACGGTGCTATTCCAGGCCCCTGACACAAAATTGGAAATTCTAAAAGGTGATCTCCAACCTTTCCTTAATCCCAACACTTAATTCTACTTACGTATTTCTTCAACTGTTTTCTTTCTTCCCTTCCGTCTCTGAATATTTGTCTCTTTCCTCCGTTTTTATTTATTATTTACCAAACTATTTTTCTTCTATAAACAGAAATGAATAACATTTCCCACCACAACTATAGTCATTGCTTATGTAAGTAACTAAAAAAAAACTAGATGAGGAAAATTAACCATTGGTTTCGGTTGCCAAAAGTGACCTCTTTCGGAAGGTGCCTGACTGGTGTCTACAGGTCTTTGTTTAGTTGGCCCTTGTTAAATGCTTATATTAGCATATTCTGGTATGTGCAGACTATCTCCTTGGAGGGGAAGAAATCATATGCTGAGGTGAATAGATAAGAGAGATGGAAAGTCCATAATAAGGGAACGTATAAAGATGTGGATTACAGTTTATAAAAATAAGCTCTGGAAATGCCTCTTATTGTATTAAATCAAGGAGTATCTCACAACTGACCTTTGTTTATGTGATGTCTTATCCTTCAAGTAGATGGGGGTAATTTCTTCTCCCCTCTCCTTTTCTGATCACATGGCCACCGTACCAGTCCTAGTTCCAAACACCCTGCTGCTTGTGGGAATCAGCTCCAGACCATGACAGTGGGCACAGAGGTGATCATGGGGTTCTAGTTAATGAGCTGTTCTTTACAACTTGAACTCACAGGAAAGAGCATGGGAGCTAGGTTACACCAGTGGGTGTATATATTCACATCTGGCTTGCAGAAGTTAAACTTCCCTCTTGGAAAATGAAGCAAAGACTTAGTGAGGAGAATGAAAGCCAGACTCAGATTCCCGCATTCAGTTATGCCAGGAAATAGAACGTATTCTATTTCCCAGCTTCACTATTTCAAAGAAGCTATGAATTCAGTTTTATCTTTTGAATTATTGTACAACCACAAAAATTAAATAATTAACTCATGGATATGTGTGCTTTATTTCCATATTATGTAATGATAACGTCCTTCTATATGGATGCTCTTCAACACCGTACCACATGAATATTTAGTTTGACTTCAAACATCAGTCTTCACTGGTGATGGGAAATCAGTGAGGATGAGGGTTCTTGACCGGGAAATTTGAGTAAAATAATGGCATCATGCTTTTTATACTCAATTTTTGGGTGAGAATTTTAGTCTGGACTTAATCTCGAAAATAAACTGTGGATAGCAAGCAATCAGATTCTTGAGATTTGTGTCCTGGGGTATTTTATTGTGTTTTGAAGTAAAAGAATATACGTATTCCTTTGCAAAGAGCTGACAAGGCATTATTGCTTACAGTGTGGTTCTCAGGTAAGGTCTTGATTGGAGGTAGCATTTGCAGTCTTCATAATTAATTGTATAAATAGAAACAGGAAAGGATTTGTTAGATGGTATTTACTAGCTTATAGCAATTTCCAGGGGGATTAGGGAATTATTCATGAATGATACACTGGTGGAGTGAATAAGCAGGAAAAATAGGAGCTGTGGGAGAAACCTGATGCAGGAAAACTCAGGCTGCATGCTGGAATGCTCTGGGCCATATGACCAGTCATTCTCCATAAGCATCATTAGAAGTAAATGCCAGTTATTCAATGTTGTCCTTAGTGTCTGTGCTGCTGGGGTTATACTTAAGAAGCGATCTCCTGTGTCCATCTGTTGTAGGGTACTTCCCACTTTCTCTTCTATCAGGTTCAGTGTGTTCGGACTGATATTGAGGTCTTTGATCCATTTGGACTTGAGTTTTGTGCAAGGTGATAGATATGGGTCTAATTTCAATCTTCTACAGGTTGACATCCAGTTGTGCCAGCACCATTTGTTGAAGATGCTTT
>NW_026067893.1:10815742-10864904 GCF_014885135.2 Alexandromys fortis | reverse complement strand
AGCCAGCTGGACTGTGACTGAAACAGCATGGGATAAAACCGGACTCTCTGATCACGGCGAACAATGAGGACTGATGAGAAGCCAAGGTCAATGACAAGGGGTTTTGATCCTACTTCATGTTCTGGCTTGGTGGGAGCCTAGCCAATTTGGACGTTCACCTTCCTAGACATGGACGGAGGGGTGAGGACCTTGGACTTTCCACAGGGCAGGGAACCATGACTGCTCTTTGGATAGGAGAGGGGGGGTGAGAGGAGTGGGGGGAGGGGGAGAAGAGAGGGGGGAGGGGGAGAAGATTGGGGGGAGGGGGAGGGAAATGGGAGGCTGGGAGGAGGCGGAAACTTTTTTTTCTTATTCTCAATAAAAAAAAAAAGAAAAAGGAAAAAAAAAGAAGTAAATGCCAGTTCCCATCACTGTAGCAACAGGAGGCCGTATATAAGATGGATGGAGCCCTCCTCTTGTCTGCCTTCATTTTATCCTCACAGAAGTATACACACACATTAGGCAGAGGGTAGACAGAATCCAGAGTCTTAATAACATGTATGTCTTTGAAATAAAACTTTTGCATTTTGTAGTCTTGTGGCATAGACCACTTGCTGTCAAGTATCTGTACTATGAGTTGGTGCTTTGATCTACATTGTCCCCTCCATATTTCATCTGAATTGTTTCCTCTCAGCTTTCTAGCGTAGGTACAATGCTTTTCCCTCAAAGGCGAGACAGCTGGACTCTGACATTGGTGGGAATCCTGATCCACATTTCATGTTCCTTTCAACTCCTAACTGCTATTTTTCCCTATCATTTCTGGACATTAGGGCTATTCTTCATTAATATTTCACCTCTTCTGTTATTTCAGTGTAGAACAGAAGAGCTGCCAAATTTGTCACATTTAAAAAGACATCATCCACATTAGCAACTGCTCAGAGAGTAACACTTTAAGAATGGAATCAGCAGCTGGGTTAGACTAATTTCTGCTTTGTGATTTGAAGATTTTCTTGAGTGACATGTTTTGAGATTTGAGCAACACACGCACGCAGAGACAGAGACGGAGACAGAGACAGAGATAGAGACAGAGAGATTCATCACAGCTATCCCCTGACTGAATCAATAGGTTTATTGTCAAGACTTTTAAAATAGCTAAAAATTTAAAAATACAATGATCATAATCATAGCGTCAACGTCCTTAGAAAATGTCATATGAGGTGGAAGCCTCCTGGGTTTTCCCCTGTTCACAATACCAGGTCTATTGTTGTCCTTATTCTGAATAAAAAGAGGCCACACATTTAAAAATGAATAAAAGTGGAAGACATAGAAACTACAGAAGCAAAAGCAGGAAATGTGTTATTGTCACCAATGAAAACCAGATTTTCATGCTTGCTTATTTCAATATCCTATACACTGATAAAATGATTTGCATAATCACCCCCCCACACACACACATAAAAATAAAGAGACTGAAGATGACTCAGAGGTTAAGAGCACTGGCTGCTTTTCCCGAGGACCCAGGTTCAATTTCCAGCACCCACATGGCAGTCCATAACTGTAACTCCACTTTCCAGGATATCTGACACCGTCACACCAACATACATGCAGGCAAAACACCAATGCACAAAAGTAAAAATAAACCATCTTTTATAAAATACTAAAAAAATTTAGTAGACAAATTGATGTACAGAAACACTTCAGCTGGTTTTCATTCTTGTTTCAATTATCATGCAGATGAAATTTCCCATGAAATATGGGAAGGAGAATGGTAAAACAAATATCACATAGACGGAAGTTCTCAGATTGGCTAGAACAGATATGACTCCAAACAGGTATTTTTTGTTATTTGTATAATATAGTTACATAACTACCTCCATTCATTTTTCTCCCAGCAGCCTATACTATGTTCACCTACTCTCAAATTGATTGCATCTTCTTCTTTGATTATTATTCTTATACATACACAAGCGAGGGGGGGAGAGATACAGAGTGGAGAGACAGACAGATTTGTTTAAGCTTGCTGAGTCCTTCTTTTGATGTTTTTTGTGTATATGAGTTCAGATCTAACCACATTCTATTGAATAACCAATCGGGAACTTTATCTCTAGGGAGGATAGCCCTCCTCTCCTAGCATTCTTTAGTTGCATGCTGTTCTTTGTCTATTGGAAGGACCCTGTGAGATTTTCCCCCTTCCGTGTTACTATGTCTACTGATACTGCCAAGCCTTAGGTTTGGTTATGCAACCATTTATTTCTAAGAGAGGGGGTGTCAGTGTAGACTTCCTGATATTCTGGCTCTTTCAATCTGTTCATTCCCTCTTCTGGGATGTTCCTAAACCCTAGCTGTGGGAGTTGTGATGTAAATGTATTCACTGGACTTGGGTTCCCCATGATCTGTTGATATCTGCATTGTGTCCAGGTGTTGCCTTCTGTGATGATCTCCATTTTCTGTAAAGTGCATCTTCTTGGATGAAGGGTGAAAGATAAATTTAACTATGGTCATACGGATAAGGCTTAGGATGTAGTTAAGCAAAGTGATCTAGCAAAGTAGAGGACTCTCTACGAAGATCCAAGACCTCATTAGCCCCTGGAAATTGGTTATGTTTCTGGTACGCTGCACGATTTCCTTCATATTGAGTAGACCTTAAGTCCACTCAGACAGCTGTTGGTTATTATCAACAGGTGCCACAATGGAACCGTGAAGGGTATCTTACAATGATGCCCTTTGTTGTGGTTCATAGATTACTGCTGCTGCTAACCTTGGATGCCTTTCTGAGGTTGAAGCCAATACCCTATTACTGACGACAATTGCTGAAGACTGAGGGCACAGGACCTGGATTTTTTACGCTGGATCTGACCTGGAAGCCTACTTACTATAATCCAGTTTCCACAGTATCAGAAAATGCTATGTAAGCTACCAAAGGAGAAAAACAATAGTCCTATCTAGCTGTAATACCTATAAAACAAAACTATATGTTTTAACCTTGTGAATCTTACGGAATAAAGGATTTTCTGTAGAGATGTCTCACCAGGTATAATGCTTCTGTGCAAATATGAGGCGCTGAATTCAAAACCTCAAAACCCACATAATCCACAGTATTCCTTTGATGAGATGAGAAATCAAAACAGGAGAATCTGTATGCTGATAGGCCAGCTAGCTTGATGTACACGTGGAAACCTACAAAGGAATGATCCTGTCTCCGACAAATCAAATGTTGTTACCATGTAAGTGCAAGGGCTGCATGGTCTGCATGGTCTGCAACTGCAATTCAAGAGCAAGAGGGCATCATTACTCTTTCTAAAATATGTCAGTTCTTTTCCTAAATGTCAGGACATAATCTATGATGACTAACATATAAGTGGTCATCAGGAAAGAATGTAGACTTAGGACCCTGAATTGCCAAAGTGTTATGCTAGGTAGGGATATCAGAGGCAGGAAAAGATTAGATGCAAGCCGTGTCAAGTTAGCCACACCTGTGTAATTATCTCAGTGAGTTTCAACAGGCACACACCGTGATGCTTAGTGCTGAGTGGAGTTTTAAATCTTAAGCCTCATGAACTCATCCTCTGCCTGTTGGGTGTCAAATTAACCATTCACCATACTTCACTCTAGAGAACCTACTTAAGCCAGTTTGCAATGGAACCGAAACCAAGTTCTCTTAGCAATTATAACTAAACTCTAGCTAGTATCAGGGTTGGGGTTGTAAGGACTGACTCTCTCCCCTCAGCTTGCATACTGCAATGAAAAGAAGATATGGAAGAAATTCTGAGGGAGACAATAAGTTTTGGATAACTGGCACACAATTATGATTATCAGGTCATTGACAGCTACTCTTAGTTCTCGGGTATCCTCATAAACAGTTTGCATAATGAGTGCTTTAAGATGGACATCAGAAAGTCTGTTGTGAGCATCATTTTACACTGAAATTCAGCTAAGTAGTCAGGTTATAGTGATTTGTGAATCCAGCAAAATTCCAGAACTCAGTTTTGGTCTGATGTTATTGTAATTAATGTTCTCTTTACCCAAGCTTTTTGAAGGCTTGTGGGATCCATGCAATCATTATAACCAAGTATTGATTTCCAATACCACCAGGATAATCAATTATTTTCCTCTATGAACTTTGATAAAGATGCATAATGGCTACATAAACACACATGTGTGTATTGGCACATGCCAAAACAATTCTGTTAGGGTAGGGAAATTTGTATGTTGGGTAAATGTTCTTGGGATAACTTTTAAGCATAGTGTTCTAATAAAAATGATTAAAATTTAAAAATAAAACTGACCCAAGGATATAGACCAGATTTAATAACGGAAAAGCATACATTTCACTATTTTATATTAAGGTACATTGCCATGAGGTCTATAGCATTGATCCATGTCCTCCTTCATGCCATTTCTACATATGATCCTTCGTGTATCAAATTCTTTCTCTGTCCCCTCATAGAATAAATGGGAAGTAAATTGAATAATTCACCACTAGACCATCCTCCCCTTTGCTCTCCACCCACAGGTAGATGGCAGACACCCACGACCAACACCCTTTAGTTACCACCTCAGTCTTCCGTATGTTTATATCTTATATGCCCTGTTAGATGCCAAGTGTTGTCTCTCTCCAGCCTGAGTTCATCTGCCACAGGCTCACATATTTCTGAGGTACTCAATAAATATCTGCGGAATACATAAATATACAATGACCTGAAGGAACCATTAAGGGCAGCCTCAATATTCCTGGTACTGCTTCTGTGTAGGAGAGATATTGCATCCTTTCTGACTTTGTGATTCAGAACTCTGAGCCTGAAGACTCTTACGTTATTTGACTCTGGAAGCAATATCTTTTGAGGTATTCATTTTGAACATGAGCCATAGGTGCCTTAACGTTCCTGAGCCATATCCCTTAGAAGTCATCATTGTAATAAAGTCCTGAGGACAACACAGAGTAAGAGCATCATGATCCATGTCACCTTTGTTCTCGTCAGCTACACATGCACACACACACGTACATGCACACACTGCACATGCACAGAGACAGACAGACACAGTCAGAGTCAAAGAGACATAAACAGACACAGACAGAGTAGGGCTTTATCCTTTCTTATCATTTACTTTGTTGCTTGGTATTTATATAGTGGCAGATGTGCCGGTGTGCTGTAAATAGACATGCAGTAACAGGGATGGCATACTAAATGACTCAGAGGTGCAACATCTGGCAAAACAGATGCCACATTGCAGTGGGGTACAGACTACCCAGAGAGTGCTCATCTGCCAAGATTTGTGCCAAGGATCTGACCAATGCTTGCTGGGCACTGTGCCGTCTGAGCAGATGGGAATAGCGTCAGTAGGGATATAAGGAAAAAGTGAATAGTCGCCTCTAAGATGGAGAGGTGCCTGTGCCAGGAGTGTTGACGCTGCTCTTTCTCTTAAAAGTCAACTTTCACTGTCACCCGGACGCCATACAGTCATCAAACACTGTCAAGTAGTTCTCACCCCAAGTTTCATCATGGCAGAGTGTGCCTTCAAATAAATGCCTTCCCTTTCTCATGGAGATGACAGGAGGATTAATTAGTCAATGCTCACTGGGATCCGTCAAGATCTACGGCTGGAGGAACTCACCAAGTGCATTATTAATAATGGAATGAGGTCACACCCCATGAAAGCTCTGCAGCATGTTCCATTTTCTGTACAAAGCAGTCATTTTGCACTAGTTTCTCTCTTTTACTGAAATATTTAACAAGTATAATGCGGTGTAATTTGTGTTAACTACCAAAGAAAAATGCATACCAGAAAAAAAAGTACGTGAGGGAACCACGTAATCCACACATCTCTTTTCACTTTCGTGTGGTCTAGAAGTTGATGCACTTTCCTCCCTTAAAAAAATTGTATTTGTTCCTATCCCTATTTCTTACCTTTCATTCATTGTATCTTTTCAGTTAACTGTTATAATAAAAGAAACAAAACCTATATCTAAGAGCCACTTGTCTCTGCCGATATGTGGTGAGATTAGCAAAATCTTTCTGAAGTGTGAGTCTCTGGGGGGCGGGGCTATACTCAGTAAGAATAAATGGGAGATAAACAATGAACCCAGATAATCGGTACTTGGAGTTAACATAATGTTCCCACCTAAGAATCCTTTAACTTTTCATTTGTTCTAAAATTTGACTTTCTAGCAATGCTATTCACTTCCATATTCTTTTATTAACAAATTTGGTAGTCCTAGCTTAGCAACATTCTCTTGAACTTCAACTCTGTTACGTTGTTTTATTTAATACTTGCAGTTTTTTTACCGCATTTCATTTAAGTAATCATAATTTCATATGACACAGACATTATTTTATCTTTCATAGTATCAATTATATTACAACACTGTAGTTTAATATTTACTGATCCTCAAATATTTAATAATATAAATAGCAAATAGAGACTTTAATGTAATAGTCATTACTCTATTTGCTTTAATAAACTGTCTTCTTATTTGTTCAACTATAAGTATAAGGTAGGTAATCCTATTTTTGAGATTATACAAATAAAATGGGAAGTATTAAATAAACACACCGAGATTTTAGAAAGTCTACCTTAGAAGACAGGGCCTGGACACTGGTTGATACCAGTGGTATTTATTCAGAAAAAGAGAAACTTTTTTCCTTACATGGTACTTTATGAATAACCCTAATACCTTGAATTGAATAAAACATACACTCAGATGGTGTTTGAGGGTTTGTCTAGTGAATAGAATATGCTGAACATCAGAGATCTCAAACAAAGTGTAAACTTCCTCTTGAAAAATACAGAGCTTCATTCGTGTGCCAGAAGCACTCATGATGGTACTGGTCTCCAAGGTTATTTGGTGCCTCTGCTCTTCAGCAGAGATGCTGTGGGGACTAATTAGGCATTGCCTGCAATGGAGAAAGTAATAATATAATTAACAACAGACTATCTAGGAGTGTTTCTGCTATTATGAGATCATTTGAGCATAGCCATCTCTACGGTCCAGAAGCAGTAAATAACTTGCAGCCAAATAGCTATGACATTCAGGTTTCAGGCATTTTAATATATGGGGTAATTCAACGTACTGTAATAGCCTGAACTGTAGACTTACTTTCTTGATTGACTCTATTAATGGTGAATTGCTTAGTTAGTTAACAGGATAACTGCTGGGGAAAGGGAAGTAAAATCATAATGGCACATGTTTGCAGAAAATGACTTTTTTGATGATAAAGATTTATAATTGAGCACATTCGTCTATTAAACAAATACTGATGCACTATTATCTGAGTATCAGACACAATTCTTTACTGTCACAGAGACTAAGATAAGAAGCACACGTTTCTTAGCTTTGTGGAGCTTACATTCCTGTAAGCAAGACACAACATCTATGTGTTTAATTTGCCACAGTCATGTTAGATAATGTCAATTTCTATTAAGAGGGGAGAATAGGAAGTATACAGAATGAAAGAAGAAAGTTGTAAATGATTATTAGAGGTCTCTATTTAGATAATGTAAGTGAACACCAGAATGTCAAGGTACATATAACAAATATCTGAGACAAGATATTTAGGTAGAGGCACGACCAAGCAAAACACACCAAATGAAGAGAGGTGTCAGTCTTTTCCAGGAAGTCTAGATGGCCATATTGGGATCCAAAGATGAGATCTTCAAACACATAGAGTTGGGAACCAAGCCCCATGGGAGCTTGGGGAACATGTGGAGCTCTAGGGAGACCTTGGAGTTAATTTTTTTTTTTTTCTGGTTAGAGCCATCTGTTAGAGAGAACACACTGATTGCACAGAAGGAGTCACTCTACTGGTGCGATAGACTGCAGGGAAGTAATTTGATGAATGCCTGTCTACGGACATGAGGAGTTGGGGGACAACAGTTTAAGGATGGAGAAGATGAGAGCTAGGATTTGGTTGTAACATGATTTATAGCCTCTGTAGTAGAAGACTGAAGGTATCTTCATGCATGTGGATAATATGAATCTATGTTGAAAGGTTAGGAGACTAAAACAGACTTTAAAAACTGATTTTCTTTGCTATATTTCCATGATTTAATAGACTATGTTCTGTGGGAATTTCTGAGTCTAAAACATAAAGCCCTTATTCTTTTAAAACTCTTGTATGGATGTTGTAAAACATCAAAACAAAACAAGAAAACAAACCAACAAAAGGCCCAAAGAAAGTCTTTAGGTCTTGGATTATGGTGGTTCCCTTTTCTTGCTACCTACAACAGCCTCTTTGAACCTTGGTCTCCTGTTTGAAAAGTATAAATGGAAAGCAAGAAATAGAGGATTTCTAATCTTCCGTCCAGCCCTATTCTTTACGTTAATGATAACGTTTGATAAGTTGTAAAATATAATTTTAGTGTAAGTAGGCAGTCTATCATCTCATACATTTTCTGTTGAAAATGATCACTGATTAATGATTTTTACAAACGAAAGTATAGAAACTGATATAGTTAGGAAGCTCTATTTTCAGAAGGAATGTAGCAATCCTTGAATCTCATTGGGAGGTGTTTAGTAAATATGGAATCTTCCTAGGGGAAATATTTCAATGGCCTCTTTACCCAGTATGTGACAATAATTATTGAACTAATTCCCTTCACTCTCATTTTTACTCTCAAGAATTAACGATTGGTCAGCAAGACCTTTTGACACTAGATGAACTGTCTCATGACACAGTTACTGAATGTACCCTTATGATGAATATTTCTTCCCTGATGTGAAAAATCATATGCAATTAAAATACAGAGGTGGAGAATTCAAATAATCTAGGTGAAAGAAGACAGATTTGGGACATGGCATATCTTTATCATCATGAACACTCTAAAGCTGTGGTCATCTGAAAGTAGGAGACTTATTAGAAAAAGAATAGTTACAGGAGATGAACAGGAAATGAGGGAAGGAATGTGGGTGAAATAACTAAAATTCATTATTTAAATATATGAAATTGTCAAACAATGAAAGAGCTAATTAGAATCTTTTCAAAATATTTGAATGTTTCAAATGTTAAATAAACATTGAGGTAGATACTCACAATACTTGATTGTAGATTGGAGTCCAAAAAACCAGTACTTGGCCCCCAGGCTTGCACATTGTCATTTCATCAATATGTAAAAGTAGAGGTAAGTGGGATAAACAAGAAGGGAAAGATACAGTATGTGACAGGATACTGATTCAGAGGTGTTTGTTTTACTGAGAATGGATCTTTAATGTTGGGAAACCTTCTTAGGAAGCTGTAAACATTGCATTTCAAGCAGCCTTTGTAATTTGGAGACTTACCCATCCATCCCAACCATCTATTGGCCAGTGTTAACCCCCATATTCTTGGTTTACCAAAAGGGGACTCATTCAGTGCCCCAGTCAGTAGAGTCTGTGGGAGGAGACAAGAAATAAGTGCCAGTGGAAAAGAGGCTAGGAAGTATGTGTTCTATATCAACAGCAGTTGGGTGGATATATAAATGGATGGATGAATTCTTCACGATATAAAATAAAGTAGGAAATTCATTTTATTTAGAAACTTTTTTTTTGACAAAATCACTCAGAGGTGTTCTTACAGATGTGACTTGAAGCAATATCAGGAGTGGTATCTGGGGGACCAGGTATTTTCCCATGAGCTACACATGCAGGCTATAAGTGGGGATGTGTTTCAATAGCTGCATGTATCAGGAGAATGTAGGAGACTCAGCCAGCAGGGAAAGAGTTCTATATCAAGTAGCGCTGACAAGAATAATCAACTTAAAACAGGGAATGTGTGGGTACTGCATGGTAGTCTACCCTGTGCTACCAATAGAACAGGTAATGATTAAAGAAAAAGATGGCCTTTATAATCAGACAAAGTATACTTAAAGTGAAAGGAATTGGAAAAAATCATTTGTAGAACAATGGGGAAATGTAATATACAGTGTGTATTATAAAATATTCAGGAAGTCATATAAAAACAGCTGAGAGTCCTACTGTGGTATCCAATGGGTTCACACAGCAGCTCATGCTTGACACATTTCCCAGTAGTAACCGCTGTTTACATATGGAATGTGTACCTCGGAATCAAGTAGTATGTAATACTGTAAATATTGGTCCTGGACAGTTATAGAAACAGAATAAGGTTTGTAAGTTTGAGGACATGTTTCCAGATGGGTGATGACTGATAAATATTCTGATTTTTTTCACCTCTTCAATAGAATAATGTCAATACTCTCAGGGTTAAAGTAAGAATTACAAATTTTGATAAATGGTTGCTTGTGACTCTCTAGGTGTCCTAAGCACATTAGTTGGAGAGGTATGACTATATATAAATAAGGATAGAGGAAGGATTTCTTAATTACAAAAAGTGAACTTCACTATCATGCACATGGCAGGTATTCTTGGATACAAAACCAAGTTGAGGTTCCGTGGAGAAAAGCCTGTGTTCTCCAGAGCCAGCACTAATTCAGTGGCAAAATTGTTATATTTAAAATGGGACTCCTGTGACTAGAAAGGCTCAAATCATAATGAGCCTCTGAGGCATCTTATAAAATTCTCATTAGAAAGTAGCATGGCCACAAGGCTGCAAGGATACTAAATCTAAGAACAAATAACTCGAATGACAAACCAAACATTTAAATCCTGTACAGTTTGCTAAAAACCATGAATTCAGTTGGTCAGGTGCCAAGTCAGATGTGAGAGAAAGGAATACAATATTACCATAGTGAAAACATTATTAGGGATTAAGCAAATGAATAAACATGTCCTCCCCCCTCTGGTGAATCTCTGTGCCAATTATTGATAAATTTTGCAAGCATGTGGTATTTTAACAAAGCTTAGCTTTATGTGATGTATAATTGTATGAAGCTCTTGGGTGTTTTGCTCTGAAAATTGAACGGTGCTCTGTCCTTGTTTTTAATGAAAGGCAAGTAAATAACGGAAAGCATCAATTTGGTGTGCGGATTGTGTTAATGAGTGAGCAGAGGCAACTGCCAGCTCTTCTCTGTGGGACAGGTGACACCATGTGTAGCAAGCTCTTCTTCCATTCTGATGAGAGAGTAGTCTATCCAACAGTGCCAGTGAAATCTAGACACTCAGAGAAGACATGCTTGTAGACAGCTTTTTGAGAAAATTTATATGAAAAAAAACATATATCCAAGTTCTCTAATAGTTGATTGTTTATGTTAATAACAATTAAGAACTAATTTGTATATTTATCAACCCAGACTATTGCCCTTTCTTGTCAAACTACTTCTCCATCCATCTATTCATCAATTCATCCATCCATCCATCTTTTGACATGGTTATTTACAGCATGACTGGCTTAGTTACAGTTTCTATTGCTGTGAAGAGATGCCATGACCATAGCAACTCTTATAAAGAAAATACATTTCATTGGGGTGGCTTAGATTTTCAGAGGTTTAGCTCATTATCCTCATGGTATAACATGGTGGCATGCAGGCAGACATGGTGCTCCAGAAGGAGCTGAGAGTCCTACGTCTTGATAGGCAGACAATAGGAAGCGGTTGGTGTCACTGGATCTGGATCGGGCATAGGAAACCCAGAAACCCACCCCCACAGTGATACACTTCCTCCAACAAGGCTACACCTCCAAATAGCACCACTCCCAATGAGCTTATGGGGCCAATTACATTTAAACTACCACACCATTCTTATATCTGAATATTATAACTCATCATAGTAACCTTTGTAAAATTGTTAAAAACACCTATATTATAGCTTTCTAAAATAGAAAACAGTGCTAATAATGTTTACTTACCCCTGTAGAGTTGTTATGATGAGTTAAGAAGTTAAAGAATTTTAAATGCCTAGCATTGTGTTTGAAATATATTAGTCACTCATTTAGGAGTAGACATAATGGTTATTTCATTATAATTATGTACCTGTTAACATTGACATTCAAAACTGTGTTCAATATTCTGTTAATATGTTTTACTCACTAATTACTATCTATACTATAGTCACCAGAGGAAGCAATATTATTATTAAATAACTCTTATCTCTATGGAAATGGGCTGTTCCTTATAATTCCTGTATGTATCTGTAACGCGCCTACTTTTTCTTTGGCTAGGCTGTCTGTTTTGAGAACTTTTGGGCTTACTTTCTGAACAAAGTTCAGAATTCAGAATACTTTACCTTGGACAGAACGGTCAGGACCAAGCAGAACATAGGATGTATCTAAACTGCTCTGGCACACTTCATTCCAAATGAGCATCAGTCTGAAGGTACTACCTGCTCCTCCTCACACGGACTGCCCTGAAAATAACCATGCTTTCCCAAGAGACTTAAATAACAGACCATTTCCCCAGACCACCCCTTCTTACGAACATGTTTATAAAACATGCTCACCGTTAGGATCAGTTTTTATTTTCTTCACGTGAAAACTCCTCCTCTGCACTAATCCTTTCCTGTGTGGCAGACAGACACATGCCACAGTTTGCTCTGTCCTCTAAGACAAATTCTGCAATGTAAGTTGGACCTCACTAAAGGCAAGGAAGGAATGCTGAGAGTAGTGAAAATAGCTTTTCTCAGGGAAGAACACACTAATTGATTATCTAATACACAACGGTCTTCATTGAACACATGCATATGATTAACATTATACAGATTAAATAGATTATATTTAGGAATATATGTATATTATATATAATGTAATAACAATTTTGCAAAATGTCATGAATTTGAAAGAGAGAAAAAGAGGTATATGGAAAGCTTTGGAGGAAGGAAAAGGAAGGAAGAAATGATGTCAATATATTACAATTTCACACATAAAATAAAAAATGAAAAAAAGCTAGTGTAAGCTAACTAGATAATAAAGGATGCAGAAGCTTGAACTCTGCAGTGAAATTTAGGATGAATTAAATTGTTTTTACCACAGGCAAATGTAAGATGATATAACAAAGCAGGAGGAGTCTTGAAGTTTAAATATCCATAATGAAATGAAGCCTGATTAGTCCTGTGTGTAGACTATGTACATAAATGGTGATAAAACACTGAAAAAGTACAATGCAATAAAAAGCTTTGTCACTGGAATCTACATAATGAGGTCTATATTTATAATACATATAGGGTAGAATCAGATAAAATTGTGGAAACATGGTAAATAAATCTACATAAATAAGTCACTTATTATTTTTACTTAGTAAAAAAATTATAAGAAGATAAAAATGTGAACAAAGCACCAGCAATAAGGACTAAAGATATTGGTGCTAAGGATATGGCTCAGCAGCTAGGAGTGCTTGTTGTTTTTCCAGGTAACCTCAGTACTCTTCCCATAACCCATGATGGACAACTCACAATTGCCTGTAACTACCGATGCAGGGAATCCAATGTACTCTCCTGAACTTCTATACATAAGGTGCTCATGTAGATACATTCACATAATCATAAATAAAACAAAGCTTTTTTGGTTGTTTACCAAATGATGGAGGAAGGACATTGGTTAATTATAATAAAGAAACTGCCTTGGCCCATTTTATTGGTTAGAACATAGGTGGACAGACGCAGGTTGGGATCCTCCCTGGTGGGCCACCTCGTGGGCTGCGCAGAATATTGGAGATGGGTTAGAACAATATGTGGGAGCTAGCCACTAAGAGGCTGGAACTGGCCGGGCCAGGCGGTGTTTAGAGGAGTGCAGTTTCCATGTAATTGTTTCGGGCATAAGCTAGCCATGCGGGCGGCCGGGTGCCGGGGACGCAGCCCCCCGCTCCTCCATCAACAACCAAATCCCAGCAAGAAGTTGATAGGCAGACATTTTGAATGTGCATATCAAGTTAGCAAGCAAACCCCAAATATAGGAGGGAAGAAAAGGGTGGAGGGAAAGAAAATGGATGGGAGAAGAAGAGGGAAAGATGAGAGAAAATCAACAGCAGAAACCTTTCAGTCATTTGGAATCCTAACCTTGGAGTTAGATGTGGATATGAAAATGAGGTAATTTCTCTCTCTCTCTCTCTCTCTCTCTCTCTCTCTCTCTCTCTCTCTCTCTCTCTCTCTGTCTCTCTGTCTCTCTCTTCTCTGTCTCTCTGTCTCTGCCTCTCTCTCTCTCTTTCTCTCTCACACACAAATATAACATATATTATATATAGTAATATATAATCATCCATTATATATAATCATCCATTTGATATATTTATATACTCTTTATTATGCCCCTAGCAGTCTAATAAACTTTAGAGTAAAGCAGTAAATGAGAAAGACAATGGTCCCTTATTCATAGAATTGTATATTAAATGATGAAGAGAGGTAATGCAAAAATAAGTTGACTTTAATCTCAGGGGGAGGTAAATGCTATAAGAAGTAGAATGCAATCATGTGACTGAGCCAGCTTGGTAAATGTTCTCTGAGGGCTACCGTTGAAGCTGCATTGAAGAAGCAACAGCGGGGTATGCAGCAGGGCAGCGGGTACAAAGATCTGAGGATGAGGTTGCTGCAGCTCTACAGATAACAGGGAGAGAAAGCAAGATAAGTACAGTCAAGTAAGCAGAAACAGGCCATTCGGAGCTTCATGAGAGTGGCTTTTATTTAAGTTAAATGGAGGATAATTGGAAGTTTTTGGTTTTCCCATTTTCTCATCTTATTTTCAGTTGTTCATGTAACATTTATTTTTAATGACTACATATTAGTCCAAATGTAGGCCTAATTGAGTTCCAAATAGCATAAAGTGTATAGACCATTTCCTTCTTTCACAATGATATAAAAGTAGTAATTAATAATAAAATACCAAAAAATAACCCAGTACTTAAGCAATTTTGAAAGAAATCTCTCTTATAATTCCATTAACTCATGAGAGTTGCAACTATAATTTCTGCCTATTTTTTAAATAATTGAACTTTAAAAAAAAAACCTTCATTTTAGCTATGGGTCAGCCTTGGTAGCATGCTCAACTCTTCTCAAACTAAATAAAACTCCTATACAAGATTTGTGGCCTGCAGGAGCAGATGTTCTTTCTGTTTCATCTTAAGTATCCAGACAGCCAGATACAATTGTTGCAAGCCTGGTTTGTGTTTTAATTCTTTGAGTTGTCTAGTGAAGGTTATTATTTTCTTAAATTTACTCACCTGTCTTTATATACATTATATTAAGTACATCAGAATGATTATGAAGGCATAGGTAGAATGTGACAGAACTTTGGCATAAAAGGATTTTTATAATTGAGTGAGTTTATCTATTTATCTAGTGACCTATGTGACACTGGGATGTAAGGGAGAAATAAACCTTGGCAGGAATGACTTGTTTCAGCATCTGCTACTACTCATACTCTCTAATACAAAAATTAAGATACTTACTGTAGTTTAGTGAGTATTGAAAAATGATAATAAAAGCATTAAAAATACAGCCACTTAGGTAATTGGGATCTTTCTGCCCTCTTTTCGACCACTTTCTTTCAGTCATACATTCAGGAATTGTGGTGGGAATATCTCCATTGTTTCTTAGATTCCTGGAGTATGTTAATCTCTGGTTTGTGTCCAGTTGTGGCTATCTGGTACATTTACTATAAAGAAGCTTATTTCATGACTGGCAGTAGCTACACTTAATTGTTGGTGAAAGGATGCGATTTAGAATATAATAGGTATTAACCCTAGTCTAACAAAGTGGCAATAGCAGATTACTTTCTAACTGACCATGGCTTCCCTAGACCCAGAGCACTGATTATTATCTAGTACAAAGCATGATTTCCCTCCTTTTAGGTAGACTTTTTATCCAAGCATACAACTCTTTCACACACTTTGCTTTGCTGAAGAGAAGTATTTGTGGTTAACAAGGACTTTATATCACCCTATGTATTGACTCTGCAGCACCCAATACTTTGAATCTACACCACTCTATATATTTATATTGCACTACCCTACATAGTCCCTCTTTATCACCACACATGTTGAAATTGTAACCTCTTACATTTTGACTCTGTACCAACATGCATATTCAGTCTGTATCACCCCAATTGAGCCTATACCATCAAGAGTACATTTTGCACAACCTACATATTGACTCTTTATCATCATACATATTGAACCTATTCCACACTACACATCGAGTATAGAAGAGGCAATTTGTGTATATTTTCAATATATTAATCTACAGGAAATAGAAAGTTGTGCTGGAATATGATGGGAAGAAGATTATACCTCTGGAAGGATTTGAACTGGGTGAATCCTGCAATAAGGAAAAGACTCTAGATAGAGTTAGATAATTAGAAACTTCATAGCATTTTTGCCCTTATTTTTGTTCTACTTGAAAGGTAGACAGTGTTTGCCATTGATCAATAACCCCCCCCCAGTACCCTCAGACTTAAGCAGCTAATATTTTGCACCCTGGTTCAAATTAACTCTCAGCTAGATGCAGTAGAAAATATCCTCCTGGAATTATTGCTTTTCAATCATCCCCTTGCCTTACCTTTTCTATAGTTATAGTTAGGATTAGTCAATTTATCACATTCTTAGTCATATGAGAGGCACTAGTTCCTAAATTTTTGCAATGATTAATTAAGCATATATGGACCTTGACAATTTTAGAACTCTTGGAAATGATTTCTCAATAAATATTTTCTCATGATTTCTGCTTTCATTATCTATATGCATGTCTTTGCTTATATACTTCCTAGATTATGCAGTTTGACTTCACCCTCTACGTGCTGAAAGTTTTATCCTCCTTCAAAGTTAGATAAAATGCTACAAAGCAGTGTAGTTGCCTGTGATAATCACGGTCAGAATTAATCATTCTCTTTTGTGCATTATTGAAAAAATTTAGTTACATTTTTATTTTAGCTAGTATTTAGATTGTTTATTTCACTCTCAGAAATTAGATTGTAAGGTTAATGATGGCAGAGACCAAGGACCATTTCTTATGCATCTTCATAATTCCAGAGTGCCTTTGACTGATTATTTAAGCCAGACATGCTTTTCAAGTGAACTTGGAAGTTGAAGATGGGACCTAGGCCACTAAAGACATAAATTATAATGCAGACTATGATCATTTAAAAAGTATTTTGTCCTCCATGAGAGTTACCTTGATTTCTATGGTAACCTATTTAAGGTCAGCTATATCTAAGGTCACTTTTTTTCTATTTAGCAAAGCCACACAAAATTAAAGAGAGTAGCATTAGGAAAAGGAATTTTATGCAATTATTTCTGTAGAGTTATAGTAAATTTACATATTATATATATTTGTGTATGTATTTAAAAAACTGAGCAGTCACTTTACTCTGAAGGTAATTTAATTGTTATATATTGCATACCTAGTAAAATAGTTAATATATGCCTACTGTCAAGGAAATTTCTAGGTTAAATCAAGGACAGACACATGTAAACCTAATGTTAAATAGAAAGCTAAGAGTTCCAATGACTTTCACAGTGATTTTCTCAGAGCTAACAACTGCTAATATTTATTAAATTACTACTCTGTGGCGATGTCATGCTCAAAACTTTATATAAATTAACTTGTAACACTGAAACTCATTTCCCTGAGTTGGTAGGTGGTATCACTAGCCTGACTGTCACTTAAAGCATGGTGGCAGGACAGATGAGGAAAAGGTGGATTCTCTTGTTGTCTGGATGTCAGTCCTTATTCACAAAGAATGAAGCTTGAGAGGCAGAAAATGAGAGGCTTCCAGTACCAAGTTTGACAAATGATCCCTTGGCCAGGTGATAAGTTATGCTAATAATCTTGCATGGATTGGATTTTAAATTGTCTCCAAGATTCATGTATCAAAACCTTGGTTACTGGCTTGTGGGGCTACTGGGAGTTGGCAGAACCTTTAGAAAAGAAACAGTAGAGGAAATTTAGTTTTTTGGGGGGCATGACCTTGAAGAACGTATTCAAACGTTAGCCTTCTGTCTTTTTCTCTTTGCTTCCATAGATAGGATAGACCTGTGCAATGAGCTGAATTTTTTCACCGCATCCCTGCAACAATGGATCACCCCTCTCTAGGGAGACCTCTGAAACCGTTCTCTAAGGCAATCCACCCATCAGACACTAAGTTTCTTAGGTTTGGTTTTTGTTTTTGTTGTCACAGCAATAGGAAGCTGACTAATGTACAGGCCCTTATATAATACGTAATAACGACAGCATTGCCTTCTTCACAAATTCTGGAGTTTTCTTGCCCCAAATCCATACCATCACAAATCACGATAAAAGAAAATCAGATAAATTCCAAAAAGATGATCATACTAAAGTGTAATTGTGGGGCTAATAGACCAGCTCCAGCCCCTACCCAGAGTCCCAAGAGTGGAATGTTTCTCAGGAATGAAGGGGGTATAAATAATTTCTATAATAGCTTTACACATACAGGCTAATGCTCTTTATTTCAAGTGTTCATCATTGTTCTGTTTCTACTCTAATAACCCTGCCCTACTTCTAACTTCTCCTACTTCTAAAAACTCTTCCCCTAAAGTAGACTTGAAGTGGTAAGGAGCTGAGCTGCTACCATGGCAACACAAAGGTCCAATAATATGAAAACCTCTACCAACCTGGGGATGTGTGTGTTTGTTTGTAAAGTGCCCATGACAACTTTGGGACTCAGATCATCTTCACTGGCAAGTAAAGATCTTAGTAATCTTGGTTGAATATTTGTGACGCTGACCTTGTGTAAGCTGTAAAGTTTTCTTTTTACAAAAAGCCTTTAGTCTAGTTGAACTTGAAAAGGAGCTAAGTTAGTAAGGCAGTCTTTTAGTAGTCTTTGTGGGACACTAAATCTAGTTATGAAGCACATCCCAGTATATGTACTATATATCAAAGCTATACAGCTAAATGATTAACGAGTTTGACCATCCACGAATACGTACGCCCATAAGATTGAGATGCAATAATAAGATTGCATGTTCATACTGTATGAAAATGCATGGTAATGGGGAGTTATCAGAGCTGTTATTGCACAAGCAAAATTACAGATGAAAGCAACAGTTTTCAGAGTAAGATGTCATTGCATCATGGCCGGCAAAGAGCTCATGACAAATGCTCCTGACTTATAATTGGTCAGCGTTCATCAAAACTGCCAAGGTCGTTAAAAGTAAAGTATGTTACAAGCAAATTGGTAAGTCAAGAGCAACTTAAGTTAATGAGAGTAAATGTGAGGTGGTATCTGGATGGGATTTCTGGAGCAGAGCGAGCACACTGAGTAAAATATAATGACATCTGACTAAACTTTGGGCCTAAGTTAATAATATGATGAAAATTTAATTTGAGAGATAATAAAAGTGACTTCCATACCAACAAAAAAGTTCTTGGGAGATGTAATTAAGATGAAGTTGGATTAGGGTGCACTTGAATACAAGGACTGACATCATTATGAGAAAGTTCTAAGAGATACAGTCATACAGAAGGAATATGGCCAAGTGTGTCCAAAAGCAAAACTTGAGGTGACACGGCCACAGGCTAAGAGACTCTCAGAACCAATAACCAGGAGCTAGAGATAGGCAAAGCAAGATCTCTCCAGAGTCATCAAACTCTTCCTGACAGCGAGAGTACCTTGTTTACAAAGCCCTCAGAACCATAGAAGGGTGGGATTCTCCTAAGCAAACCCATCTAATTTGTAGTAATTTTATGGCTACCCTAGGAAAGACTATAACCACTGTAGCAATGTAAGATGTTAATAGCAGTGGAAGGTGCAAGTGTGTGTTTGGGCTAAAGGTGATAGACCTGCTACAAGCTGCAACATAATACAGTAATTGCTCAGCCATCTTTTCACAAGCAACTAACATATCAGAACCAAAGGATCTTTTAAAGGCTAAACCGAAAGGCAAGGCTTTGGAGTTATTGCTTTGTGAATAAGTGGCTGTCCTTTGCTGTAGAGTTTTCACTGTGGCTGACTTCCCTTTCTGTTACATATTTGGGAATTAGTTCCCTGGTCCAGAACAGTTTCCCACTGCAAGGCCTCGTCCTCTCTCTTATGTAAACGCAGAGATCTGCCTTCCTACAGTTACCTTTATCAGAAGGCATTTGGTCAGTATTTAGGTAAAGAACGTCCCATTTAGATATTTCCAGATGTCCACAGACATAGAATTTACTACCTGCCCAAAGCTACTGTTCTGGTTTTATCCCACTTAAAAGATTCCTAACCCCTTATGATCACTGTCACCTCAGTTTACTGATGATTTTTGTTCTGGACTCTCAAGAACAGCAGAAAATATAACTAACTGCATCCCAGAGAAAGACCCACAATACCCACGATCAGAACAATTGACAACAGCATAGCCCGGGACTGATTATTTAGAGGCCTGGGTCTCTTCTTTGCTTAGAGCAGTGAGTGTAACTCCAGACCTAGGTGTTTAGAAACTGCAGCATCCGATGTATGTGCTGTATGATCAAGAGCCATTAGCTTCCCCCTGACTGTTTACATAGGTTGCCTGGTTACCTGGTAACATCTCTGCATACTGGGAGAAAAGAAACAGCACACTGATTTAAAAAACAATCTGTGCCCTATTCATAATTTTACTGAAAATAAACTTTTTAATCTTTTTTCTCCATCAAAAAATGTAGCATAGCACACTAACCTTCTCCTCTAGAATTCCCTGATGATATAATTTTTTTCTTAACTAACTTTGGCCATTAAGGAGTTTGCTGGATGTGTACTAGCCACTCCCATGTGTGTATGAAAACCCTTATCTGTTTTTCTATGGGACAAAAGAATTCCAGTCCTGGAACTTGCTGGGGAATATGACTGGGAACATTTGTAGTGGATAGAATGTAGAATGATGTAGAACTGAGAGCAATGTGGGCCAGGGAGAATAAGTAATGGGTGGAACAAAGAGAAGTGGTGGATTGAAGAGAGAATAAAGAGACATGGACAGATGATTCCTGTTGTGAGTAGACTTCTTTACCCTCAGATTTTTAACCCCCCTTTAACTATTTGTGGTGTTTTTAATTGAACGCTGTAATCAGACGGGTGCTTTTCTGTACTATATACTATTTTTTCTGTCAATCCTACTTGTCTGAAATACGAAGTTTAGTAAGTAAAACCAAATCAAGAAAATGAAAGAAAAGGGACCATGAACTACCACATCATTAGCCAATGTATCTGTAATAAAATATAAAAAGTGATCATGCATGTAACTGAGAATGTGGAGATATTGGAAGTTTAATACCCTGTGGGTGGGAATGTAAAATGATGCATTTGCTCTGGAAAACAATCTGGAATCTGGACCTAAACATATGTAAAAATGAATACACATCCACACAAAACCTCACAAATGTGTGTGGAGAAATTATTTATAATAACCAAAAAAGTAGAAACAAACCAAATGTCCATCAATCTATTAATGGGTAAAATAATACAATATACTCATAAGGCAGTGTCTTCTTCGTACTTATGCTTAGTACTCTAATTAGCTGGGCGGTGAGGATGGTCACAGGGGCCAGGTATTTCTTTATGGCTCTATTCATTTGCAATGTCCAGAAGAGCCAATTCCATAAGAAAGAAAATGGAATAATTATTGTCTATCATGGGAAAGCGGAAATAGAAGTGGAGAGTGACTGGTAAGGGGTGCAAGTCTTTCAGGAGGTAACAAAAATATTTAAAGTTGCTTGCGGTGAAAGTTTTGCTACTCCTCATACAAGCATGTAAACTGTGCGGTATATGATTTATATATCAATTAGGGTTTTTTGTTTGTTTTTTTAGATGTGCCTCAGATAAAACATGTACCTTGGCTATTAAGTGACAGAGCCAGAATTGGAGCTAAGTGTCCTCTTGGCTACTTTCTATAGGGTATCTTCTCTCAAACTTACATAAAACACTGAGGCGGACAAGTTCCACGGAAGAGGGAAGCAATCACACTGGTGACTTTCTTCACCCCCTTTGCTCAGAGTTGCTGCTGGTAACAGACAAGGGCAGGCTCCGAAGGAGAAATGTCATTAAATCCCTGATTACACGCACAGCCTCCTGGAGAGAAGGAGACTTATTTTTTCTCCTTTTGCAATTCCGAGAAGGGTTATATTTAGGGGAGCAAGAAAAGAAGCCTACTCAAAGGAATATGATAAACACATTCCTGGTACCCGCTTAAGTTATTTAGATGCATGACAAAGCATCATTTAAAACTAACTTAAAATGAACTCTAATGAGGCAGCATTGCCTTCCGTGTCACAGCCTGTCAAACGCCTGCTTCTCTTTCAAGCTAGGTGCTGCATGCCTGTCAAGCAAAATCAAGACTTGTCCCCCAGTGGCTAAAGTGTTTATACATGTAGGAAGACTTTGTCAGGGTGGGTTCTGTTCAACAATGATGTTTTTCAAATAATAGCAACCGGACTCCGTACTATGAATGAACCTCACTGCCACAGTAGTCTTCCCCTGGCCGATATACTGGATGGAGGAGTCAAGGGGGGGCATCCTTCTGAAGCATGGTGCTGAACTAACTGGCTAGTCATTGAGCCTGGGGCAGGCCCCTAAGAATGAGGACGCAGAGAAAATAGAATCTTATGGGGCATGTTTAGCAGCACGCAGCTGTGCAGGCATCTGAGTGTATGGACAAGCAGGCTTCACCTCAAGAAATGCTGTACGAGTCATTCTAAGGAGTTGGACCATTGTCTAACAGGCCGTGGGCCTCACATGGCTTTGTGACAGAGAGAAACCATTTAACATTGGAAAAAAATTGTACTGAATGATTTTGCAGTGTTGATTTGAGTAAAATATGGGAGATAATACTATTTGAATATCACTCACAAAAGTGGGCTCTGTTACAATTTTGTTTATTGAGTAACTATAGAGACTGCTATATGCAGACTTGGGTTCAAGAAGCATTCTGCTTCTGACAGAGTGTGTGTTCAAATGATAAAGTTTTGTAATCACTGTTTTAGTTCTTCTACGGTAAAAGTAAAGCTAAAATAGTACTTCCTTTCTAATATTTGAATGAAAGGAAAATAAGATAAAGAACACAAGTCTTTATTTTACTTTGTTATAGATGAATAAGATGGTCATGAACAGTGAGTATTGAGACTGATTCTTTTCTTAAGTAAATATTCTACTTAAATTGTGTGGGTATGTGCACAAGTGCAGATGCCATGGAGCTAGACGATGCCAGGTGCCTTGGAGCTAAAGTTACAAGTGGTAGTGAGTCATCTGATGTGGGTTTTAGAAAATAAACTTAAACCCTCTCTGAGAGCAACAAGCATTATTAATTACTTACTAAGATAGCTCTCTGCACCCCAAAGAATGGTACTCAATGCATTAGGAGCTCAATGATGGAACATGCCATGAGTCATAGGCCCATAAGCAGTAAGATTGAATTAATCTTGGTGGCCATTGCAATGGCATTGAAAAATTTGTCAGGTATTCATATATCTCAGAAATATAAATTTTTGTGTTGCTAAAGAATGAACTATAAATTCCAGAAATTTAAGAAATTCACAGAATAGTCAGAAATTACACTGAGAAGAGAAACCAATTAGTTAATCAACCAACTATATATGAGTATCTTATTTTCTCTTCAATTTGACATCCAGTGAGTCCCTATCAGTACTAGGCATTAGCACCAAGGAGAAGCTCAAATGGCCATTCTTTTAGATAGCAGAACTGTCAGGAAAATGTAGTCTAGGAAAACTCACACTGACAAGAGAAGGAAGAATTCTCAATGATTATCATCTGAACAGAGATCCTAATATAAGAAAATGTGAGTCGTATTCAGAAATAAGGCATAGAATTGCCTGGCATGTAAAGGTACATCACTCTATAGAAACAAATATTAGCCTCAAATACAGATTTTGCTTTTTATTTTATGTATAATAAGGAACTCTCTGTCATGATATAAAAATGGAATTCTAATGAATGAGCTAGTTTCATTTATTTTATGTGTCAAATCTTGCAGATTAGAAGAGTCATGGGCAAAGTTAGAAACAGTGCAAAACACACTGTATACTGGAATACTGTATATATACTGGTATAATCCAGCAGGGACCCTGGATTATTACATCAGGAAGAGAAAAGAGATCTTGTGAAGTTGAATATAAAGGAAATGATGATTTATTGTTGTGAGAAAAGGCAATGGCAAGAAGGCAGGAACTTTACCTTTGTATCATAAGTGATACAAAATTGCTTTGTGAACAAGAAAACATTATGTAAATATATGACACTTCCCACATATTTTCATTCTGTTTGAGAGATACACCAAGCAGAATAAAATACAATGATGCAGACCCAATTCACTGGTCTTTTGGCCTCTGAGGAAAACTCCCACTTACACAATGCTTTAGCATGAAACGGCAGAGTTGAACTTGGATCAGCTCCACTTTAAAATATAGTTTTCCATAGGCAGGTGCATCTCTTGCAAGCATGACTGCAAATAACCTCAGTGGCAAAATCATTGAACACCAGTGAAGTTTCCTCCAAACATACCTTATGCTTTTTGCTGAACATATTGCAATGGTCAAAAACATTTCTTCTCTCATGGTAAATGTCATTCACCAAGCTCTTTAAGATGTTGACTCTGTTGTAGGAATCCATAAATTTGGAAACGCAGGACAGGTTTGCTGTTCCTTGATGTTGGAAACTGGAACTCACTATGGAGTACTTGTTTAGTTTCCTGAATGGCCCTTAGTTTCTTAGGACACGTGGGCATTTGACAAAATAACCTTATTTAAGGCAGACACCTCTTACTTTGCTTAATGACCCGTGTCAAGTGCTAGTGCGACAATAGGAATGCAATAGATAAATGTTCACAATTTGCATGCGTCACTTTCTTCCTGATTACAAAGTTGAAAATAAGTGACTCTGGGTAACCAGGAACGAGCAGGAAATGCAGTGCTTCCAACCCCTTGTCCAGTAGTACAACTAAGACAAGACCTTTATTCCTGGATTTCTCGGAATCAGTCTAAAAGCACAAAGTACTGCAACACCATCACAAGTGTGGTCCTTAGAAAGAGTCTATGCTAGAAAACAGTCAACCGAGATTCATATTAGGCAGAAAGACTTGGGGCTACTTGCAAATGTGGGAAATTCAGCTCTTTTCCATTTTTTTTTTTTTATAATTCTCATCAGCCTGGACGACTTTGGGGAAAGGGAAGCTATGAGAGAGAGAACAAGGACTTGAAAAAAATGTTAGAATCCCAATCAACTAGTATATAAGTCTGTAGCATGGATAAATGATTATATTTCTTTGAATCTGTTTACACCATCCTCCTTTATAAAATGGACAGGCTACATTATCATTGTAATAGTAAAAATTAAAGATAAAACATGAAGGCATTGACATTGAGCAGATGCTTTTATTTAGTGATTTTACTTTTTTACATGATATTTCCCCTTCCCCCTGTATCTCTGAAGGTAAAGGTGAAAGTTTACCGAGAAGTGAGTGTGAACCATACCTCGAGGGTTTCCCTAACTCACTGTGGTGAATATCCTCTGTTTGGTCTCTGCTTGAGACCATTTAGTGAGTCCTGAACAGGGAAACTTGAAGCTTACTTCTTTGTTCATTAATCCCCAGTGGTGTGTGGAATCCAAAGTAAGGTTTTGCTGTCATAAATTCAACTTTTAAGAATCAGATGTGTTCTGATTTCCCACTAGGGACTGCGGCCTTGGGAATAAATTCCTTGTTTCAGGGCTTCCTGCTGTGGGGGAGAGTGGCTGTCACTGAATTTCTTGTCAAATACGTTGCTTAGCCATCAGTATTTAGTCCGGAGGGACCTCAAGTTGGGAGCATCAAAACAGAGAGGCGTTAAATAGACCATGCTAGCTTCTTAGCCCCATGGCTGGCTCACACAGGCCCACTGGGAATTCTCCCCTCCCTGGATCACTCAGGTGATATCCTGTAATTCTCGTTACATTCTCCACAGACTCTGCCTAAGAATCCACTGCATTTACCTAATGTTTAAATAATGACTATTCATGGCCAATACTGGTAAATGCTTGGCCATTTGTCTTTAGAATTATCCAATGAAGAATATATCAGCAATTTGAATTTAAAGATGAAACTTAAGTTCTGAGATGTTGAATAACTTGTACAATTACCCACACAGCTTGGCAATATAGGATTTAAGCCCACATTGACATACAATACTTTGGAAAGGATGCTATGGTTTAAGAGTTCTGAATCCTGGCATGTTAGGCACTCCATCTTGATGTTAATGATATTGATCTCTGTTGACTGAGTTTTCTATCCTACCTGGTTCCCACAGTCGTTAAGTCCCAAAGAAATCACACAGAGGTCTACATGAACTATAAACTGATTGGCCCATTAGCTCAGGCTTCTAATTAACTCTTATAACGTATATTAGCCCCTTATTCTTGTCTATGTTAGCCACGTGGCTTGGTACCTTTTTCGGTGAAACAGTTATATATGGCTTGCTCTGTGGCTGGGTCAGGACTACAGAATGGGCTTTCTTCTTCCCAGAATTCTCCTGTTCTCATTGACTTGCCTCTGCTTCATGTCTGGCTGTACCACCTATACTTCCTACCAGGTTCCTGGCCAATCAGCATTTTTTTTAAATACAATTGACAGAATACAGACCATTGTCCCACACCAGGTCTCTGCAAAACATCTCCTTGATAAAATCTTGTCTTGTCTACTTTTCATTAATTTGATGAGTTTTTGTTTGTTTGGTTTTTTTTTTTTTTTGATTTAACTTTGAAAGATACTATGAGAACCAAGAGGTACCAAAGCAGAAAAATAGTGTTTTTTTTGTTTTTGTTTTACCCACGAATAGAGTGATGATAGTTGATTTTTTATCACCTTTTCCCTGCTTAATACTGCTAAGATTTCTTTGTGTATAAGAATTCATTGAGTTATTGCTTATGCTTTTTATCTTAGCTATTCTGACAGGTGTAAGATGGAATCTTGGAGTTATTTTGATTTGTATTTCCCTGATGGCTACGGATATTAAATATCTCCTTAAGTATTTCTCAGCCATTTGAGATTCTTCTGTTGAGAATTTTCTGTTTAGATATCAACCCCATTTTTAATTGGATTATTTGATTTGTTAATACCTACTTTTTGAGTTCTTTATGTATTTTGGAACTCAACCCTCTGTAAGATGTAAAGTTGGTGAAGATCTTTTTCCAATCTGTAAGTTGTTGTTTTGTTCCATTGACAGTGTCCTTTGCCTTACAGAAACTTTTCAGTTCCATGAGGTCCTCATTACTGATTGTCAGTCGGTGCCTGTGCTATTGGTGTTCTCTTCAGGAAGTTATCTACTATGCCAATGTGTTGGAGATTATTTTCCACATTCTCTTTGACCAGGTTCAGTATATCTGAATTTATGTTGAGGTCTTTGTTCCGATTGGGCTTGAGTTTTGTGCAGAGTGATAGATTTGGATCTATTATAATTCTTCTATATGCCACCATCCAGTTAGACCTGCTCTTGTTTTCATTGTGTAATTTTGGCTTCTTTGTTGAAGATCATGTGTCCATATATTTGTGGATTTATTTCTGGGTCTTTGATTCAATTCCATTGATGCACCTGTCTGTTTTTATGACAATAACATTCTCTTTTTATTACTATAGCTCTGTAGTAGTGCTTGAAATCAGGAACGGTGATGCACAAGAAAACTCACAGAATCAACCATGAACCCAGGCATTCTGCATAGACATTACAGTTACATAGCTTGATCCTCTTGTGGAACTCCTAACAATGGGAGCAGGCACTGTCTCCAACTCTTTTACTAGTATTTAGGACCCTGTTTCTCATACTGGGTCACCTTGCCCAGCCTCAATATATATGGGGATGTGCTCAATTCTACTGCAACTTGATATGTCATGGTTTGTTGATACTCGTGGAAGAACTGCCCTGTCCTAAACAGAAAAGGAGGAGGAATGGATTGGTAATAGAAACAGAGTGGGGGGTGGACTGGAGTGACTGGGAAGGGAGGAAGGAGGGGAAACTGCAGCTGGGATGTAAAATAGATAAGTTTATTTTAAAACATAAATCAGTGACTCTTCCTGACCCCTAGAGAAGTTAGGTATCACTATCTCTTAGTTAAAGATTTAGTAAGAAGTGATCAGGAGATTAGGCAACCTGTCTGCTCAGGAAGGTTCTGATGGTAAACAACAGAAACATAGGCCAGTGAGTTTGATTCTGGAGGACATTTAACTGCTCCTCCACACAGGTCCAGTTTTTACATTCTCTTCATACACCATTAGAAGGAGAAAGGGACTTAAAGAAATAATAGCTCCCTCTTTTGTGTGGCTTTATTGCTTCTTATTTTTTTTTCTGTTCTTTTAGAGAGAAGACAGAACGAGCAAAGACATGAGGAAGCAAATACTTCAGAAGCCCATTTAGACGACGGAAGGCCTGCCAAGGAAAGGTTACTGCGGCAGCATTGCTGGAAATAATTTTAAAACAGATTATCCAAGCACATTAAGGGAAAGACATGGAAAGGGCTGCAGGAGCTGCCAAGAGTCATACTTGATTATTTCTGGAACCGTCCGTTGCTAGGGGTTAGGATACACTGAGAGATGTCTCTCTATCTTTGCCATCGACTATCTGCCTGCCAGGAGAAAAGGCATAAAGATGAGAATCAGAGACCTCATGCCCATGGGAGATAACAAACAAAAACGTTCCGATGCCAACGAGTCTTCTTGAAAATCGTGCTGTTCCCTCTGGTTACACAGATAGAGGTCAGGGAATGGAGTCCAGTTGTGAAACATAAGTGGGTAGAACCAATTTCTGTGTAACCAGTGTGTTTCTCTTTCAAATCCCGCTACTCACAGCTACGTACCGTGCAGAGAGAAGAACATCTATCTACAGTCATCACGAAAGGTCATGATCCTTTACCAGCTTGACTTTTGGAAGAATAAATATATCCATGAGAGCCTGAGTTTTGATACACTGTTTGCAGACAGCAGCCTACGATGTAAAGACCAGGAGGATCTTGTGAAAAAGCATATTACCAATCCTCATAATCTGACTGGAATTCAAAAGGCCTGGGGAGGGAGACAGGATTCTTAAGGGAAAAGATTAAATTAAGGGATTTTTCTTCCAAGAGGTCTTCAGATACCATTTTGAAAACACCTGCTAATGACTCTACAATTATAAACATCCAGGTTTGTCTACTCCCTTAGACCTACCACCCTCAAAGTCCTATGGAAAGGCGCCAGTTGTAGCAAACAATAACATGATTTATTAAGGAGGGACCTGTGATGGTCATCCAAAGGGGAAAAGGATAGAGAAAGGTAATCAGTGAAGGAAGCACACTGGAAGCCACAGCCACTCAAAGGGACGAACAGGAATGCCCATTCAGAGCTGTTCTACACTAAGCTAAAGAAACTGGCCCTCCTATCTCCCTGTACACAGGCACAACATGCCTGCCACAAAAAAAAAAAAAATCGCTAGCCTTCAGCCATGGTGATCCACATAAAGACTGCCAGTTCACGGCTCTTTGCCAGCAGCCTAAGGTAGATCTTAGTAGAAGCCCCCAGCATGCAACACCCTGCATATGAAATTTTTTCTGTTTTGATTTCAGTCCCATTCTTGCATGCACCCAGGCAGAAAAACAGAAGTGTAGATATGATATGGTTATAAAGAAAATAAAGTATGTTTACCCAGGGGTCAATCCCAGCTCCAGCTTCCAAAAAATTCCCATACATTCCACGAAGCACAGATCAGTCATAGCCTCTCTGCAGAGCTTTATGATACTTGCCACATTTTACAATTAATCTTTCCTTAGGGCTGTTGCTTTGCTATGGAGAGTTCCCTTGATGTGCTTCTCTTAGCCCCTGGTAGGCTTATTTTGTAAGGACCATGTCAGATTAATTTCTGTATCCCCCACATCTAATGAGTCCACACATGCAGTGTGTACTGCATGAATGAATGAACAAATGGCTCATTGACTGGCCACTGAACGATTAAGAGAGAGGAACATTGAAGATAATGCTCATATGCCCACAGCATCTTCCTCCTGTAGTCTAGAGAAAGATGGGTAAGACATTGTATCTCAAAAGAACTGTCTTAAACAAGCTATAACACAAGGACCCCTGTATCCTATTCACAGACAGTTGAATTAAAATTGTGGATAGAAGGATGGAGAACCTGTATTTTCTAGCAATTCTACTGCCAACAAACTTCTTGGTCTATTTGGGAACAGGTGGTGACTGAAAAACTTTGAATGAGTTTCAAAAATAGAATGAAAATCTTTACAACGTGCTTCAAGTTGCAGACTTCTTTTCTACTCTGTTTCTCTAAGACTGGTACCTGCCCTGCCAGCTTCCTGCTGTGAAAGTATAGGATATCCAGAGAAAGATGTCAAATGGTGAACAAGAAAGCTAGTGGAATTGACCAAGGTATCATTAATGATTTTAAGGAACTGAAACTTGCCCTGCCTCCTGAGTAATTTAAATTCTGACCCAAAGTTCCCAAGCCGTTCAGTGTAAGCATGACCCAGATTACAAAGCCCAGTCACACGTCTGGATTCCCAGCTAGCTGTCCTGCCTCTGTTACACGAGAGCCCCTGCTTTCCCTCCGATCTCGTGCATGAGCAACTCTGAAGGGGAACAAGCAGTGGTGACAACAGGTCACTGAGCACGAAGAGAAGAAGGGAATGTGATAAGTCGCAGAAGCTCCTTATCCATCCATAGAAATGCCTGAGGAATCCACGTATTTGAGGGCCTGGTGCCATTACAGGTTCCTGACAGTTTCTTTTAGATGTGTCCCAAGGGAGCGAGTATCAGAATTTCCTACTGAGGCCATGTATAGGTGATGGAAGCTGTTGTTTGTTCAAGCAGAAATGAAGAGCTTAGAAATATAATAAATATAATGAAGAATTTGGCTTCTCCTCAGTGTTTCTTTTATGTAAGATTTACAGAGCTTGAAACTTTCAGAAGGCAGTAGAGGGGAGAAGGGAGGACTCAGTTTCTGGCATCTACTTGCTTCGCTTTGAATGAAGCCAAACACTGTTTCACTACAAACCAGTGTTTAGCATAGATGATTTTCCAAGAAGAAACCTAACTTCTCTTGAAATTCTATTACCACTTTATATATAAACCAATAAGAAACCCTATTGTTTATTAAAAAAAACACTACTATGAAGACAATAAAGGGGAAATTTACCAACAATAAGTAAAATAGTATGTGTGTGGGGTGTGCGTTTACGTGCACCAAGGAGCACTTCAAAATAGAAAAGACAAAGTAGACAAATGAAAAAGAGAGCTAATGTCCCCAAATAACTGATCCCACATGCATACACATCACTTAGCCTCTCCCAGTAGTAGAGCTGCTGTCTGCCTACAGGATGAAGGACTCAAGGCTCATTGATTTAACTCATTCATTGAGGGAAGCCCTCAGATTCCTGCTCAATCCTTTCCTACTTGATGCAGCCAAATATAGAGGCGAAAAGAGCTGCAAGTGGACAAGAAAGAATGGGGGAAGGAGGTGAAGCGATGGTGGTAGTAAAATGAGCTACTAAGCTTTGCTCCCTGAAAGTGTCTTCAGAAACCCAGGGACTTTGCGGAGTGTGTCCTGTGTTGGCCATTATGGTTTGTAACACACCAATTCAAAGTTAATATCCTAAAATGAAAACAGGCTATTATTTTTTAAAAATCTGACTGATGATCAAGCTGTCCTGATACGGGACATAAGACATTGTTAAAGGTTCCAGGAGGTCAGAATCCCCAATGGTCTCCCAGGTGGAAATTCGTTACAAGCATCTAGCTTGGCTGTGGCTATCAGCTCTGACTGCCGTTCTCCTCATAGACACTTCTACAATGCCTACAAGGTCTCCTCATAATCGAGTGTTGCCTTCCAATTGTCAACAGTTTTAGATGGTAAGTCATAGTAGTTCTGCATGTCTAAAGTCTTTGTTTCACATCAGAGCTCAATTACTCTAAGCCAGTCTGGTGGATAAGCCCAGAGTCAGCTTGAGGGACTGGCTTCAGTCACAGATGCAGGGAGATGTGATTCCGGGGACCCATGTACCACCGAGTCAGGCTCTTTTCCTCCCTCTAGAATTATTGTATGAAACTCTTCAGAGCCTGGATATAGGTTATCTCCACAATTAACAGCAATTGCTAGCATCACTACACACTGGTTAGCTTTTGACTAAGGAATGGATTAACCTTCTCCTGCTTATGACTTTTTACTCTTAAGACTTGCTTCATGCTAAAAAAAATGATTAATGTCTTAATAATCAAGGCAATAGATTGATTGATTGTGAGTGATAGAAAGAGATTCATTGGTATAATAAGTAAATAACAATGTTGACATATATAAATGTTCCACTAAGAAAGCTATTTGTAGTTGCTGATGGCTTCTTTGTCACTGTTAAATGAACATTTTCAACCCTAATCTTACTTGATTTCCCACAAGCGCTCAGTATTGTTGATTATGGACTGATTATCCTCACTGTGAACACACACACACACACACACACATACACACACACACATACAGAGCTCATTTTTCTACTATCTATTGTGGTTGCTCGCTTCTTTTTCCTAACCTTTAAACACTTTTAACCTATGATATTTCTCTCCCCAAGTAGCTGACATCCCAAATCCTTACACCATACAACGTTACCTACAGGCAAATGAATTTCAGATTCATGCAAAGAGCCCAGATATCTCCTCTGGGCTGCAGCTGTACGCATACAGCTAGTTTTTCTGGATCTCTGCTCAGTTATCTCAAAGGAGGTTGGATATAAACTATCAAATGAACTCTACCCCAGATTCTGTCTAATTCCAAGCTATTCTTCCAGGGTTTGCTTCTTTAGTTAATTGAAGAACTTCCTCAAAGAGCAGCGAAGACCGTTGCTCTTTCTCTCATCTCCCCATCAACCACTCACACAACTCGTTCAGTCCATTCCCACTCTTGACTTGTCTTTTTGCTGTTTCTTACTGCAGCACACCAATCCAGGCTAGCTTCATTTCTCACCCGTAATGAAAACAGGAAAACCTTTGCAAGTAGTCTTTCCATCTCATTCCCATACTTCCTCTGTCCTCCTCTGACTTTCCTTCTGTTTTCCTCTGAAGGAATCATTTAAAGCCATACCCAATTTTGTCGTCATTCCATTTAAAACTTTCAGTATCTTTCTATTGATTTCAGAATAAAGATTCACATTTTTACTGTCATTCACCTGATCTTCTGTGATCTTTTTGGCTTCTTTGTCAATTTACCTCTTGCTTTCTGTGATCTACCTGCCTTAGCCTGCCTGTTCCTCTAACATGTAACCATTTCCTGTCTGAGACCTCAGGAGCTTCTTTTTATTTTCTTTTTCCTTTTCTTGCTGACTCTGAACATAGTTCACAGGTACCTATCTTACAGAGACGAGTCTTCCCTATATCTATCAGGTTTCTTCAGCACGGCTTGCTTTTGTGCTCAGAATCCTGTATGTGAATGGTTTTTATAATTATCAAGTAAAAAAGGAAGAGACAAGCAATACTTATATAGAACTTATATTTTAAATTATAGGCATATTTACCTGCATATGTGTATACGCGTGTTTACTGTTTACAGTACTAGAAATGAGGGTGGAGAAAGGGATTGTTCTTTTCCGCTGCAGTCACAACACACTATGGATAAAAGCAACTTGTAGAAAGAGAAGTATATTTGGGTTTATGATCTCAGAGGGTTAAGAATGTATCATGTCAGGGAGGTATAGCAGCAGGCAGCTATGGCAGCTGGAACAGGAATCTGAGAAGTCTGAAACACACACACAAAGCAGATGGAATGTTCTGGAGGTGGTGTGAGAGCCCTCCCAACGTGATCTACTTCCTCCAGCAAGGCTGCGTCTTCTCACAACCTCTGCAAACAATGCCAGCACCTGAGTATGGCGTGTTCAATGCCCGAGCCTATGGAGGTTATGTCTCATTCAAACTACCGTAGTAATGGAATGCACACAACAGGAAAGAATAGAGGCTAATCAAGAGAAGAAACAAACCACCTGGAGTGGGAGAGGAAGCGCCGTGGAAGACAGTGGGGGAGAGAAACAGGTGCAGACATGTATAATGACACATATGTATGAAGATGCCATGATGAAACACATTTACTCATATAGTAAATTTAAAAGTCAAGTGAAATGTCTGAAGAGGAAGCTTGAATATTAGTGCTAAGTAAGATGAAATTGTCAATAACTGTATTAAGTTATAGAGGAAGGGCTTGAAGCTTACTGTCAGAGGATATAATTTTATTAGAATAGAGTGGTATTGTTAAAATAAGGATAGATCTCAGAAGCATTGCTTGAAGTCTCTAAGGCATCTGTTTTCAAGGTTTGTCCTTGAGAAGCATAACTTGTTTGGTTTTGCCAGGATGTGAATTGAGTTTCTGCCAAGATAGCCTTCTACTCACCCAATCAGGTGAAGCTGCGTTAACACTTGAGGCATAGTGAGGGCAATTGATCAGACCACATCATTGTTCATTCACCTTGATGAACCCTTTCTGCCTTGGCCTCCTCCAGAGAGGCCAGCTGAGGAATCTGCTTGCTGCAGCTTCTGAGGGTTGAGTTTACACAGCTCATGATCATTGCTGCCCTCTAAATTTTCAATGGATTCGCTCTCTCTTGGCGGTCTCCACTTCTTCGTCTTTACTCACACCCTGAATTGATTTGTGTACAGATGGGCTTTACATCTGATGAATTGGAAAAACAGTGTTCAGGAGTTTTGCATCAGGAAAGCTTATCTGCATTTTATTGAAAATCAAATGGCTATTTACAAGTGAAAATTCTCAAAATTATTTTGCAGGGCCCTCACTGGAATCATTTTTTTTTAGTTGGTATCTTAACTTGTCTTCCATGAGACTTCTAACCAGGTATATTTCACCAGCAACCAGATAGTGATATGAATTGTCTCCCAACGAAGACACAGAAGGTTTCTAACTCATGACTTAAGGACAGAGATTCCAGCCCCAATCAGTGTTTTTACACCATGAAAACAAAGCCCCAAACATCTTGCATTTAACATGCACAAACTAAAATGAATGAAAACAATACAAATTTTAAATTCACCTGTACATTTTATCCATCTATTTATTCTATTCAGGCAATGTACACTAAGAATGACCTCTGTCCCATGACTTAACGTTAAAGATAAATGTTGAGCAAGCAGAAATAGTTCTTAACTTATGAAGCCCAGACATATTCTTAGAAGGCATACATTTTAAAAAATGTAAGAAATGTGTGCTTGTAGTTGCAATATCTGGAATGAATGAGAGATGTATTATCATATGGGAATATATAGCAGAGCTATTTGGTCCATGCACTAAAGAGTACTGGGAAAGATAAATTTCCTTTTGGATTCTTATGATTTCTCTGATAAAGTTTGAAGTTACGCATCTAGTCCTAATGTTTTCCTAGTAGAATTTTGAAAATATAGGGAAACTTCCTTTATAATTATTCTCCTGTACTACAACACTTTAGTTTTTCCTAAGAGCTATCCTAGCTCTTCACATTAAAACTTGAGGCCCTCAATATCTTCCTTTACCCATGTCAATACTCTACAATAATCCAAAACTATAAAAATGTACTCAGAACCCATGATGATGTCATTTATTTCCCTGTTTTTTCATTGTCCAGCTGTCAGGAGGGGAGGGCACATACTTCTCCCTGCTTTTTGGCTTTTTGCTTTCATTTATGGATATGAAAAGAATAATCTGAGAGAAGAGCTGACCTCTAATGCTATTTGTATAAAATCAAAATTTTAAGACTTTACTAAAGTTCAAATGAAACATAAAAATATCAAAATTAAATCACAGATAAACACTTTAAATAAACTTATAACCTCTAAAGAAATAGAAGCAGTCATCAAAGGTCTCTCAATCAAAAGAGAGAGAGAGAGAGAGAGAGAGAGAGAGAGAGAGAGAGAGAGAGAGAGAAAGCAAGCCCAGGAGCAGATGCTTTCAGTACAGAAATATACCAGAATTTCAAAGAAGAGCTAATACCAATACTCCTCAAATTATTCCACACAACAGAAATTGAAGGGACATTGCCAAACTCTTTTTACATGGCAACCATTTTGACAAAGAAGCTAAAATTATATAATAGAAAAAAGAAAGCATCTTTAACAAGTGGTGCTGGCATAACTGGATTTTGACATACAAAAGAATGAAAATAGATCCATATCGATTTCCTTGCACAAAATCCAAGTTCAAATGGATTAAAGAACTCAACATTAATCCAGCCACCCTGAACCTAATAGAAAAGAAAGTGTGAAGTAGCCTTGAATGCATTGGCACAGGAGACCACTTCCTGAACATAACACCAGTAGCTCAGACACTGAAATCGACAATCAATAAATGGGACCTCCTGAAACTGAGAAGCTTCTGTAAAGGAAAGGATACAATCAATAAGACAATGTCAACCTACACAGAATGGGGAAAAAATCTTCACCAACTCCACATTGGACAAAGAGCTAATCTCCAAAATACACAAAGAACTCAAGAAACTAGATATCAATATACCAAATAATAAAATTAAAATATGGGGTACAGATCTAAACAGAATTCTCAACAGAGGAATCTCAAATGACTGAAAGGCACTTAAGGAACTGCTCAACATCCTTAGCCATCAGGGAAATGCAAATCAAAACAACTCTGAGATAGATTTTACACCAGTCAGAATGGATCAGATCAAAAACAACTATAACTTATGCTGGAGAGGATGTGGGGTAAGGGGAACACTTTTCTGTTGAGGATAGGAATGGAAACATGTACAGCCACTTTGGAAATTAGAATGGCAGTTTCTCTAAAATTGTGAATCAATCTACCAACAATACCACTCAAGCATATACACAAAGGATGTAGATCCATACCACAAAAATATTTGCTTTCAACTATGTTCATAGCAGCATTATTTGTAATAGTCAGAACCTAGAAACACCCTAAATGCCTGTCAACTGAAGAATGGATAAAACAAAAAAAAAGTAGTACATTTACACAATGGAGAATACTCAGTTGTAAAAGACAATGACATTTTGAAATTTGCAGGCAAACGGATGGAGCTAGAAAAAAAAAACATCTTAAGGGAGGTAACCCAGACACAGAAAGACAAACACAATATGTACTCACTCATAAGTGGATATTAGACATAAAGCAAAGGATTACCAGCCTACAGTTCACAATCCCAGAGAAGACAGGAGAACCCTAAGAGAGTCCCTGGGGAAGGGGAAGTAGACAAGCTCTCTTTAGTAACCTTGCAGCATGGGGCGGGCATGATGGGGGAGATTTGAGGGGAGTAAGGAGGAGAGAATGGGGACAAGAACATGAGAGATCAGAAAGGTTGAGTTGGGTGAAGGAGAGAGAGGGAGAGCAAGGAAAGAGATACCTTGAAAGAGGAAGCCATTATAAGGTTAGCAAGAAACCAGGCATAAGGGAAACTTCCAGGAATCCATAAGAATGACTCCAGCTAATAATCTAAGTAATAGTGGATAGGGTACCTAAAATGCCCTTCCCCTGTAATCAGGTTGATACTACCTTAATTGTCATCCTAGAACCTTCATCCAGCAACTGACGGAAGCAGATGCAGAGAGCCACAGCTAACCACTGGGCTGAACTCCTGGAGTCCAGTCAGAGAGAGGGAGTAGTGATAACATGAGCAAAGGGGTCAAGATTAGGACAGAAAAATCCACAGTAATAGCTGAAGTGAACTAGTAGGACCTCATTGACTCTGAACTAACAGCTGGGGAACCTGCATAGGACTGAACTAGGTCTTCTGAATGTGAGTGACAGTTGTGTGGCTTGAGCAGTTTGTGGAGCCATTAGCAGTGGAACCAGTATTTATCACTAGTGTGTGAACTGGCTCTTTGGAGTTTATTCCCTATGGAGAGATACCTTGCTCAGCCTACATACAGGGGGGAGGGCCTATTTGCAAGTATGTAGTGTTTGAACCTGGACTGCCTCTCCCTCTTGCCTCGCACTCTGTGAGACAGAGTCTACACTCCAGATTTTTCCATACATATTGTTCTATCCCCAGTCTCCCTGATCTTCTGTTCTGGAGGTATGGCTAATCTAATAAGAAGAGCAAAACTTTAGCATGTCTCGTTTTGATGCAAGCATCCTATTGTCTAACCCAAATTATGGGCGAATGTTGCTAACATGTTGAGTTCCTTTACCAGCTCATGGAGATTATTCCTGGTGGTCACCATATTGAAAATCCCAGGGTTGTCTTCTTGTCCAAGTCTCTACTTTTGAGATGATTGTCCCATCTGAGGGGAGACAAACCAAGAGAACCTCAGGCTCCTACCTCTTCCTGTGTACTTAGCACTTGGTCCTATTGTTCTCCTCAGAAATGATACAACTGTTGCCAACTCTAGTTACAGAGTACAGTTAAGGTATTTTTCATTGGTGTGAAACAGCTGGTTGAAGAGAAGGCTCTTAAAATCTTCCCTCAAAGAACTGAATTCCATATTGTGGAGAAGCTCGATCACTGAAGTCCTCCCTAAAACAAGTTACAGTGAAAGTGCACATACACACGTCAGAGCTCTACACTCTAGGGCCTAGCTGACACACTCACACATCACACATCTACACTCTAGAGCCTTGCTGTCACACATGTGCACATCACAGCTCTACACTATAGGCCTAGCTGACACATGCACATATCATGTCTTTATACTATAGGACCTAGTTGACAAACCATAGTGACTACTATAATCTAGCAACCAACTCCCAATGTATCAAAAAGTCTATATTTTGCCTTGAAAGATAGCTGTGCTAGATATACAATATGTGGTTGAAAGAAACTTCTCACATATATTAAAGCAAGCAAGCAAGCAAACAAACAAACAAAAAACAAACCCAATTAATTAAAACAAAACCTCAACAACGTATATAAAAAATTCAATGAACTCCGAATGAACAAACACAAAGATGTTGTCCGCAGTCACAGGGAAAATATTGGGAGTCAGAGAGAAGAAAATCTTAAGAGCAGCAAGTGAAATATGACCCATCACTTACCAAGGATCTCTAACAGTACCAACAGTCTTACTTCTCAGCAGAATCCATGCAGCCAGAAGCAGCAGGGCAGCACATTCAGTGTGCCCAGAGAAAAGCACTGCACCAATGACAGTCCAGAAGTCGGTGAAGTAAATCCGTGTTAGGCTAAGGGAATAACAAAAAGTAGAGAAGTAAGAACTATAACATTATGTTGTATTTTTAGTATTAAAAGCTAATGAATTAAATAAATAAATTTATTTCCATTAAATATGATTAAATATGAATTCCTGTAACACAACACCATAGATTGGGTAGTTCAAACCACAGAAATTTATTTCCTCATGTAGGCAGAGACTGCTTATTCATTTCTTGGCTGCCCAGATCTAAAAAATCATACAGAAACGGAATTATAAAACTGCTTGGCCAATAGCTTAAGCGTGTTCCTAGCTAGCTCTTATGTCTTAAATTTCTATGAATTTCTATAAATCTGTGTATTGCCATGAGGCTGTGGTCTAATGGTAAGGTTCTGGGTGTCTTTCTTCTTTGGCAGCCGCATGGCATCTGCCTACTTTGGCTACATGGTGTCTCTTTGACTCTGCCTACTCTCTCTATATATTTATCTCTTCCAACCTGGCTATATTCTCCCCTGCTATAGGCCAAAGCAGTTTCTTTATTAACCAATGGCAATAAAACATACAGCATCAGAGGGGAATCCCACATCATTCTCAGAACTTTGGGAGTTGGATTTATAAAAGCAATTGCTGTCCAGGTTGCTTTCAGAGAAGTTCCTTTTTTTTTTTTTTTTTTGCATTAGGTCTATAATTTAGGAGCAAATACAATACCTTTTGTGAATCCTGAATTTGTTAAGAAATAACTTCTTATGAACTAAAGAAAGTTCAACCTGTAATCCCTATACCACATGTCAAAAGTCAAACTTTGTAAATACAAAGTGGAAACCTTTTATTTGTTATTCTTCCTTTAATAGTACATCATATGTCACTCTCGATTTTAACTTGATGAGCATAGAAATATGGAAAGAAGTTACACTATCTTTCTCAGAACAATTAGAAGATAAATAATAATATCTACCTTGAATAGACTTGTTTGTGATTCAAGTTTATAAGTTTGTGTGGGAAGTCCTTCTATATACGTGCTTCTTTTATTGGTTAATGAATAAGGAAGTTATTTTGACCTGTGATAGATCAAAATAGAGCAGGTGGGGCAAACTAAGCTGAATCCTGGGAGAAAGAAGGCAGAGTCAGGAGAAGCCATGTAGCCCCTCCAGAGACAGACGCCAGACAGAACTTTACCTGGGATGCCATAGCCATGTGGTAATACACAGATTAATGGAGATGGGTTAGGATATAAGAGCAATCTAGAAATATGCTTAAGCTATTGGCCAAACAGTATTGCAAATAATAATCTGTGTGATTAATTCTTGGTCTGGGCAGCTGGGAATAAACAAGTGGCCTCCAACAACAGTCAGCCACTGGCATAGTCTTTTTATGAGTCAACTTGACTGGATCACAGGTTCTCCATGGATGTTACTAAACATTAGTTTGGGTGCATCTGAGAGGGTGTTTCTGGATGAGAGTAATGTCTGAGTTAGTAAACCGAGTAAAGTGAATTCCTTTTCACAAGGTGGATGGGTCTCATCCCATCTGAAGTCCAGTGAGAAGAAAATACTGTGCTTGACAAATTCACATGGTCTGGAACTGAGCCTCTGACAGGAATTACGCCATCAACTCTCCTGTTTCCTACCTCTTTGGAAGTAGATAGAAGTGACTCCGTTTCTATAAAAGTGCAAACCAATTTCTCACAATAAAATCTCATGTCTTTTTTTTTTCTACCTCCATCTTTTTCCTGTTTGTTCTTTAACAACTCTGACAAATACAACTTCCTAATTCCCAAGGTGCTAATTTTCAAAGAAGGCAAAACCAATAATGCCACCTTTAAATTTTACATATCTATGTATCCATCCATGCATCTATCTAACTAATCAGCTTATATCATTCATGTTAATATGCCTTTAGAAAGTGGCTTTATATGAATTTACTGTCCAGTATGACTAACTTCTCATTCTATACTCTATAAACAAAAACTCTGAAAAATATGTTTTGCCAGCTTCATACAAAATTCAGTAGTAATGAATAAAGTGTGATTTGTACATGATATATTTTCACCTTTTAATAATCTTCATATAAATATATTTCAAAAGGAAGGTAGGTACACTTTAATCATTATGGGTAACTGGGCCAAAAGCTCTTTGTTTTACAAATGGTCAGGTTGAGCGTTCTTTAGTTCATAGGCAATTCTTTTTTTAACAAATTCAGGATTCACAAAAGGTGTTGTATTTGCTCCTAAATTATAGACTTAATACAACTTGATTTTCTTGAGTAACAAGAAAGGCAAAAAGCCCCTATATGAGCTTTAAGAATGAAATCATTCCTGACAAGATATGATGGAGTGTGCAGTGTTGCCTGGGTTTCATGCATGAGGTCATTAGCATAAGATATAGACAGGATTACTGGAACGATGCAAATTTCCCTAATAAAGCACCTTTAGTTTTGTATCTTCTTTCCTTAAAGCAAATATTGTATCCAGTTCAAAATAACGTTCTCTAAATCAAGGATCCCTGAGGTCTCAAAACTCCATTTCATAGTCTGGCATTTGATTAAATCTAAATGCTCCAACTACATACACTCATTTTACAGGCACTGGATCAATGAGTACCTTTCCTTTCTGTTGTGGCAGAAGAAGTGCCCTTCACTTACACTCTAATAAAGTTATACTTTATTTATACATACTCACTTGACCTCCCATAAGTATGTGTGAATAAATTAAACAAATTGTATAACATAATTAATATGGTTTTTTTTTTTAAAGAAATCTGTTCTTCTTTTCTAGCAGTTTCCCAGAGCCCTGTTCCTCACATCTTCCTCTAATGATTATACATCCTTTCTAACATCAAGGAAAAATACTCTGATCCAGGACAGATCTCTCATATGTGGCCAAAATACAGGGATAACATTATCTATTGGCTGAGCTAAAAAATACATGGGTATTATACAGATATACTTTAAGCACAGTTCTTTATTCCCTCTCTCTTCCCTTCCTCCTCCCCTCCCTTCCCTGCCTCTCACCCATACACCCTTTCCTTCTTTTCCCTTCCCTCCCATTTCTTCCCTTCCTTTTCTTCTTTCCTTCCACTTTACCCTGGGAAAATGTCCCTAGTGGCTGATCAACTAGACCATCTATATGAAAAGCAATTCATCAAACATAGAGTCATCTGCATCCTTAGTACCACATAGTGACTGTAGGTCATGGTCTTAGAAAGATTTCCTTCAAGAAGACTTATTCATCCTCATGTATGTATACCATGCTTCGTAAATATCTGGTATGCAGGAATCATAAAAAGACTTTTTTAATCTCAAAAATAATTTAAAAATATTTTAACCTTCATTTTCATTTTATATTTATGAGTAGTTTGTTTATATGTGTGTTCATACCACATATTTATGTATGTCATTGTGGACTGAAGTGTTCATAAAAGGGCATTGGATGCTCTGAGACTGGAGTTACAGAGGGTTTGGAATCCTGCATGGGTGTTAGGAATCAAACCTGGGTTCTCTAGATAAGCAAACAATGCTCTTATCCACTGAGTCACTTCCCTCATCCCTCAAGAAGAATTCTTATTAACTGCCTTACTTAAATGAAGGAAATATAGGGACTTCCTAACAACTGTTTTCTTTTATTAGAGAATAACTTCATGAGCTTCAATCACGTCGAGGTGCAGGACTCATTTGCCAGTCCGTCCAATGTCCTGTTTCTACCAGTGAGTCATAAGCACTTACCAAACATAGACTAATGAAATACAAGTGGATAATCAACAAACATTTACTGTTTGTTCAAAACTTGCTGTTTTAAGTTGGCTGCATGGGAGTCTGCACATTTGGCAATACTGAAAACTGGCAGTAAGTTTCTCTATGGTGTTAAACTTTGTTTTCTGCCTCTACCAGAAACAGTGCCTACCATAGACCCTCATTTTTCTGCTCCTAACAAATTCAAGTCATTCCATTCTGCTGAGTTTCAAAACACTCGTATCCAATTCCATCACTAATTTTTCTGCATCCTTCTCTCGGAATCTCAACTTGCCTGCCTGGATATCTGGATATCTGGATCCTTCCAGGCTTAGTTAAGGTCAGGTGGACAGACAAAATGCCTAGTTTTGTTTTGGGAATAGTTGTTGGTATTATCTCCTTTGTTGGGCTCACTATAAGGAACCTGGTCAGAGAAAAGTGACTCATGGGTTAAGAAAGGAAATAAAACCCAGGCTGCACTGCAGCTGAGTATCAGAGGACAAGGGCAAGAGTTGAAAGTTTCAAATGGTGGTGTATAAAATTGGTGAAGTGCTAAAAAGGCATGATATACTGCAACTGTAATCAAATGTACTTACTGTTGATAATTTTGATTAAGGAAGTTGTTAATAGAGTTGTGTATTCAGGAAGGATATCATGACTTTATTTTTAGAAGCACAAACTCTCAAATTTACAAGTCATATGAATTAAATGAATCCAATGATCTACATGTAATTGAAAGCCATCCTTCCAGTGCCAGGGAATAATTTTAATTGCAAATGTTATTAAACTGCCCTTGCAAATGTATTTATGTAAGTAAAGTTCTCCTAATAATGGTAGGATTTGGTTGTTTCAGTGCATATCAGACAGTTATTAAGAGCCACCAGGACTTAAAGTGCTTTGCCTTTGATTTGTTTCATAAAACATTTGCTTCAAATTAGTTCTCCATAACACACAATGGGGGCTTCCATGCATGGCTCTGTCTCAGAATCATCAACAGTTACTTATCTAAGGGCCCAGTTTTTCCATAGATAGAAAACTGAAAGAATATGAATCATGCAATTCATGGCAACTGTATATAAACAAAGTTTAGAGACTACAGTGTTTAGATGCAGGTATATTTCTGCAATGTATATGTGCTTTCACACACATAGTAAAATCTTTGCCTTAAAGGTGTCAGGTAACAACATTTGGTGCAGGTGAAGACCTTCCAGAGAGGTCAGTTATGAACAAAGATGCAACTTAAAACTGTAGCAACCAACTGTTTATCTACACAAGTATTAATTTAGTATATTTATACTTTTAGATGCAACCCGTTGCTTTCCCCCCCATATCATCCAGGTACCTCCCTTTTTAAATATTCACCGACAAGGTCAATATTCCCCTGCATAAGTCAATGCAGAGCTAGCATTTCCAGAGACCTCAGAAAAGTCATTGGACACTAGAGCTCCCTAAAATTATTCAAGCTATAAAAACCTAAGACTGTTCATTTTTTCTCCTTTCTTTCCTCCATTCACAACAATATTTCTGTCTGCATGTCTGTCTATCTGTCTATCTATCTATCTATCTATCTATCTATCTATCTATCTATCTACCTATGAACAACAAATATATTTCCCTACATCTTCCTAGGTTCCCATTCCTGCCTTCTGCCCAACTCTTCCACTCTGGTATGTTTTGTGTGTGAGATATATCATGTCTATTCTTTTGACAAATATTGTTTTCTTAAATACCAGTGGATTTTTATTTAGAATAAATAAGATATGACCTCAATTCTCTCTTCACTTATAGACTGGACCTAAAACTTTTGTGTGTCAAGGAAAGAAATTCCGACCAAGCATATGAGAAAACAATACAATAGTATTTGTCAATTGTATTAAGTGTTAGTTTTTATTATTATTCATATATGGCAAAGCAAATAAAATTAGGAGGCAATCGTCAATGAAAATATAATGTTAATGACAGTTCTCAAAAGAAAATTATTAACAAAACAAATTTATACTTCAAAGATGCAGAAAGGACTATATATCTGGTTATTTTGCTATAACTATTAAAGACAAATGTCCATAAAGTATCTATTTTTATGAACTGTTACAAGGAACTCACTGAGTCTTACAAGCACATTATATGTTGTACAAATCAAAATTTAAGCCTTGAAACATCCACAACACACACACACATACACGGTGCAGCGATGGCACTCAGCCAAACTGTAAATTTTAGAATTTTCTTCCTTCTATTTTTTAGGAAATGACAGTGGTCAAATGATAGATACACACAAGAATGCAAATAAAAATGTGTGACATTATTAATGACTTTTGTTTGTAAAAAGCAGAAGAGCTGTCTGCCTCTTTCAGTTTATGTAACTCAAACATTCCTACCTCAACCCAAATAAGCACATTGTAAATAAACATACACCCCAGGGGAATCATTAAAACTCAATGACCCAGAGTTACAGTGGCATATATTTTTAAAAGCGTTTATCTCCCCTCATTAAAAATATCTTTCACAAGGCAGTAACCCTCGCTGTGTGAATTAGTAACTGTGTTCCTTTGGAGTCCCATTGTTGTGTTTGTGTTCCTCAAGGCTGGTTGCTTGGCTGGCTGCTTCCTGGGCCGATTTTGTTTACCATGCTATTTACTTATGTGCTGGATTATTATCAACCTTGTGAAGTGACAGGCAAAAATTCTGGGGCTTCTGGGAGCAGTGGGGAAATTGCCTGCATAGAAGGGATGTGCTTCTTCTTTCCTTTTCCTTTTTTGAAAACAGTTATATTCAGCCAGTATAAAAACAGCATTAAGAAGCAACGCGAACAAAAGTATAAAAATGTAGTAGAAAAAAACATTTGCTTTCTCCCCACAGGTACAACTGTGAGAAACAAACAGGTATGAGATTATTTCATTGAAACCTCTTAAATTCTAAAAGTGTCAGCGGGATATTTAACAACACTTACTCTGCAGTCCCCTGCTGTATAGGGGATGTGTTTTAAGCCTGTCAGGGATGACTGGAATCTTGGCTAGTTCTACATTTTAAATACACTGTATTGTTTTTCTAAATTAAGCAACAGTCTCAAATGTCTTTAAAATATCAGCTTTCCAATTAAATGTTTCACCTTTTCACTCAAAGGAAACACTTTATATCTTCCCATTGACAGAATCCTCATTTCTGTTATTAGTCCTGTAGTGTGAACCGTTTCGGCCGGAAGTGTACACGGTGTGGGCACACTGGACTGAGATGATGCAATGTCCCATGCTAGGAAGATCACGACAGGGAGATCTCATCATGAAATTCAGAGCAGAACACGTTTTAAGTATAAATGGTTTAATTTTGGAATTACACAGTTAATATTTTCAAGCCACAAATGGCATGCGGGTTAACTAAAACCATGGAAAACAAAGTCACAGAGAAGTTATGATGGCTGTATTCTGAGGGGGCGACAAGACCCTGGGGATGGAAAAGGAAATTAAGGCCCACATGTTTGAGGAAGCACCCCGTGCTGCCATGTCCTTCAGCAGACTCAGCCTCACTCAGTCATTTCCATTTCCTTATACACAAGTGAGGATAACCGTTCCTGTGGAGTTTTATTATAATTGAGAATCGGATAAATATGAAATGAGAGAACATGGACAACTCCAGTGACCCAGGAAATCCCTGTCTGCAACGACAAGTGATTTTAGTCCAGTCATGCATTGCAAAGCATTCTTGGTTTGCTAAACAAGTGCCACCATTATGCCCACAAAAGTAGTAGAAGTTTACTAGTGGCTATTCAAGCCAGTCTCCACTTAAGTAGGCTTTTTTTTTCCCAATTGAAAAGTTGAGTTTAAAAATAAAATATTCATAAAAAGGAAGCTTTTGAACAAACCTTTCTGGAAGGCAAAAATTGTATAGTTGTAGTACTTTGAATATAGACTTTCTTTTATTATTTGAGTAAAGTCATGGGGAGACTATCCTCAGATAAAAATAAGAAAACAGGTTGAAAAAGTCCTAAGTTTTATATATTGAATTGAACTGAGTGTTGACAAACATGGAGGATACCTTTTCTCGTGCCGAATTTTCTTTTTTTTTTTTTTTTTTTTTTTTTTTTTTTTTTTTTTTTTTTTTTTTTTTTTGGTTCCACTACAGTTGACAGCACATGGCCCCACTGTTGGGTCAGATCCAACTGGCCCAAGAACCGCTCTTTCTAGAAGAGGACAACACTCTAGCATAAGCATCAAACTTTAACATATAATTGTGTAATCACATTTGATTTTGTCTGGGTCAATTGAAATTATAGCCAGCACCAGGTTTTCTTACCTGCTGCAAATTAGATGCTTCATAGAAATGCTAAATTATTAGTTACGTGTAGGCAATGATTCTAAAGTCTCCCCCATGTAATGCACCTTCACATCATCTACACGTGTGTGGCTGTGTGCACATATACAGAAACACGTACTCTTCGGGCTACTTTCAAAACTCACATCTGTTGTTCTAATAATGTGTAATCTTTTTTTTGAAATGTATGTTTAGAAGCATAAATACCTTCACTGAAAGATTTAATGGTGAGGAGACTCATACGTTGAATGGAATACAGAAAAATGATGGGTTCGGATTGCAAGACTCAACCGACTCTTAAAAGACAACAATAACATGCAAACTAAAAAAAATATGATCAGGCTTTTACTTTGACATACAAGATGTAACACAAGAAAGTCCCGTGCTTCCCTGGACTTCTTTGGGGTTGTTTATCTTCCTATTGGGATGATTTTTATAAAAATGAGTAGTTAGTTAAAATACCATGTCTGTCCGTTATTTCCTCATTACCATGGCACAATAACTGAGTAATGAAGGGAAGATCTACGCATAGCTTCAGAGTGCTCACCACATCCAGATGGGGTAGGCTTTATGGCGTGGTACAGCTCACAGTGTGGTAAGGCAGGGAGCAAAGGAAGGAGGTTCTGCGATTCCTGGATTTCTGTCTTTTCTCCTTACTCTCTCCAGGGCCCGACCGAGTGAGAGCGCTATTATCCATTCAATATAAGTCTTTTTTTTTTTTTATTTAACCGTTAGAAGCATTCTCACAAACACATTTTCAGGACTCTCTGATCCAACATTGCAGTCAGTTTGGTAATGAAAATTTACCAGCACATCGTGTCACTGGTTTGAGTTCGGATTCAAAGTTAATATCACTAACCAGATGACTCATTTACTTTTAAATTGCTGACCAAGTCACCGTATAAAATAGTGTTTAATGTGGGGCTTACTGTTCATAGGGTGAGCCATGGCAGTCCCGACAGGGAGTTTGACAACCGGGAGGCAAGCTTGGCACCGGAGCGGGAGCTTAGACTTTGCATCTGACCTATGAGCACTAGGCAGAGAGAGCTAACTGGGAACACGTGCACTTTTGAGGTCTCAGTGCTGAGCATCAGGAACACACCTCCTCCAATAAGGCCACACCTGTAATCCTTTGCAAAAGAGTTCCACCCTCTGGGGACCAAGCACTCAACTATATGAGCCTATAGGGGCCGTTCTCATTCAGACCACCACACTGGGTTCACATAAAATTCTGGTTCTTACATTAATGATTGTAAAATTCAATGCAGAGGTTTTTTTTTTTTTTCTTCTTTTCTTACTTTTTTTTTTTTTTTTGCTTTGACTCCAAGAGGATGAAGACAAAGGGATTGTCATTGAGAACCATCTAAGCCCACAGGTTCCCTGATGTTTAAAAGATGAACCTAACATCCTGCCTAATGCATTCTCGAGAATGTGTCTGATTTATGAAGCTTAATGTGCACTTAAGACATATCTGATTTACAAAGCTTTCTTGATTAGTGGGGAGCTTTTTCTTGGTCTACTATGATTGGTTTGTAAAACTCAGATTACACACTAAAGACAGCCTTTCTACTTGAAAAGGTTACTGCATAGAGATTAAGGGCCCTGCACCACACATTTTTGTTTTTTCCTTTACCAACTGTGTGGTCTCAGGAATCCTTTAAGCCCTGTAAGCCTGAGTCCTTTTCATTTGTAATAGGAGGATAACAATAATAACTACCTAATAGGCATTCTGTGTCAATTAAGTGGAACATTGATTCTAAAGTCCTTAGCAGAGTTACTGAGACATAATGTGCATTCCATAAGTACAAGCTGTGTTTGTGCCATTATTAAATTTAGCAGTGTATATGAATTCACATCACAATCACAGGCCTCTTTAAGACAGCTGATGAAAGTTCCCAACTTCAGTTGCATCCCTTTAATTTCACAGTTCAACACTCGACTCTCTGTGTCTCTTTTTCTGTGGAGTATAATGTACTCCAGTCTGGCCTAATCTGTTCCCTCTTTTTTATTTCTCTCTTTTTCCTCCTCTTAACTGCATCACACCGGACCATTTCAGTTTAAAGGGAATGGGGAAACCTGTTTAGAACAAGATCAACTCTAAAAAATCAGTCGCCCTCTTATACACAAAGGATATGGAAGCAGAGAGGGAAATCAGAGAAGCTTCACCTTTCACAATAGCCACAAACAGTATAAAATACCTCGGGGTAACTCTAACCAAGGAAGTGAAAGATCTATTTGACAAGAACTTTAAAGCATTGAAGAAAGAAAT
>NW_026067893.1:10791749-10815173 GCF_014885135.2 Alexandromys fortis | reverse complement strand
ATGGGCACAGGAGATCGCTTCTTAAGTATAACCCCAGCAGCACAGACACTAAGGACAACATTGAATAAATGGGACCTACTAAAGCTGAGAAGCTTCTGTAAAGCAAAGGACACTGTCACTAAGACAAAAAGGCAACCTACTGACTGGGAGAAGATCTTCACCAACCCCGCAACAGACAAAGGTCTGATCTCCAAAATATATAGAGAACTCAAGAAACTAGACTCTAAAATGCTAATTAACCCAATTAAAAAATGCGGCACTGAAATGAACAGAGAATTCTCAAAAGAAGAAGTTCAAATGGCCAAAAGACACCTAAAGTCATGCTCAACCTCATTAGCAATCAGGGAAATGCAAATCAAAATTAGAATCTAAATTTAGAAACTAATTCATGTATAAAATTTTTTATACAAAATAAAACTAAATATACCCATTAATGTTATTACTAATTTTTTATATGAAAAAAAATTAGATCAAGCTCTTCTTCAAGCTGGCCATTCACATGGTACAGGTAGGACTTGAGCACTAGCACACCTGAATTGAAAGCTGGTTAAATTGACGACATTTCCTAGATTTTAATTAGCTATTTGGATAGTGTAAAAAAGTACAAACCATAGACTGTCAAGATGATTAAGCAGATAAAGGCACTTGTAATACTTGGAACTCCCATGGTGCAAGGAGAAAACCCATCTCTTCAGATTGTCTCCTGGCTTCCACAGGCATGCTGGGGCATGCACCTCCCCCATACAAACAATAAAACAACAGAAAGCAAACAAATCAAAACTAGTAAAACTTACCCTGCATCCAAGAGCATTTTAAGTTTCTGTTGAGTTGCATGATTCTAGACTGGACTACATTCACTGAGACATCTACTATCAGTTACGTGGTGAAAGGGTACAGGTTTGAGCTGGGTTTTCTTTTCTCTTACTCAGCTGGCTTCTTTTGATGGTATTAGCTGAAAGAATAGGGCCACTGACAGCATTACCTTTCATATGACCCTAAGTGTAGGCCTGACTGGCTCACACAATGACCTGATAAACCTGGAAGACCAGGAAAGCCCATGATGCCTGATGAGTCCTGGGTGCATAACTGATCGCTTCATCCTCCTACATTATTTTGACCAAAGCAAGACATACATCCCACCTTCAAAGACTAGAAAAAATATATCCACAAATGAAGCAGTGAAGCTCCAATTGAAAGTACAGAGCTGGAAGTCTGGGGTAGGGGTGTGTGTGAAAGAATGACTTTGCAATCAATTTTCCACACCAGTCATTTGACACCTTTGTTTGGCCCCTGTGATCTGAGTGCTCGCCTGTGCTCATTCCCTTCAAAGATAGAAGAGCTTGACAGAATATCAAAGTGCTTACCTAGTTGTCCTGGTCAAAATCAAAGGATTGTAACTGAGGCTATAAAGAATAAAATCTTAATGGTGAAAGTTCTCATTAAGGATGAGTCTAGCTGAGTGCCTACAAGAGTGCACTGCAGTAATAAGAAGAAAAGCATCGGAATTATTTCCCGGCCATCTGTCTTTATTTTGCTAAAGTACTACACTGACTTCCCCAAGAAATCGATGCATAAGGTAGTAAGGGGGGAGAGATCTGCACAATAATTTGCAAACACACATTTCTATGTGTTTTTATGGTCAAAAGAGGAATTCAGCTTGGGCTGCGTAGCCCTATGGCAACAATGCAAAACCATCTCAGGTACCCAGTTCCAAATTTATCTTTGCCTAGAGCCTCATCTGATTTATTTTAAAGTGTATTTCTCCAAGATGCCCAAAGTCAAAACATTATTTACAATGCACACAGCACACTGCATCTATTTTTCACAACAAAGGTGGGGGGATGGGCAGGCAATTCATTCCTACGAAGGCAAGAAAATATAGCTCCTTATTTATTTATTTACAGCCTTCTCCCACTTTGAAAGAGTAGCTTGAACAATTGGCTGCAAGTTAAGCCACACATGTTGGGAAATGGAAAATCAATCCTTTGTAACAGTGTTGTCCTTGATTGAGCAGCACCTGCATGTTTACGGAGAAGAAGGAGAGAGATTTTGCAGGTATTGATCTCAAAGTCATTATCGCCCATGTCCAGTGATAACACACCAGCTTTTTGTTTCCACTCAACATTTGTTTGGATTACTATAAGAGTCAAAGAAGGTAAAACACAGCCCTTGTCTCTACAGGGACTCATAGCCATTGAATTTTGACCATTGCATCTGATCCTGTGAGAATCAATGATTCCTCTCTGAATTTCCCTGTTACTCGGATAGACACACTTGACCGCCGACATTCTTGTCACTGTTGACTGATTCACGTTACTTGCTAAAGGAATGTCATTTTTTTCTCTGAGGCAACTATGAAACTTCATGAGCCTGACTCTGAACATCAGCGTCTAAATTCTTCATTTTCATTATGTATCCACTGTGTTGACTGAATTTCAACAGATGCCTGCTGGAAGTTTTATTCCCCACAGAAGTTGCCTGTAGTGAAGATTTTAAATTGTTGTTACTAGGAATGTAGTAGTGGGACGAGGAAGAAATGAGGATAATTTTCTCTATAGGACTTTTTCTGTCCTATACAAAAGAATTGATTATTAATGTGAATTCAATAAACAGCTATTGAACATCAAAATATACTGGACACCATTGAATCCTATTAATAATATCAAGATGTACGATTTCCTCAACTCAAAGATGGTACTGAGTGGCCTAGAAGAGTAACCAGGATGATATTTGTGGTGACACCATTTGAGACACAGAATTCAAATGAATGTGGGTCAGAAGTCTGAAAGTTTGCCTTCGATTAGGAATAATGATGAGTGGGATTGCAGAAAAGGTGATTATGAACCTATGTTCCTCCCATGGTGTATAGTCGATATCATTATTTTCATTTCATGTGGTATCTCATTCTGACCTCAGTTTTCCCATGCTTTATGATATGGATACTTTCACTGTATTATTTTGCACTGAATTTTTTTAACCATGTATTCTTGCTTTATCCCTTTTATATACAAAGAATTACTCAGGAGAAATGGGCTTACATTATATCTATCTTAAAACTCATGAGGCCTTTAGTGGAGGGAGTTGTAGGGGTCAACAGAAGTGGGTCTGCTCCACTTTGACTGAAAGTCAGAGAATTTAAGCCTGCTCGTGCTCTTTTAAGGTGATTGGCAAGATGCCTAACTTAGGTTGTAACCACAAACAAGATATGTTGTACTAGGGTGTGATTACTTTGTGTTTTGGGTATTCAGATGGCCCACAGAGGCAGATCTGTTCCACCTTGACCAAAGGTCAGAGAATTCAAGCCTGTGTTTGCTTCTTCAAGGATATGACAGGAGGTTTGACCCAGGCAGTGATTGCCTACAGGATGCTTGGTCTAAGGTGTGGTCACTACATAACCTACCTAAACAGCAGAATGCTTAACTCAGGATATAATTGTTTAGTGTTTCATGTATTAAAGCAGGTAGTTGTTTTGTTTGTTCTTTGTATCATGCTAAAGCAGTCTGTTGCCTTCTCAACCCTCCTCTCTTTTTGGATTGAGGTATATAAGCATATGGAGAATAAATGTGGGTGAATTCAGTATTCACTGATTGCCTTCTGGGTTGTATTCTGTGTCCCTGTTCCTTTTCTTTTGCATCTCTGTTCCTCTTGCCTAATATTTCTAATCCTTACACCCCTGCCCGGGAATGTGTGAACCCTGTCGAGGCTGGACCCCAACAGATGTTGCCCAAATATGGGTCCCTGACAGAAAGTAAAATAAGATTTCTCTGCTTTTACATCTCTTCTTTCGATTGCAGCTGTGCCCCTCGACTTTTCTGTCCTTAGGGCTATAAATAGAGCAATCCCCAGACTTGTTCCTTCTACACTGGGTAAAGGACAAATTATTTTTCTCCTATTGTATAAAGCACTATTTGGGATGATAGTTTTTGCTTTTTTTTCTGTAGTTTGCTTTATGCAAGTGATAATCCAGACCCAGAGACTCAAGTGATATAAAATAATTAAGAAAATAAAATATAGCTAGGCATCAATAATAATTTCTGTCCCTAGGAAGGAAACCAAATTGTCTTAGTTTATTTTTCTACATATACTCTTGTTTGTCACCCAACTTTATCTACATAGTCAATCTTAGAGAACAGAGCTATTTATATTGAATAAGCCACAAGTGCTTACTGGGCTGCATCACATGTGTATAACAAATTCCTGATGGATATATTTGCCTGAAAGCCAAGTAGATTTTCTATAGATCAATCGGCTCTTACCCAGGAAAGCAAGTCTTTATAAATGTCAGTATATACTAAATAGGAGTTTTAGTAAACTATAGTCTCATCTCATAATTTACTAAATCACCTTTATTAGATGCATGTTGCCTGGAAGATGTCCTACTTAACAGAATGCAGAAAAGTGCTTAGGTTGGTTAAATTTGTCTCAATGTAGTTTATCTCCAGTTGCATCCATTTACCTGTTAAGAACATAATTTTGCACGTATGTGTGTATGCATGTGTATATGTGTATGAATTCCCTTGTTCTTTTTATGACTGAAAGGAATTGCATTCTGTATATATGCTAGTTTTTTTTTTTTTTTTTTTTTTTTTTTTTTTTTTTTTTTTTTTTTTTTGCCATCTCACTGTTGCTGGACTCCTAAGTTCTATCTACAATTCAGCTACTATGAGGAGTGCTGCAAAAAAACATTAGCATGCAAATATCTTTTTTGTTGTGTTTACTTGGAGCTCTTTTGGTAAACTTCCAAGCTCAGACACATATAAGCATTGTATGTTTTCTCTCATTTGGGGCTCCTATGCTTTAGATGCATTAAATCATGTAAGTACATATGACATGAAAGTAGATGTAAAATTGTGTGCAGGACAAAGAGATGTAACAAGAGTGGGATAGAAAAATGGAAGGCAGTGGCATAGTATATTGATGAGAGTATATGATCACATAACACATTGACAGAAGTATAGAGTACATTATGTCAAAAGTGATGATGGATGAATCCAGGGCCAGAGAATGGTATGGTTTCACATTTAAACAATGCTAAATTTAAGGCAATTAAAACATTAAATTAATGTTTCTTAAAATTTTTAAAAATGGAATTGGAAGCTGAGATCTCTATGCTGACAGCTTAGTGAATGTTCATATAGGAGGAATGGCTGATGGGATAGATTTAGGATATCTAGGAAGGATAGAGCTATGAAAGTAGTAGAACTTGTGAAAATGTGGCCAGAGCAATTAAGATTCTACAAAGAGAAAATAGTCAATGGGAAAATGAAGAGCGATTTCAAAAAGGCATGAGAACAAAAAGATTTTGTAAATAGTAACTATAATTGGATACAACTTCTATGGGATGAAGAATTAAATATTTTGAATCTAGGGCCATCAAGACGGCCCAGTGAGTAAAGCCCCTTGTCATGAAAGTGCAGAGATTAAACTAGATACTAGAATGTGTGTAAAGGCAGAAGAAGAAAACTGCCTTCACAAAGGTGTCCTCTGATCCACATGCTCTGCTTCCTCCAAACCTACTTCAATACTAATAACAAATTTTAAAAAAGAAAGTTTGTTACATAACATTGTAGAATGATTCTACAAAGTGTGTCATGGATTGGATGGAGAACTGTTACAGACAAAACTACATTACCTGATATTTTTGTCAAAAAAAAAAGATAACTGATTGTTTACAGGAAGAGAGAGAGAAAGAGAGAGAACAAGTATTGGTTGAAAAGTAATATTTTTATTTATAGGGAATAAAAAAGAGGTCTACAAAGGCCCATTTATCAGTCCTATACAGACATTTCTATTCCAAATTGGAAAATCTAGAAAAAGCATTATTTCACATTATGAGAAAGAAACAATGTAGACTAGAAGGGGATAATGTGTCCATAATATATGAACTTAGTTCTACAGAGACAAATGTATTTAAATTAAGGGTCTAGAGAAAAGATCATAGAAGCTTCATATGCTGATTTTATCAAATGTCCTTTATGGGCGCTTGTGGTTAGAAGAAACATACCCAAACTGAAAGTATTCCAATTTTATTTTCTTGTATTGCATGATACATCATGGCATGGTTCTCTCTCTCTCTCTCTCTCTCTCTCTCTTTCTCTCTCTCTCTCTCTCTCTCTCTCTCTCTCTCTGTGTGTGTGTGTAAGATTTTTATGTATATGTTTGTGCACATGCATATGAGTTTCACAGTTATACATATGACACAGAGAGAATGAACTGGGGGTTTCATTTTTGTTTCCTCTTGTGTTTGTGCTAGATTCTTGCTGCTGTTGTTATTTTCTCTTGTCGACCACTGCATATGCCAAGCTAGCTTGCCTACAAGTTTCTTCAGAGTCTGTTTCCTCTTCCTTTCTCACTATGGACCCACTGAGATTACAGATACTTGCTACTCAGCTTCAGGTGGGTTCTGGGGATCTGGATGCAGGCAGTCATGCCTGCTTAATAAGTGGTTCTGTGTAGAGCCATCCACCATCCCAAGATGTTCATTTTTAAAGGGCAAAAAAGTACATTGTAGAGAAGAAATATTCATCAGTCAGTTTGCTAACAGTCTACTGCCAAATTTTAGAATGTATAAACAGATGTCTGTGTTCATTTGGAGGAGCTCGCTGCATTCATTTCAATGTAGCAGAAATCTATGAAGAACAGAATGTGCCCAGTTATCTCTATTGCAGTCCAGATGCTATTTTTGATTGTAATTGTTGATAAAAATAATGTATAAAGGGCAATGAATGTTCACACATGTAGAGAGTGTTTAATTTTTATTTTTAACATTAGATAAAATATCAATAAAACACTTTTATAAATAATTAACATTCTAGTAAGTCTAGACTTCTGCTTACCTGGACTAGTTCAATTCTTCTCCATTCTTCCTTAAAAATGGCCAGTGCAGTTATTTTTCCATATGTTTTTTCTGTTTATGAATACATATGTATACTGAACAGGAGAGGAAATAAATGCTAATATTCATAATATATTCACACAACACAACTTACACATGTTGAACTATTCTGTTCTTTAAAAATACACATATTTTGGGGACTCATAAGTATCTTTTTATCTTATTTACTGAGCTATGCAGAATAGTCCATTGTATTAAATACCATGATTTGTGTAGTTGGACTACCTCAAAGTATATTTCACCAATAATTAAATGGTGTTCTTTCCACAAAATCCTCAAGTAGCTCAGTGCTACTGCTGTATGATAGTGTCTCTGCCTTTCTCAGCAACTACTGATTAATTGAGTTAAATATGTTTGCTAAGCCTCATGCCCAGAGTTTTTTATTATTCATTGCGACAATGGTCTGTGCTGCTAACACAGAGCTGATGCTTTCTCTATTTCTACTCTGTCCTGAATATAATACTGTGGGTCAGATTTAGAAACATGAAGAGGGATTTTCATCTATGAAGTTTGAACGGAGTGACCAGCTTTCAAAACTCAAAGCTTGAGAACACACTTTGGTGTCCACAGGCATAGACATATTGGACAGAGGACACAGCTCTTCAGAGGATTATTTGGCATTCATTTTTGTCTGCACTTTCAGCTCTCTTTCCTTTGCTTGACACTGTGGAGAGTTTAGCAAGAGCCAGGTGACAGTCTCGTCCAGGGATATGCAGTTATAAAGACAAACATGTCCTCCTGGCATTTACAATCAATTAAAACGTTCCTGAAAATCAGCAAATAAAACATCGAGCTGTGATTTGAGATTGTAATGATGTCATAGAGAATAATTTAAAATACGTAAGAAAGATTGTGAGGAAAGAACAAAATCTCCAGCATCAGCAAAAGCAATAACAGTTTAGGATGTGAAGATGCTGTTCTAACACAATTGCATATTAATTCTTTTTATCATGAAAGCTCACTGAGTAAGGTTGCATTTAAAACTTTCTCTTATAGAAGAAGAAAGAGAATTCACAGATCACAGGCCTTTGTACAAACCAGAAACAGGAATGGAATCCAGCATCCAGGTGTGAGCGATGGGAGAGAGAGTGAACAAGCGGGGGGGGGGGGGGGCAGCACCTTTTTGATAATCAAGGCCATGCCCAACCTGTTCCAGCGTCTCAAAGACCATTGAATGAAGGAGATTCCCCATCAGTCCATGGACTGCAGAGCTGTTTGGAGAGGTTGTAGAATCTTAGTAAATGAAGCGTGTTGCTTGTCCAAGCACTGGGCTGAGCTCTGGAGTTCAGTTAAAGAGAGGGAAGAGGGATCACATGAGCAAAAGGGCATCAAGATAATTATGGGGGAAAACCACAGAGGTAGATGACAGGAACTAATGGGACCACAGGCTCTGGATTTACAGCTGGGTATCCTGCATAGGACCAAACTAGACCCTCTGAATGTGGGTGACACTTACATGGCTTGATCTATTTGTGGGGGAGAGGCTCGCAATGGGACCAGGACTTATCCCAGGTGTATGAACTGGCATTTTAGAGCCCATTCCCTATGGTGTGAAACCTTGCTCATTGTTGATATGAGGGTTGGAGGGAGGGACTTGGTTCTGCCTCAACTTGATATGCCAGACTTTGTTGCCTCTCTAAGGGAGGCCTTACCCCTTCTGAGGAGTGGATGAGGGTGGGGAGGGTGAGGGCAGAACAGTAGAAGGGGAGGGAGAAGGAACTGGGCTTAGTTAGTATGCAAAATGAAAAGGACTATTTTCAGTAATAAAGAAGTGCATTGGTACAGTTGGGCTTCAGTAGTACATAGCCTTCACCCCATTTCCAGTTCCCTCCTTCTACTTCCTGGTGAGATCTGTCAGCTAGCTGCTCTGGCCACCTGCTGTCACGCCTCCTCCACCATCATTGACTCTTCTCTCTGGAATTGTAAGTAAAAGTGAGTTCTCTCTTTTTAACTTGCTTTCAGTTATGGCGTTTTATAACAGTAAAAAGGTAATTAATATAAAAGGTTATGGAAATGAGATAATGCGTGCATAACCTGAAGAGGTGGAAATTTAGTATGGAGATAGAAGCTGGAGTTCAAAACCCGCCTTTACAAATGTTTGCAAACTGTTGGTTCAACTAAGGTACAATGTTTACGACAAAGGGCAGTAGGTAAAGCCTGGGATCACTGTAATTATTTTTTAACAAGATCTTTGCATTTCCCTAGTACCTAAACAAATTATTTATATAGTTAATTATCTTACTAACATCTATTATCTATGTAGCTGAACCAAGGTGAAGCTTACCATTTAGTGAGCTATAGTTCTGCTTAACATACAGAAAATAAAATAGATATGCTCAATAGTAGCTTTAGATGCCTTAGGATATGCTAGTTCTCTTACACTGGAAACACTAAAGGAGATCATGGAAGAAATGCACAATGGTTTCATGGACTGGGTTGGCAGTTTGTCCAAAGGCTCAAGCAACCCCTTCTCATATTCTCTCCTAAGATTCAACATTAGGAAGATAGGTAGTAGAGAGAAAAAAAAATTATAATAATAATAATAATAATTTCCTTTTTTGCATTGAACTAAACCTAATGAAAAAATTTTCCTGCCTCCTTTGTCCTTTTATTTTTAATATTTTAATGCAATCTTTTCTCATTTTGCATATCTATCTCCATTCTTACTCCCTCCTCTCCTCCAGTTTCCCCTACTTTCCTGCTATCCCACCTCCCCATCCTCTTCTCAGAAAGAATAAAGCCTCCCCTAAGGAGTCAACAAAGTCTGACACTTAGGCTTTGAGGCAAGACCAAGGTCTTCCCCCCACCATATCTAGGCTGAGCAAGGTATTCCTACAAAAAGAATGTGCTCCTAGATTTCAGTTCAAGCACTAGGGATATATTGCGATTCCACTGCCTGTGGTCCCAGAGACTGTCCAAACCTCACAACTGTCCCCAACTGTAGGTCTAATTTGGTTCTATGCAAGTTTTCCCATTATCAGTTCAGAGTCAGTGAGCTCTCACTAGCTCAGGTCAGGTGTGGATATCACCATCAGGTCCTGATCCCTTTGTTCATTTTTATCATTCCTCCCCCTCTTGGGCTGGTCTCAGGTATCCCGGCCCAGTGCTTTGCTGTAGATCTCTGTATCTGCTTCTATCAGTTGCTGGTAGAAGGTTCTATAAAGGCAATTGAGGTAGTCATCAGTCTAATTACAGGGGAAGGCCAGTTTAGGCAGAGAAGGGGAGGGAAGAGAACATGAGGAAATAGGATGCTCAAGAAGGGGAAAGAACAGTAAGGGAGAGAAGAGGAAAGAGATATCTTGATTGAGGGATCCATTAAAGAGCTATGGAGAAACATAGCACCAGGGAAATTCCCAGGAATCCTCAAGGATCACCCCACCTAAGGCTCTAAAAATTTTTTTGAGAGAAGCATTTGGTAAGAGTGTTTATAGGCCTTCAGGACAGAAGAAGAAAAGTAAAGAGCGCAAGGAATGTCCAGGAGACAGTGAGAGAAAATGAGACTCTAAATGATACTTCTCCATTTCTGAGACAGTCATAAACTTATCTGCAACCATTGCAATTAAATGAGGTGTAACATGAGCAGCTGTCTTGATGCAGGAGGTGGCCGCATGGAAAAATGAAAGTATATTTCATTTCCAGGTATAGAACCAATATCAGTTCTAGGTATCTAGCTGATATCTCAAGGGTCTCAAGTCAATTTAGTGGAAGTATTTATAAAACATGATTGTCAAATCTTTTGTGGCCTAGGGTAGGTTGAGTCTGATCTTTTTTTTTAATCTTTATAATTATCAAACTGTTTTGTGCATTGTGTAGCCTTTTTAATCATAAAAGCAGCCAAACATGAAGGCAAGTAGATTCAATTTTACTGGGCTCCTGTCTTTACTTCTTAGATTTAGTCAGTTGATAATTTTTCTGTTCCAGATCCTTACTTTTAATTCTCACCAAATATTGTTTATGTCTCATGCTTAGAAAAAGGAAAAAAGGTAATAGCTCTATTTAGAAGTTGTGAGATTATTTCAATCTATTCAAATTCAGAGAACAGTACAAAAAGGAATTAATTATTGTAAGAAATCTTTTTGTACACTGTAAAACTGTGTCTCTGCCTAAGGCACCTTCTGATAAATATAATAAAGAGCGGATTGTCCAATATCTAGGCAGAAGAAAATAGGAGAGAGAGGAACTGTGGGAAGAAGAGAGATGAGAGGCATCAGTGAGACACTAAACAATTCAGACAAACAGTACAGGGGAGACCTACCTAAGCCATGTAATAGAACACAGATTAGTAGGAAGATGTTAATCTGTATAACAAGAATTAGTTGGAAAAGGGCCTAAGCTAAGGCCAAGCTTTCATAATTTATAAAAAGTCCCCATTTCATTATTTGCAGACTGGCAGTGAGAGAAAGTTTGAGAAGAAAGCTTACTATGTTTGACGTTCAAAGTTCAGGATGTGAATAAGGCCTGAGACAATTTCCTGGTGACAGCGGTGAAGCCCTCCTGTGCAACTGAGCCCTTGAGCAGCTGGTACTGTGCACAAATGCTTGCCACAGGCAGGAACAACAAACTCTCAGAGCTGGGAAATGTGGCTCTGGAACTGGTGTCACTGTGGTATAAGGCTTGCCTCTCACAGACCAGGGAGTGAGAGGGTGGAGCCAGAAGCAAGCACCATGTGTGCTAAACTGAGCCATGAAGCAAATAGCCTGGCCATTTAATGTTTGGATCTCATGGTTGTAGAAGGTTGCAGACACACGTAAAGTCAAGTCCAGACAAGAAAACCTCTGAACAGTTTATAATATTTTCGAAAATGTGCTTAGATGCTAAAGAAAAAAAAAATAAAGTGGACATAGACAGTTTAAAAAATAAAATCTTTAAATAAAGAGTAAAGTAATACATACATACATATATATGTATATTATGAAACATTTTGTCTGGATTCAATATAGGGGTTTATAAACTTCAAATTTTTAAATACTCTTGAATGAAAAACAATGGCTTCAGAGAGACATTGGATTATGGAAACTGCTAAATTAAACAAGACTATATATTTTAAAGCTCTCTTAACTTAAAAATGGAACTAAAAATGTGTTGCATTAGGGAAGAAGTTATACTTTTCTTTCAATGGGAAACAAAAAGGCATGGGTTCTTTAAAAATTAATAAAAAAAAACAGGTTTGATCCATGGTGACCATCTGAAAATCTTTGCGACAGGTGAGAAGGAAAAACAAAACAAACAAACATAACCTACAAGACATTTTGGTTATACAGTCCAAACAGACATATAAGGTTGACAGGTGTCTTTTACCACTCAGACACATACCAGAGAACCATCTTAGCTGACTTGTACACACTCCACATTCCACAATTGAATTAATTCAGATATGTTTGTTACCTTTAAAAGTTTGTATGTTTTCAGAAAAAAAAGTATCAAACATCAATGAAGACAAACAACTCTGGTGATCCAGACTATCAGAATGTCTCTGTTTCAGTTTCTTCAATAATTTTCATTGGAATCAGTTAATAAAATGTTGTTCATGTAATGGCAAATATAGATTGAAGAAATTGCTTACTTCTCATTTCTAATGTGTAATGACATGACATTTAATTTGTATTTTAATAAATAAGCTTGCCTGAGGATCAGAAAAGTCACACAGCCAGACTGACCAGCTTTATAGTTCAGGCAGCAATGACACACACCTTTAATCCCAGTAGCCACATTAGTTTGCCATAGAAACCAGGTGGTAGTGGTGTGTACCCTTAATACCAGTACTAGAGAGATTTATAAAATGAGGTGAGATAGCTCTTAGGCTGAGTCTCATTCTGAGATTCCTGGAGGCAGTATTGCCACTTCAGACTGAGGTTGATGTATGAGCCAGTGGCTGGTTGTTTTGATCTTCTAAACTTTAGATTGAACCCCAATTTCTTCAAACTTCTGAAAATCATATCTCTTATATCTAAGCACCATCATGGTCATAAGATTCAATATTGATTGTATCTCAGACCTATGCTGGTGGCTGCAAAGACACAGGCAAACAGTGTTTTCATAACCCAGATGTTAGGCACCAAATGTAGCAGGAATTCTAATTGTTCTTAATAATAAAAACCCAAAGACAGTTACTAGGAGTTGAAAACTGGAAGATCAGAGAAGAAGATTGGCTACTGGAATCCTTACCTCTATCAATGCTCAGACCAAAATGGCGATCTTGTTTTCAGACTGCCTCCTCAGACTGACTAGCTAGGCTGCAACCTCATATTGGCTGCTACAAACACAAACTGTAATAAGCTACTGTCTCTTCTCACCTTGTATTCTCCTCTTTTCCCATCCATATCACTTCTGTCTCCCCCTCGTTAGTGCTAGGATTGAAACCAGGTGATACCAATTGCTCAGATCACCTTTGTGTGAACCTCTGTTTTTCTTTTAGCCTGGATCAGTTTCACATGGCCTTAAACAAGCAATGATCCATCTGCCTCTCTCTCCCAGTTCTTGGGATTAAAGATGTGTGCCACCACTGCCTGGTCTCTGGTAGCTTAGCTCTGCACTTTGTCAGGCAAGTTTAATTTGTTAAAACACAAACAAACTATCACTACACAGGGATTGGATAAAAGTATAGATTATTTTATATTCTTTTAGACTAAAAAGTATCCAATAGTCTGAAATATTTTACATTGGAATGATTTTTTGTATTGATACAAATTTAAGGTTACTTTTTTTTACATAATACATATATATTATGTATATATACATAACACACACATATATATATATATACATATATATGTATATATAAGTTTCTGCTCCTATTTAAGGTATTGTGCCTTTTTAGGTAATTTAAAATGCAATATAAAATTTTAGTACTTTAAAGCTCTTATTACAATCTACTTATAATAATTAAGAAATGCAGGTTAGTAGTTAATTATCTATAATAATCAAACTTTTAGTCATGTTAAGTATGTACTCAAAGTTAAACAGAGGTATTTTAGATATATAAGTGCTCTTCAAACATGTCAGAGACCTACAGAATATGGAATTGGAAATGTTTTAATATGTTCTGAACTTTTTAACACAGTGTACTGTGGGAGCTCCTTCTGCTTCTTCAGCTATTAGCCTCTAAGATACCAGCCCGCTTGGGCGTGGTCTCTTTTGCTTTAAAAAGCAGCAGTTGCCCTGTCCTGTCCTTGCTCTCTTGCTGTGGGCTCAGCTTCTGGCTACTAGACTCCTTTCCTGGTTGCACAGGAGGCTGTTGTCTAGGATAGTGATCTGTAAGGTTTTCCTTGTAAATAAACAACCATTTTATTAACCATAATTCCAAACTGGTTTGGGATAGTTTTACGACTTACGCCTTCAACAGGGCAATATTCCTACCCATGGCGGCATCAATCTATTTCAGAGAAAATGATGGGTATTGAAGAAAATCCATATAAAGTTTACTTTTAATGTGGCAAAGTTAGTCACTGGGCAAGAAACTGCCCTTGCCTTGACTGTTGTTTGGACAACAACAGTATGTTGTCCAAAATGGACAAGCAGAACATGAAAGGAGACTAACAAACTTTGTCAAGACAAGGTAGAAAAGTCATTCAAAATTACTACTTCACAGAAAAGCCTGTCATATATTCTAGGCCTATGGATGACCCAATATTGTAGGGGAACCTTGGGTAACTATCCAGGCAGTCAGTTGTTTTTGTCCTTTTTTAGTTTTGGTTTTGCTTGCTCTGCACTTTCTGTTTACTCAGGTAATATTATATCTTTACTTGGTCTCTGATGGGGTTAAAGACTAGATAGTTATAGTGCTAGAGTTTTCCTTATTACCAAATTTTTAAAAACTTACATAAAAGATCTAAAGTTTATAATATTGAGTTGTTCATCTAGCAAAATATTTTGAGGTCTAAAAATATTTTTATGCTAGTAATATCAGTTATGATAGAATGTGGTTTAAGTATAAATCTTTGGTCACGTCAAGATAGGAAAGGTAATAAAATAATTTCTCTAAATTTGCCAAATACAAATAGGCTGGACCTTGTGAATATAATTCTTACTTGATAATTGTCTTTATTTTATATAGATTTATTATGTTAGAGTTAAAACATTTCTTTTATATTTAGACAATACCTGATAGTTGTTCTCATTGTAGAGCCAAACCCTTTCCATTTTATTTAGACACAAAGAATAGTTGTGGATAATCTTTTTGTATACTGTAAAGATGTGTCTCTGCCTCAGGTACTTTCTGATTAGTTTAATAAAATGTTGAATGGTCCATATAGTGTGGGAGGTCCTTCTGTCTATGTGTTGTTTTATTGGTTAAATGAATGAAGAAACTGCCTTGACCTATTGATAGGGCAGAACTTAGGTAGGCAGGGAAAACTGGACTGATTGCTGGGAGAAGGAAGGCAGAGAGAGAGAGAGAGAGAGAGAGAGAGAGAGAGAGAGAGAGAGAGAGATTGATTCTGTGGAGCCTTTGCCAGAGTCAGACATGCCGAAATTTTGCTGGTAAACCACTGCCACATGGCTATAGACAGATTAATAGAAATTGGTTAAATTAATATGTAAGAGTTAGCCAATACGAAGCTAGGGCTAATGGGTCAAGCGGTGATTTAATTAATACAGTTTCTGTGTGATCATTTTGGGTCTATTCTAGCCAGACACTGGGAACCAAGCAGCTCCCTCCTTGTAGTACCCATAGATAGACAGGATAAAATAGTCAGAATTTGCTGGTGGGGAGAAACTCTAGGAAGAAGAGAAGCAGGAGATGCCAGAGAGACATGAAACAAGTCAGAATATAGAGGAGAGGTACTGGAGTCATGTGAGAGAACATAGATTAATAGAAGCTGGCTAATTTGTATTTTAAAAGCTAGTTGGTGAAAGCCCAAACTAAGACCAAACTTTTATAATTAATAATAAATCTCCATATCATTATTTGTAGGCTGGCATTCAAGAAAGTTTGACCAAAAAAAAAAAAAAGCTTGCTACATTGAATAGATGATTCCCAAAGAGGACATTTCATTTTGCTTCTCCATGTTGTGTATGTACTGTGGAAAAATTTTGGACTTCAAACCAATGGCTAGTCAGATTTCTCACTTCTTTTACTCTCTTTAAGAAAGTATGCAACACTGAGAAAAATAATGCTGAAATGTTCTGACATCCCCAAATTATAGTTTATATTTTTTTTAAAATTTCTATTACATTTTACAGAGAGCATTATCTGCAAAACATATTAAAACTTCTAGATACTACTTTAGACCTGACAAGCAAATTCCTAGACAAGTGTAGCCTTGAGATGCATATTTTAAGAAGTAGAAGAATCTGATGCACATAGATATGTGACAACTGCTCACTGTAAAAGTGTCCCTGGTTTGGAAAATGTTCCACACTTCTTTTAATGATTTTGGGGTCATCAGTAACAACAGTGTGGATTGTATAAATATTTCTGTGCTTTGCTACAGATGCTGAGATCTTTCAAAGAAATTCCTTTTTTTTAATTCTTGATAAATCGATTGATTTCAATGTATTGGAAAATGAAGAAATTAAGACAGAAGCTGTTTTAACTTTAGAAGACTATCTTGATACCGTGATGCTTTGCTAACTGCCCCCATGTGTTACACATATGTCCTAAAATCGTCCTCTGAGCTTACAGAAAGGGTGACCTGGACAAAGCTTGTGGCATCTCTAGTCACACTATTCAGAGAAGAAAAGAGATGTATGTCAGCTGTTTCATTTCCTGGGCAGGGATTTGAGTACCATTCTGTATGGTGCTGAAAATAAGAAAGAATTATGATCAGGTACTAAAGCAGGATAGATGGGTTGGGGAAGGCCAGTTGGCATTTTTATTTACCTTTTCCCATAACAGAACAACAAGAGGGCACTCATTCAATTGGTGGAATCAAACAGCAGCACATTCTAAACACATGACAGGAAACTTCACAGCTTGCAGTGAGCTAAAGACACTGCCTACGGATAGTCAAGGGAGATTATTGAAGCAATTAAACATTTGTGGGCATATAAAGATCACATTTTATAACCCAAATAGGTAGAAGAATATATTCAACTATTTTGGCTAAGCTTGGTTTCTTTCTCTTTAAGAGGTATCACTCTTCTTACTTGAAAAAAAAAATCTGATCTGCAACTAAAATGAAAAGCACTGCTTGCACCCAAATAGGTGATGGAACTCTCACCAAGAATCATTAAATCTCTGCAAAGACTGAGGTGGTCTCCACAACCAGGTTGCCCTCATATTTCAGTACTGAAGATTTTTGTATTTGCAGCTAGGTCTTATGATATATAACATAACACTAAGGATACATTGCTGTATTTGAAGGGGAAAACCACAGACAGAATCTGTGGGCAGATTCCTGGTCAGGATTCCTTATGTGTTCTTCCTCCCAGGGAGGGTTTCATAGAGCATGTTTTCACCACAATGGTGATAAAGAAGGACCACACAGGCAGTGTTTCTGCCCAGGGGTTAGCCTCAAAGGTGCTCTCCCAATAGAATAATAGTTTAGACCCCAATAAATAAAGTGGTGCTCAGTGTCAGCAATATTGTCTGCACAAGCAGTCTAGAGTGGTGGTTCTCCCGACTATGTTAGCTCCACCTAGCAAGCAGCTCTTTCTGGGGATTGCAGTCTCAATGCTCCTATGTCAACTCTTCTCTCTGTAAGGGTTTGGAAAAAAAGGGAAGTTCTTGAGATCTAGGGATTAAAAAAGACTCTCAGCTGTAGCTGAAACCAGTGTCCATTGCTCTATACATCACACTGTTGGAAATTAAGTTACTGAACATCATAAGAGAACAAATCATTCCATTTGCTTTACGGAAAAGATAAACATGTATCATCCATTTTTGTCAAACTCTCTTGTTTTTAAACTTTCCTTTTATCAGTGATGTAATCCACTTCTCACCATGATTTATGTGTAACCTGAATCTTGTTATTAATTAAACTCCAAGTGAGAATTTTAAATACGCCAAAATGTGGCCCTAATATTTCTTCACTTATTTTATTGCTTTTTTATGTTAGAACAAATACGCTTTTTGTGAATGGTAACCTTTTAAAAATACTTGATAAACTACCACCATAAACGCAGGTACAAATGCTTCCTGAATTTTCAGATTTTTAATGTATCATGAGTCTTCAGATCCCAGTATTGAAATAAAACATTGAATCTATTTCAAGAGTGGAGAAGGAATGAATGTGCATTGATAAAAGAGATAATAATACATTCACCTCCAAGTATGACTAGGATATTAGCTCTGCATGTTGACACAATAAAGGTTTATAAAGTTTATTAGGATAGTGTACTGCCAATACATTTAATAAGTGACTTTATCTTACTGAAATCAAGAATTCAACTTGTAGAGTTGCAGTAGCTTGTACCATAGTTTTTGAGTGTTTGTCTGTGTCTGTGCATACAGACACACGTGGGCATGTGAGTCTGGAAGTCAGACAACAATCTCAGCTGTCATTTCTCAGGCCCTAACCACACACATATCTGAGAGAGGATCACTCCCTGGTTTGTTACTCAACAGTAGGCTAAAGTGGATAGCCCACAGCCTCAGGAATCTGCCTAGCTCTGTGTTAGTTCTATGATTACCAGTGTGAACTATCATGCCTTGTGGTGAAATTTTGTTTGTGCTTTAACAAAAACAGCTTGCCTGAAGATCTGAATGCTGAGCTAGCCACGCTAGTCACAGAGCCCAGGCAGTGGTGGCACACACCTTTAATCCCAGCACTAGGGAGACAGAGGAAGATGGATCTCTGTGAGTTCAAGGCCACCCTGGACTACCTGAAATTAAATCAGACTAAAAGAGAAACTGATCCAAGTGGTCGTTGCTCATACCTTGAACCCAAAGGTGAAGACAGGAAGTGATATGGCTGGGGAGAGAGAAGAATATAAGACAGGAGAAGGCAGGAGCTCAGTATTTGTCTGAGTTTTCATAGAGAAGGCATTCAGTCTTAAGACTTGTAGAGACAGGTTCTTACTCCCGTACATTGTGATAAAAATGGTGCTGATTGTGGAGGCTTGTCTAGCTGGAAAGGCAAAATGTAGTTTGCTACCTTTTGAGTGTTCATCTTAATAGGTAAATATTGTCTTAGTTCAAAAACTAACTAAGCAAATCACACAACCCAGGTGACTCTTGTATCTGGACTATAATGTGTCTAGAACAAGCTGGAGATCTTGTACCCAAGCTCTTTTATACTTACAGAAAAAGGAAGCACTTATAGCTATATTGCCCATTTACAAACACCAAATAGTCTTTTGAATATGCATCTAACAATTGGTAGTTAAAGATGTTGTGGAAATTTTAGTATCACTACACTTTGGAGAGGAAAGTCCACTGATTTTCAAATGCTTAGAGTAACTTAGTAAATGTTTTCTTTCATGACCTCAAAATTGTTACACTGAAGTATAAAACTTGTATGTGTCAATGAGTTCCATGTCACATTTTGATATAATGTATATATTATATATTCTTCAAGTCAGGTTAAATATTTTTATCTACTAAATGTGATACATAACATTTAGAAGTTTTTTTTCCTCAAGCTTATAGAGACTTATAGTCCATAATTATTTTCTAACTAGCCAATGGCCTTGAAAAAATAATTACATTTTATCAGAGAGCTATATCTCTAGCTGTGTGAACAACTGATTTTTGGCAAAGGTGCTAAAAACACTGGAGTAACAATGAGAAAGAAGAAATGCTTTCAACACACAGTTCTGGGGGAAAAGCTGCAGAAAAAAGAAACTGTTGTGTGATTTTGTTTGTGCTCTGACAAATAAAGCTTGCCCGGAGATCAGAGGGCAGAGCTAGCCACTAGTTAACCATAGAAGCTGGGTGATGGTGCCTCACACTTTTAATTCTAGCACTTGGGAGGTAGAGAGGGAGGATCTTATGTTTTTTGCACTGAGGAAGCAGAGAGGAAGCAAGAAACTGGCCACTAATCTTGGTTCTCTGATCTTTCTTGTTTTCCCCACAATATTTAACTCTGGGTGTCATTGATTAAGACTAATTAGGATTAAGCTTTAAAACTTGATTCCTATCTTTTCCCAATTATTAAACGATCTAAAGTGGATTTAAATGTTTAAATCTAACACAGACATCGGAAGAAAATAGAGGAAAATACATTAAGATATTAGAAAGGGCAAAGATTTGGGTCTTAAGGATGTGATGCTGCAAGAACAAGGAATGAAGTAAAGAAAAATAGATAAAATTCCACCAACCTTATAATTTTCTACACAAAAAAGGAAACACACCCCAGACTGAAGAGATAATCTGCAGAGTGAGAGAAATGACTCCAAAGGATACATTTAATAAAGGGTGGATATAAAGAATATATAAGGAACTCAAAAAAGTTCATAGTAAAAGAAAGATAAAGCAATTAAAGCCCGATGTAAAAATGGGCAGTTAACCTAAATAATATCACCAAAATACAGACAGTTGCCAAAGGTAGATGAAAAGGGTTCAGTGCCACCTGAAAGATATAAACATTTTAAGACTGTGTTTCATAATATCAATTTACATATAAATTGGAAAGTAAACAATAGTTTCCAAAATCTTTGGGGGTTTGTTCATCAAATAAAATTATAACATGTTTATAATACATAATTATTTTATAATATATAATTTATATTGCATAATTTATAATTATTTGTATTGATTATAAAATCATCAGACATTCTGTTAACAAGTACCAAAATATTTCACTATCATTTTTTCATTTATCTTTTAAGATATATAGTGATAGCAGTTCAGGGTTGAGTATTTGTGATATCAGTCTCCTATTTTTGACTATTCCATTAATAGCTTCTAAGACCAGAGTTAAATATATAATGTCAAAGATAATTTTCTATTCATAGCAGAATTGTAAACTATATATTTTCTGTGTAGTACTCCATTGTGTAAATGTACCACATTTTCCTTATCCATTCTTTGGTTGAGGGGCATTTAGGTTGTTTTTAGGTTCTGGCAATGTCAAACAAAGCTGCTATGAACACAGTTGAGCACATGTCCTTGTGGCATGATTGAGCACCCTTTGGATATACACCCCAAAGTGGTATTACTGGGTATTGAGGAAAGTTATTTCCTAATTTTCTGAGAAATCGCCACACTGACATCCAAAGGGGCTGTACCATCTTGCATTCCCATCAGCAATGCAGAAGTATTTCCTTTCCCCCACAACCTCTCCAGCATAAGTTGTCATCAGTGTTTTTGACCTTGGCCATTCTTACAGGTGTAAGATGGAATCTCAGAGTTGTTTTGATTTGCATTTCTCTGATGATTAAGGATGTTGAACATTTCCTTAAGTGTCTTTCAGCCATTGTAGATTTCTCTGATGAGAGTTCTCTGAATGGAGTACTACATGACAGAATAAAATAATGACAGCTTGAATTTTGCAGGAAAATAGATGGAGGTAGAAAACATTATTTTGAGTGAGGTAACCCAGACACAGAAAGACAATTATCACATGTACTCACTCAAAGGTGGTTTTGAAAGATAAAGCAAAGAAAGCCAGCTTATAAACCACAATCCCAGAGAACTTAAGACAACAATGAGGACACTAAGAGAGACTTACATAGATCTAATCTACATGGGAAGTAGAAAGTAGAAAAAAAGAAGATCTCCTGAGTAAATTGGAAGCATGGGGACATTGGGGGAGGGTTGAAGGGGGAGGGGAGAGGGAGGAAGAGGAGCAGAGAAAAAATGTAGAGCTTAATAAATATCAATAAATAATAAAAATACATATTTAATAAGTTTCAGACTAGTCCAATATAAAAGGTATAAAAAGCTCTCACAATAAATGGGAATCACATCAAGAACCTCAAAAATTCTCACTAATAAATCCTTTATAATGGTAACTAAGGGATATTTCACAAAAGTCTTTTCTCTGGCTATTGAAACAGAGCATTATTTTAAATCCCGGGGCCTTTCAGTGTTTGATGGCATTTTAGGAGTTGTGACTCTGTCTTTGCCTCTTTCTCTCTCTCTCTCTCTCTCTCTCTCTCTCTCTCTCTCTCTCTCTCTTTCTCTCTCTCTCCCTATTGGTTCTTTATCACAGTCTCATATATAAAAGACAATATCCTGGCTTACTAAGTCATTTTTTTAGTGTTCTTTGTCTTTGTCCCTTCTGCCCCCATGGGAAGAAAAGCTAGTAGAAAAAAAAAAAACTATCATGTGCTAGATGCCACTTTAGGTATCATAGATTACACAGGAAATCATATATGAAACTAATTAAGGCAAAATGAGACTTCTATATAGACTTTCAAGACTCTGTATACTGAGGTTTTAGTTCTCTTGTAGAAGCAAGCGAAAGGATCAAAACCCTTGATAGGCAGCTTAGGAGACTCAGAATTACTTAAGGCCACTATCAATTAGTGTGCTTTTTATCTTTATTATTGATGTATAAAATGGTAACAATAAGAATCACAGAGCTAGGGTAGGAGGAGAGTTCAGTGGGTACAGTATTTGCTGCATGAGTGTGAGGTCTCATATCAGATTCCCAGAACCAAAGAGAGGATAGTCTTCGTATCACAGCTGTAATCCAATCACACTTTATTAGTAGATAAGAAACATCAATATGATAATTCCCTTGAAGCTTGTGGGCCAGCTAGTCTGATGTATGCAACAGTAAACAAGAGATCAAACCCTGTCTCAAATGAGATGGAAGGGAAACCTGAGGCTGTCTTCCGACCTTCACATGTAAGGCCGTATGGGAGTACCCCCTCAACCATGCGCATGTGCACAGATATTAAAACAGAAAGCACAAAGCTAAAGAATAGAGGTTGTGTGCACCCTGCATGGCCACTCTCATAGAAACTACGATTGTCGTGTTTATTGGGATTGAGGCTTTGTTTTGTTCACAGACTTCATTTAGATGGAATTTTAGAATGTGTGGTCTTTTGTGACTGGTTTAATCTTCACAACAAACTGTTTTTGTAGAATTGTGCATATTACTGTAGGGATCATTAGTTTATTCATGTTTATTGTTGAACTGTAGCCAATTTTGCGAATATATTACAATTTGTTTGTATCTTCTCTGGCTTGTGGCATTTTAGCAGCATTTGGCCATTTTAATGAAATGTTGGGATAACCCTTTTACAGATATATTTTATTGTATATCTATAATAGGATCAGCATATTTATTTGTGTGAGAAATTGCTGCCTTTACACTAGATATTTTATACCACTTCGCAAATGATATCTGAGAGTTCTAGTTGTCTCTTCCATTTCCCTTCCAACTTTAGTCACTGCTGGTCATTTTCATTTTAGTTGTTACGGTACATTGTGATTTTTGTTTGAATTTTCCTGATGACTGTGGAAGCTGAGTATCCTTTATGTGTTTTTTGGTCTTTGCTGTTGGCCATACAGATTAATCTTTGTTAAATGGATCTTTAATTTTATTTTCAGTGTTTAAAACTGCAGCTATCTGCTTATTGAATTACATTTTTTATTTTATATATTTTGAAAAATATGTTTATCAGAAATGTTTATGACCAGTTTATAGATTGCTTTTATTTATTTATTTATTTATTTATTTATTTATTTATTTATT
>NW_026067893.1:10762674-10791141 GCF_014885135.2 Alexandromys fortis | reverse complement strand
CTCTTTTTGGGTCTGGCTTACCTCACTCAGGATGGTGTTTTCTATTTCCATCCATTTGCCTGCAAACTTCAAGAAGTCCTTGTTTTTTACTGCTGAGTAGTACTCTAATATGTATATATTCCATACTTTCTTCATCCATTCTTCAATTGAAGGGCATCTAGGTTGTTTCCAGGTTCTGGCTATTACAAACAATGCTGCTATAAACATAGTAGAGCATATACTTTTGTTGTATGATAAGGCCTCTCTTGGGTATATTCCCAAGAGTGGTATTGCTGGGTCCATGGGTAGGTTGATCCCGAATTTTCTGAGAAATCGCCACACTGCTTTCCAGAGTGGTTGAACAAGTTTGCATTCCCACCAGCAATAGATGAGTGTACCCCTTTCTCCACAACCTCTCCAGCAAAGGCTATCATTGGTGTTTTTGATTTTAGCCATTCTGACAGGTGTAAGATGGTATCTTAAAGTTGTCTTGATTTGCATTTCCCTGATTGCTAAGGAAGTTGAGCATGACCTGAAGTGTCTTTTGGCCAGTTGAACTTCTTCTGTTGAGAGATCTCTGTTCAGCTCAGTGCCCCATTTATTTTTTTTTTAAAAAAAGAGGAGTTTATCTTCAATTTAAAACTAGGCATATTTGGCTACTAAAAATATATCTGAACAGAATTTTGCAAAATAACAAGTAGGATGTGTCCTCTAAGTGAGTCCAATGTGTTTATCTCTTCTGTGACATTATTTTCAAGTGTCACAGGAGGCTTCCCGGTGGCTCTATTCTTAGAGACGTTGAGGATGAATATAGAAGCTGAGTGGGAAATACCATCGCAGGCAGCTTTTTGGGATGACGCCAAATTGAAGACCTGTGATAGTGTGTCTCCAGCTGGGAAATGAAACTTAGGGGTAAATTTAGACCAAGGAGGATATCGTACTGGAGCCTAATTTGGCAAGGTGTGTCACAGGGCCGCGTCAGGGAAGCATGCTTGTTGAACTGATAACCTTGGGTCTTTGCAGATGATCTGGTGTCTGAGACAGGCAATGCAAGGCAAACTCTTTAGGAAGCTAATGCACTTTAAGTTTGGAGTCATTGACCTTGGGGTGGGCCCTCACTATGTGTTTACCTGACCCTCTACTCCTTTAAATACAGTAAAAGAAGGTATTCAAATCACGGCATATTAGGATCACAATCTTTCCCACTGTGATTCCGTCTCCATTTATCAGCTAATTCAGAGTGTTCTGGAGTGTTTTACCAGTTAAGCAAGAAAAGTTGAAATGCCAGTGCATTTGCTTTTTTGTTTCATCGCTTGTGTCTATGAAGCTCATGGGTATCCAAGTTTTACTATGCATTTGCTAGTTATCTTGGTAAAGGGAAGGCTTCTGGCCACAGTGTTATCATCCAATATATCACTTTCTCTGGTGTTGTGACAGGACACTGAAGATCCAGAGGTTATACAGTGGTGTTACACTGGTGATAGCTTTTATTCTACATCCTACATCCTACTATCACATGCATAATGGGGAAGAAAGAAGGTCTGGGGTAAAAAGTTCAGAAAATTGTCTGTGAAACCACAGCTGGTATTCAGAAACGCAAAAGCAGAAGTGATGGGGCCCAGCTTTCGTCAATTCTCAAAAATCGCTCCGCATCTGTGAAAAAAGTGACCGGCATGTACACAGAACAAGATTAAAACAAGCTTTCATTGGAATGATATACAATATAATCAAAGTGTATATTTCTAAGGCACAGGACTACATAAATATTACAAAAGTTAATAGTGTTTGCTTTTGTGTAGCTGTAGGTTCTATATGTCACAATATTTGAGACCTTGATTAAAAAATCTTTGACATTTCTTATTCTGAGGAGATTCAGCCGTCGAGCCAAAAGGGCAAACGATGTTGTTGAAACAGAGGAGAAAAATATATTTTCAAGCGAAATGTGTTGGGCACAAAGCTTCCAAACATGCTCCTCAGCACGAAGTTGATTCATGTGCCGTGAAAATGACCAGATTCCATAGGTACATGGCTTGGTCCTATGAGGTGATGATTTTTTTCTGCATTTGCTTCTGTGTGTAACCTATTTACATATATTAATTAATTTTTAAAAATAATTAAATCAATAAGTCACTTAAGCTGTTGAATTATCTGGCTAATGGAGAGAAGTGGTCATATAAATGCATTCATAAGGATTAAAATTTTGCTCATTTGAAACAAATTGTTCACATAAATAAAGATAACTTAGATTTACAGAGTCTTAAACAAGATCAGCTGACTAATAGACATGATCCTTTAAAAACTATTTAATGTTAATCACTCATAAGCTCAATCATACCACAAGGACATGTGTTCACCTATGTTCATAGTAGCATTATTTGTTATAGCCAGAACCGGGAAACAACCTAGATAAAAGAATGGATAAAGAAAACGTGGTACATTTATACAATGGGGTACTACTCAGCAGTTAAAAAGTAATGATATCTTGAAATTTGCAGGCAAATGGATGGATCTAGAAAAAAATCACACTGAGAGAGACCCAGAAAGACAAATATAATATGTACTCACTCATAAGTGATTTTTAGACATAAAAGAAAGAAAAACCAGCCTACAATCCACAATCCCAGAGAACCTAGACAACAAAGAAGACCTAAGAGAGACATACATGGATCTACATAGGAAAGAGAGAAAGACAAGATCTAAGTAAATTAGAAGTGTGTGGGTCACAGAAGAGGGTAGAAAGGAGGGGAATCAGAAATATGTATAGTGCAATAAAGCAATTTAAAAAGATTATTTACATAAAAATATGCTAGGCACTCTGCATCCTTTACATTTTTATTGTATTTGTATATACAGTGATATTTTACTTGGGTTTTAACAAATAAAACTTAGGTGAAGATGGTGGTTCACACCTTTAATGCCAGTACTTGGGAATTCCATGCCTTTAATTCTAACACAAAGGAGGTGGAGAAAGGAAGGGATATGGCCGGGCAGAAAGAGAAATATCAGGTGGAAAAAGACAGGAGTTCAGATGCAGTCTAAGGATGCAGTTGGGAGATATAGTCTGAAGCAGTCAGTCAGAGGATGCAATCTGAGGACAGGATCACCCTTTTGGTCTGAGGATTTGGTAGAGGTTAACAGTCTCTCTAGTGGCTCCCTTCACTGCTTCTCTGATCTCTCAGCTATCACCTCCTAATATCTGACTCTGGGTTTTTATTAAGAACAATTAGAATTTGTGCTACATCTGGCACCCAACATGTGTGGGTGTGCTTTCTAGTGCAAGCAGAATTGCTTCAGCATCCCCACTCCTCATAGACTTACTAGGCATAGTGATATTAATACAATTCCTTAAATAAAAACAAAATTAAGTAGAAAGCAACTAAATACCTTATTGATTAACAGTACATTGATGGAGACTAAGACAATTGCATGGCTTTCAACATCCCCCAGGAATCAGAAGCAAATGGAACACATTTGAAACCAAACTCCTTTCACTTTTAAATATATTCTGAATTAAAATAGTCATAATTTGAAAAAAGAAATTTTTATTCTGTATAGAAAAACTAAAGCAACTCTATATCCAAAGTGAATGCAGAAAGGTATTAAAAATAACACTTTCAGCATCTGCTTCAGCTTTATGGACTTCTGTTTACCTCTATTGTTGGTCATATTGCAATTATCAATGTGACTGATATAAATTGGATGATACATGGAAGAATGATAAAGAAGTTACCTTGGAAAAGCAGACATCAATGCAGTCAGAAGTCATAGAGGAGCTGTAAAATATAAAGCATATGTTAAAACACGCCATCTCTCATTTTCTGTCACCTGTCTCTTTTCCAAAATATTGTTATATTCAACTCTTCTAAAATTTAACAGACATTTAAAAATATGTTGGAGAAATAAAGGGGAAAAATCTTTTATTTTCACTTCTATAGAACCTCATGGTAAGCGTCATGGAAATGCCTCCTCCTAAGTTCAGAGACTGACTGTCTCCGTCAATGAGAAAAGAGTGAGAATAAAGCACCACTTTTAAATGAACCAAGAGTGGTCTTTGGTTGAGTAATGAGTAGCCATGGGGAGACAGGAGGAACCTGAGCACTAAGGAGAGAAACGAGGGAAGAGTCAGCTTCATTGTGCCGCCTCCTGCCTTAGGAAAGACTCCTTACAATTCCTTTCCCAATTTCCTTGTCAGCGGCACTGTCTCAGGTGGAAGTCCTTCCCTATTCTCCTGAAAGGAAGCAGCTCCCCCAAAGACTGTTTTGTGTTTTACTGAGAATCTTTTCCCTCCTTATAAGTCTTTGTAAAATGTGTTTGTAGTTGCCCTTTTATGTACTAAAGTACAAACAGCATGAGAACCAACCCTTTCCTGTCTCGGTTCCACTTCTTTTTTTTTTTTTTTTAATTAAAAATTTCCGCCTCCTCCCTACCTCCCAGTTCCCTCCCCCTTCCTCCATCCTCCTTCCCCTCCCTCTCCAGTCCAAAGAGCAGTCAGGGTTCCCTGCCCTGAGAGAAGTCCAAGGTCGTGTCCCCCCCCCCCCTTTACCCAGGTCTAGGAAGGTGTGCATCCAAACAGACTATGCTCCTGTAAAGCCAGTACATGCAGTAGCATCAAAATCCAGTGTCATTATCATTGGCTTCTCAGTCAGCCCTCATTGTCTGCCAAGTTCAGAGTCGGGTTTGATTCCATGCTTTTTCAGTCCCAGTCCAGCTGGCTTAGGTGAGCTCCAATTAGACCAGCCCCACCGTCTCAGTGGGTGGGCGCACCCCTCGTGGTCCTGACTTCCATGCTCATGTTCTCCCTCATACTGCTCCTCATTTGGACCTTCAGAGCTCAGTCCGGTGCTCCAATGTGGGTCTCTGTCTGTTCCACTTCTAGACTTAATAGATGATGCGGGAGTTTTTAAAAGTGTATCAGTCACACTTCTAGACAGGTCTCATGCCCAGGAGTAGTTGGCCAATGAAAATAGATTCCCTTAACCGAAGAATGGATAAGGAAAATGTGGTACATTTACACAATGGAATACTACACAGCAGAAAAGATAACAACATCTTGAATTTTGCAGGATGGATGGAGCTAGAAAACATTATTTTGAGTGCGGTAACCCAGACACAGAAAGACAATTATCACATGTACTCCCTCATGAGTGATTTTTAAACATTAAGCAAAGAAAACCAGCCTACAAATAACAATGCCAGAGAACCTAGACAACAATGATGACATTAAGAAAGACATACATAGATCTAATCTACATGGAAAGTAGAAAAAGACAAGATCTCCTGAGTAAATTAGGAGCATGGGGATCTTGGTGGAGGGTTAAAGTGGGGAGGGGAGAGGCAGGGGGTAGATCAGAGAAAAGTGTAGAGCTCCATAAAAAAGTGGAGGGAGAGAATGGATCCCATGGTATTCTTTTAGCCTTTTTGTTTCATTTTGGTTTATTTTTGGCATTATTTTCTTTTGTCTTACTGGTCTTTTGCCTGTTGTTTTTGATTAGTATTTCTGTAGCATTTGGTTTTAGCTTTATTTTTGTTTGTTGTTTTTAGTCTTATTTTTGAAGAGAGGAAGAAATAACATAAAAATGAAGTTGGGTGAACAGGGAGGGTCTTGAGGAGTAGGATGAGGGGAAAACATGATCAAAATCCACTGGATAAAAATAAAATTAATAAATAAAATGTCTCCCAAATTCTTAAACTATATTAATGTCTTGATTTAAATACCTAAAACCATTAAAAAAGACTCGAAGTATGTTAAATACCCTATTTCTATGTTCTGATTTATAACAGAGTCCAAAAGTACTAAACAGATACCAAATTCAGTCCTCTTTATGCATTAACATCTGGGTTTCTTAAACAGAAATGCAGATTTAATGACTGCCTTAGTTTTAAGCTAGAATGCACTCTTTGTAGATGGTAGTCAATTGTACTCATCCGATCTTGGAATAATACAAGATCTGGAAAATATTACAGCACATTTTCCAGTTTTGTTGATTATATTCAAACATAAATAATTTGATAAAATGACAAAGTAGGACAGATAAAGGTTGAAAGTCATAAGACAGAAGAAAAAATGCCCTTCGCGAACAAAAGGCATGTGATATTTCTGAACTATCTGAAGTATGGTAGTCACATCATTCCTTGTCTCCAAGCCCATGAGCACTATCAGTTTAATAAAATAAGTATACCTTTCCCACCAATGGTTTCAATTTTGCAAAATGGTAAATATTAGTAGAAAAGATTGAATGGAATACGAGTACTGCAAAAGAGAGGGAAGCAAAAATAATAATGACTGAGGATAGGCAATGTTTCTTAATTATTGGAATTATTTTCTTCTTCCAATCGGAAAAAAAAGAATATGTCACAAACTGTACAAGAAAAGGCCACACTGCAACTGCCTAAATAAGTCAATTAAACTGGACTAAGTCCTCTTAGGTTCTGGCAGTCGCAGCTCTAACGTTAAGCCTGTGAGATAGTAAACTTCTTTAGTAAGCAGCTGTCAACTCCCGATTGCTTTGCATACCAGCATTTTATGGAAATTTAAGATCGATACATTATATAGATATTTCTTGTCTTTATCCCTGGATAGCCTATCAGAAACAATAACACGGTGTGTCATTACTGTGCCTGCTTCCTGTCTTCACCAGTATCACCCTTATCCAAGCCATGGTCATTTCTTTCCTGGATTCAAGACTGATAAATGGTCTTCTTGCTTCAATCTTCTTCCTCCATAGTTTGTCCATATTGTAGCTACGGCATTATTTTAAGGTAACAGATAAATCTCTTCAGTGAATCCAAAACACAATTTGAATAAATTCGACATTATTTGTCACTGGTTCATAATCCCGTTTTTTTTTTGTTTGTTTGTTTGTTTGTTTCTACCCACCCCTCTGCCTTAGCCCACCGTATTTGATGTTTTCGTTTCTACCTCTCTGGATTAGCCCACAGCATTTGCTTGTTTTGCCAAACTGCACATTTTCTAGCATGTGAAAATGCTGAATCTGTTGTTGTGTTAGTCCTATGGCTGCTAACATCACTTCCTATTGTCAACCCTCTGCTCCTTGCTTCACTTCCACGACACTGTAATGTAAAATCCTACTTGATATTCTTTACAGCGTCTGCACTATCAGGAAATCATAATTACTTATTTGTACACTACCTTCTTCTGTTCTCTTTTACAAAATAGGAAAATATTACAAAATTACAAAATATAACAGGAGTATAGAATTTCCATGTTCCCTATTATGACCTCCCTTCTTCTTGATAGTGCTTGCTGCGAAGTTGACGCTTGAGAAGTTTAGAGACTATAACTGGTGGTGGGGTGCTCAGCTGCAATTGATACAGTCTGTAGACCTAAGGCTCAGGAAATCCAAAAGTAGGGGCAGAATGGTTGTAGGAATCATAGGCCCAGGACACCTGCTATGTGACTGTGTCTTCTATACAGACAGAAAGAGAAACTGCACTTAAGGTGGTACACACTTTAATCCCAGCACTCCGGAGGCAGATGCAGGTGGGGTTCTGTGAGTTCGAGGCTAGCCTGGTCTACAAAAGCTAGTTCTAGAACAGGCTCCAAAGCTACAGAGAAACACTGTCTCAAAAAAAAAAAAAAAAAAAAAAAAAAAAAAAAAAANAAAGAGAGAGAGAGAGAGATTAAAAAAAAAGAAAAAAGAAATCTCAATAATATAGTAGCCTTACACATGACAAACTAAGTTGGCAGTCAACCCTTCCCTAAAAGAAAAACCATAGGAAATTAATGACAGCTGAAAGAGAGAGAATTAGTCCTTCCCAGGGATGATCGCCTAAGCCATTATCCAATACCAAGTGGTCATACATATATAGAAAGATACGAGCAATAATAAATAGTTTCAGCCTACTGTATTTATGTAATTATATATGCATATATAACAAAAATAAGAAGGAAGAAATGGATGGGAGATGAGGGGTAGATTGGTGAAGAAATACTGGGGAAGAGTGGGATAGGGAAGACTGATCAAAAGACATTCTGTGAGATGTTTTTAAAGAATTATAATAATAACAATATTATATTGCATGTATTTGAATGGATGAATAATAAATGAATCACAAAAGAATAACAATAAGAAAATATCACTCAGTTGGAGATTAAACTAGATTTTCTGCACCAATAATCACTCTCAGATTCTTCTATTAGCTCTCTAACCATAGCACTAATTATTGGCGTCAAGATATTTCTAGTAGCTGATTAACCCTACACTTGCCAGTGGAAATGTGTCTTTAGAGCTCTTTCTCAACCTCAAAGCATAGGATGTCATTGTCTCCATTTCACTGGGCTTTGTGTGAGAGATTATTCAGCTTCTCATACCTGTGTCCCTTCAGATTGCAGTGCAGTTTCCTTTATTGACACTCACCAGTGACTCACAAGGGACTCTTGCCCCTGATTCTTTTTAAGGTGAAGCTCATTAGAGAAAGAAGATGGAGTTTGTTAGCAAGGCTGGGACACCTCAACGCTTTTACTTGATGACTGAACCCCTTTCTCTATACAATGAATAGAGTAAGAACTAGGCAAAGATTACAGAGCAAGGGCAAAGTGACCCGACATAGAGATGTAGCCAGTGATTCTAGATTTAACACTCTCAGACAGAGGCTAGAATACATTTTAAGAGCCAAAACAGGTAAAATCATTTTGGATTTCAATCTTCAAAGCTAACTCTACCTTGAGTAGCTGAATAATAGGTCCCAGTCTTACTACAGATAAGGCAAAGTCGCACGTGGCTGAACCACTGCTGTCTGTATTTATTAAGATTGAGAAGATCATTTCTGGATTGAGCATGTGCTAGCTGAAGATAAAAGAAGTTATACTACATTGTGCACTAATCTTCTCATTATTCTATTTGTTCCCAGAATAATAGAACACTTTTCATATGAAAGGGGTTGACTAAAAGAGCCAGAATGTCTCACTCAAAGAAGTGCCAAAATTCAGGAGAGCTGTGACAAAGAATTAGCTCTGAAATTAAACCAGAAACTACCATCTCTTCCTTACTTCACTAAGCAGCTTGAAAATGAATCACAATTTATGCTTATGGTCAAATTGTTGCAGAAATGATCCTTTGCTACAGCAGATACTCAAATTCTCTTAGAATAAAGTCCATCAGAGGCAAATTTCTCTAAGCAATTGTTCGGTAAGCACTCCTTTTTTTCCCCTCATAACAGCTAAGTTTAGAGCTTTTCCACGAAGCTGTTCAGGTTTCCTGAGTAAATAATGCCCACTTTACCACACTTTAACTAAGCCTTCACTTCACAAACAATGAGATGGCACCAAGGGGTAGAAAAACAAAGCACCTCAAAGAGCCCCTGTAGACAGCATCCTCCCAAGGACAAAAGCATTCTGACAAAAACCTTTCATATTTTCAGTGCTTATCATAAACATTTTAAAGCACAGCAAATGCATTAAAACATCAAAAAAAGTTTGAGGTGAATCAAGTTTAAATTTAACTTCAGTGTTTGTAGAATGAGTGACAGGAGGTTCATTGCTGATGACTCATTGTTTTTATTTTGCTGCTTTGTTTTAAACATTAAGGTTCCTGATTAGAATCTTCATTCAATATTTTGTCAAATGTATGGTCTTCTATGAAGCTAAACCTGACAAGAAAACCTCCACTTCAATTAAAATTAAAAAGGAATTGTGGAACTAAAAATTTTAAATGGTGTTAAGTGCTAATTTAACTACAGCCTTTTACCACTTCTTGTATAAAACTTGTGATTAGAATTATAGATCTTGCTGCCATAATTGATGGTCCATTTATGGCTATCACTAATTTCCTGACAATATTAGGGAACAAAATTTAGTTCCTAGTAGCTCTTACAAACTGCAAAGCTTATATTAATACTAACATAATAACAGGTTGTTTAATAAATACCAGTTTATACATAAGTGGCTCTATTGTACACAGTTTATAAATGCAAGCATAAAAATTCATGGACAGAGTTGAAGAAGATTTGAGTGCAGTGAGGACATATTCACAAACACAAGAACAATTAAAGCCCCCTTGTTTTGCCTAAGGGAGGCATGCATGGTCATGCATAGCACAAATTTATTAGTGGCCACACATCTCCATGGACATTTTGCAAGTCAAATTTCTCATCTGTTTTCAAATGGTGATTTCGTTGCTAGTAATCTTTGGCAACTAATCGACAATAATGATTTCATTAATTAATGTTCTATGTACATAATATTTTCATCTGACTGTAGAACTGATAATAAGAAACATATCAAGTTTCAAATATTAAGAATTCTAATAATGGTCATGATTTAATGCATTGGTCTGAATTTGTTAGAGAGAGACTTTTGCATGCATCAGTGGGACCCTCCTTGCTTTGTTGAATGTAAGTAAAGAGAAAACATGCATGTAAATTATTACTGCCATTTCTGCAATACTTACGTCTTGGGTGGGGAGGAGAGAGACTGATGTTTTTCTTTACCTTATATGAATCTGATCTTTCCACGTAACTTAATTAGTGACCAAAATAAACATTTTTGCTGTGACTTAGTGGGTGAAAGGCAAGGCTTATAGCTTTCGTGTGAAGCAGTAGACAAATTTATGTGAAGTCTTGTTTTAAAGCAAGATCACTGGTGTAAAGACATCAGCTTTATTTATACATCTCCCAGTGCATATGGAGTGAGCAAGGGCTGTGGCCCCGGGCTATGCCAACACTAACTACATTCCCATATTCATTTGGCTTTCTCTTTATCCTTTTTTTTTTACTCCAATTAAAAATAAATGAATGAATGAATGAATAACTAACTAACTAAATAGGTGTGTGCATACCACAGGGATTTCATATAAGTAACTTCATTAGGCAATGAGGTTGTCAAATCAAGCTTTTGCAATATTTGAACATAATAAAAAATCAAAACAAACCCTAAAGCTCTGTGTTCCTTCTGATAAGAAAAGACATTTTCACCACAGTTTCTAAAACATCCATAAAGGAAAGCAAGCAACATGCAGAAACCTCCTTGGAAATATTGAAAAATGTTGTTTTCAATGATTTTAAAAGGATAGCTGTTCGTTTTCACTCAGTGTGAATAGGCCCTATCTTGTAGATGGAAACAGAAGTGGTTTCCTATTCGTAAATAAAACAATTGAACTATTTTTTTAAATGAATTGAACATGTTGAGTAATGTGAATTATCTACTAAAATAGAAATAGCTTAATTGTTAAAGTACAACTCAGTTGCTATGGGAACATCTGCAACTTTCCAAAACTTCTAATGGGTACCTTATTATCTTAGATGTATGTCCTCAAAATATTTAGCTTTGTCACTTGGAAATGTCCAACCCCGGTGGTAACGGCTTGCAAAAAACAGTGATTAAAGGTGATTTCAGTATTTTTGTTTTGTTTTGTTTTTGTTTTTCGAGACAGGGTTTCTCTGTGGCTTTGGAGCCTGTCCTGGCACTAGCTCTGTAGACCAGGCTGGTCTCGAACTCACAGAGATCCGCCTGCCTCTGCCTCCCGAGTGCTGGGATTAAAGGCATGCGCCGCCATCGCCCGGCATTCCGTATATGTTTTTATGGATGCTATTGTAGAATACTGCCGGCTCCCACTTTGTGGATCAAAGTGTTCCCATGTTTTAGATACTTACTGAATGTCTGCTAAATAAAGCAGCCCCTCTGAATATCATGCTCTGTGTTTGGCCCATGGCCAGTGACCAAATAAATTGTAGAATACAAGCCTGCTCCTCTTGTTCTACCCAGAACAGTTTCAAAAGGTAAATTTTACACATCATTATTGCTGTCCATGGGATACCTTCTAAGGTTGTACAGCAGCCCAACTTTCCCTGTGCCCAAAACACATAAAGAACATACAAATATTGGAAAAGTTTATAATGAAATGATTATTGCAATTATTTATTGATGTCAGGGCACAAGATTAAGCTGGTTCATTTAACTTGTATTAATTTCTAATTTTCTGTAATAACTATCTGTTATTTATAATAAGAAATAAAATAATGCCATGGTGTTCGATTAATAGTTTCAAAGATTGAATGTAATGTGAGAAGCTGAGCTGACCCACCCGCAATAAACTTGACAAAGTATCAGCATCTAAGAGACAAATTAGATAGAAGGATTGATTAAGCCAAGGGATGTTAACAGCATTGGAGAAATAGTTAAGATTATGTGTTTCCATGGATTTCAAGAGTATCCAGATTTTCAAGAATATGTTTCTATAGGCAGACTGTGCTAATGAGAGACAGAAAACTATAGCAATGGGCTGATGTACTCACAGTTTGAAAATCCGGTATTACCAACCACAACCAAATAGCCATACCTTTTCTTGTAGGTTAGATTCTTCAAAATGCTCTAGAGAAATTATATTGCAAGAGGTTTATTTGGAGAAGTGAAATAGGGACGGGAAGGAAATCCAGAAGAATGTGCATTTATGAAGGAATTTGCTAGGGAGGTGCTGAGAGTGAAGAAGATATACTGGTATGAAATCCAGGCATGGAAGAAAGGCTCCACAAATGTGCCGATTCTTTGATTTCATTTTGTTATGTGCATGAGACTAGATGCCTCATTGTATGAGGATGGGTTATTGAGCCTTCTGCTTCATGGACTATCAAGGCTTCATGCAAGAACAGAAACACTGACCAGTGTGTGTTATGGATGACATCCTAAAACTTACACTTACTCTAATCTAATAAACTTATTTGTAGGTGTGTAACTAACAAATAAATCAAAAACTGCATATGAAGGACATATACAGTGATATTCAGAGCAGCATTAGGTATGAGAACAATAAATGTAAAATGTGTGTTGCCTGAGTTGTCTGGGTTTTCTGTCCCACCTGGTCCTTGTGCTGCCTGGTTCCCGCAGTCATTAAGTCCCAAAGAAATCACACAGAGGTCTACATTAATCATAAACTGATTGGCCCATTAGCTCAGGCTTCTTATTAACTCTTACAACTTACATTATGGCATTATTCTAGCATGTGTTAGCCATATGGCTCAATACCTTTTTCAGCAGCATAGTCACATTTTGCTTATTTTGTATCTGGACAGGACTGCAGAGGAATGGGCTTCCTTCTTCCCAGAATTCTCCTGTTTTCATGACCCTCCTCTACTTCCCATCTGGTTGTCCTGCCTATACTTCTTGCCTGGCTACTGGCCAATCAGCATTTATTTAAAACATAATTGACAGAATATAGACAATTGTCCTGCACCAATGGTGTAATAACAGAATAGAAATGAGAAAGAATGAAGATTCATAGATGAAATGCAGCAATGTCACAGTACAAGGGAAATGTCAAAGAAGACTTGGGAGTGTTGGAGAGATGGCTCAGTAGTTAAGAGAACTTACTGCTCATGCAGAGGACCAGCGTTCAGTTCCTCGCATCTTTGCCAAGAGGCTGCACTCATATAACTCAGGCTCCAGGGCATCTAACTTCATATTCTGGCTTCTAAGAACCCAAATACATGTGTACACACACACATACACACACACATACACACACACACACACACACAGAGAGAGAGAGAGAGAGAGAGAGAGAGAGAGAGAGAGAGAGAGAGAGAGCAAAACAAAGCTCCAATTTTTATAACTCCATGTGTATAAAGTCAGAATCTTATGACACTGGACTTAAGGCCATCAATAGTTAGTTACCTTAGGAGAAAATGGTCTGTGTGGTGATTAACCAGTAAATCAGTTACCGTTTTCTCGATGTATGAAATACTCTATATTTTCAATAGGGTGATGGTGGTTCTTTGTGAAAATCCATTGAGTTATACATTTATGATCTACTGTTTTGCTGTAAGTATGTGCTCTTCTAACATAGGATCTATTTTAATAGTACAAGCATAAGCCACATAAGACTTAATAGGAACAATGATTTTATATTCCTTCAGAAGGATAACTGGCTTTGCTGAAAGTCAGTGTTGCACTCTTTAATTATACTTCAAAGCAATTGTGTTGGAAGTTACAGAAGATTCCAGTGCCTGGGTCTGTGATGTGATGAGAACACTCTGGAGAAATGGCTAGGACTTGTCAAACGCTACATCTTCATTATCATATGTTCTCTTTTGCAAGTTTCTTGCTTCTGTGTTATTTTTATATTTATTTTAACAGTTCCATAGTTCTGGGCAACTCTAACTGGATTTAGTGAAATTTGCTTCGATGAAACTGAAAGAAAATGTGTTTGTTTCTTCTGATAAGTTTTGTTCTTAGATATTCTTTGTGCACATGCCATCCCTACCCATAGACTTTCCAGAAGCATATCAAGCATTTGCTGAGACTCTGATTGCTAGGCAGGTGCCATTACACTTTGCTGCTTGCAAAGAAGTATAGTCTAGGTTTTTCTGACCACCTTTTAAGCATGTGCCTTTCATTATCTTTGTAAGGGAGCTCTAGAGAGATTAAGCAATCATCTGGGTTCAAATATAAATGGAGAGCTTATGTATTTTTAGAAATATAGTCTAAGCCAATGGAGCTGCTTTAGAAATGCAAATGAGAATTGTATTTCCAGAAGACAGATGTTGTAAGAAAAAAAGAAGCCCTCTGGTATGCAACATGACACACTGCCAGAGGTCATGGCTGTGACAGTCTCTTTTCTGAGGGGTAGATGATAGAAAAATCTCCTTACGACTAGCAAAGACACGCTTTGTTCCCATTCTTCAGTCTCTTGAGTTTTGGGAGTGATTCAGCACGATTGCATACATAGCCTTCATTCATACTTCAGTTTACTATAGTAGAAATCTCCATATTCTTTTCAGGAACAGAATAAAGAACAAAGATATACGTAAAGGAGGGAAGGAAAGGGAGACAAAGCAACAGATGACAGAAGTTAACTTGGAATCAACAGCTTGATATGTTATAATAGAGCAAAGAAAGAGTTATGATTAATCCATGATTTTTTTTTCTCTTTAGCAAGGAAGAAAACTTAGCTTGAATAGACTGGATAACCATTGAGCAAACCTGTATAGTACTTAGTATTTAATCTTGCACAAACTACTGGGAGGAAAGCTGTGTATCTGCAATAAGCCTTGTATCCCATCATATGGTTATGAGTGATAGTGTCAAGCATGAAATTATCTGTTGGCTTTATATGCTGAGATTTGAGATAGAAGAGAGAAATCAACTGTCTTGATGAGGCACAGGGGGAGTGAAATGGACAGAGAGAGAACCCTGGCTTCACAGGGTAACTTTTAATGAAGAGTCGTTGGGTTTTTCCACTTAGTTTGACTTACTTTGAGCTATTTAAATATCTAGCAATATTGGAACTGTAAAGATTACTCCGAAGTTAAGAGCATTTAATGTTCTTCCAGAGAATGCAAGTACAAAGCTAGCAACCACATAGTGGCTCATAACCATCTGTAACTCCAGTTCAAGAAGATGGGGTCTTTCTTTGGCTTCTGCCAGCCACAGGCAGAACACTCATACACATAAAATTTATAAAAATAAAACGTATGTGGCAATGTCTCTTCTTCCATTATGAATTAGTTTAACTTTCAACTTGTGTTGAATAAAGAAAACAGAGGGTTTCTTCCCAGTTGATATTTAAACATTTATATAAAATTAATTTAGGACCAATAGCCAATAAACATTCCTATCCTAGGCAATGCTGAATGCTGACAGCCCTGCTGATGGGAGGGAGAAACTGGCCAGAGAGTCTCAACATTTCCCTAGGCATACTGATCCCTTAGAGTTGACCAAACTTTGAACACATTTCTTCCTGACTATAATCCCTAGCCCTCTGTTATCTTCGTATTTACCTTAGAAAACTTTCAGCTGTGAATCTGCTCTCTGCTGTTCATGTGAAAATACAAACTATAAGAACGACTAGGTATCATCCATGTAAACCACAGTAGTCCAGAAAAGCAGAGATACACCGCCTAGTCTCTGTGGACTGATGGGAACCTGGCACTAATAAGCATCAGCCAGTCAACATATGGGGCCTAATGACATGGACTCTCTTCCCCATGATGTCTCTCAGTACTTTATCATTAGACTTTTGTTGAGATCAAGGTCAGGTTCTGCCCTCTATTGCCTTAGTTCTGAGTAATGTTTTTATTGCTTTTTGATGTTTCCTGGTATAATGTTTCATTTGGAAAACCTTTTAAAATGTTTCTTTTAGTTTGAGTGCATTTGAAGAGGCAGAGAGTCTATGAATTATGCAGGTGCAGGTTATGCTGATACTGGAGCATGCCCCCTCCCCTAAGGCAACAGCAATTCAATATTTAACAACTCCTATAGCTTCAGGGAGAGAATTCCCTATAGTTTTTCCCAGGGTATGTCCAGAATTGATCTTTTTGACCTTAAAAGAAAAGGAAGAAAAAGAACCATGGGAAATGTAAATGGTTGGGGGGGGGGTAGGTGGGGAGCCACTGCTGTGAAAGCCTTTTGTTTCTATAAATGGATCCAGCTTCAGAAGTTGATTCTTACAATAAACTTGAACTTCCTCCCTGCTGTTGGTATCTATATTAACAGGCTATCTTCTGATCCCACCTTTTATTTATGTAGAAAGAAGTAAGATTCCAGCCCCATGTTGGCTTCTCCTATAACCTACAATTCAGCTTAAATCTGCCTCTCATTTGTGTTTGCAACCACTAAAAAATTCCCTTTTATAACAAATCAAGTGAGCAAAAAGACAGGGTTTATTTTGTTTTCTGTGTTTTACATATGATAAACATAATATTTTTGAATAAATGAATTCTAAACATAGATGTTATCTTGTTTGTTTTCTGACTTTAGAAATATATTTTTTGGTGTTCAAGTGATCTGTTACTTATGTAAACAAGAAGCAAATTGTCTCACTTATATTTTTAGTGGAGGGTGAAGATCTTGTCTGTAAGTACTAGGGTTCTCTAGAGTCACATAACTTATGGAACAGATTTTTCTCTCTGTACACACACACACACACACACACACACACACACACACACACACACACACAGGCTGTAGTCCACAATGACTAGTTGTGAATGGAAAGTCCAAGAATCTAGTAGCTCCTTAGGGGAGAGGCAAAGAGAAAATGCTTGAACTAATTATATATTTCTGGCTTTGTGGGAGCCTAGCCAGTATGGATGTTCACCTTCATAGACCTGGATGGAGGGGGGAGGACCTTAGACTTTCCACAGGGCAGGGAACCCTGACTGCTCTTCGGACTGGAGAGGGAGGGGGAGAGGAGGAGAAGAGTGGGAGGAGGGGGAAGGAAATGGGAGGCTGGGAGGAGGCGGGAATTTCTTTTTTTTTTCTTTAAATAAAAAAAATAACAAAGACACACTCTGTTTGGGATCACAATCACGAGCTCCCTGTTTACTCGTAGTGATCATTCCTCAGTCACTAGTCCAAGTGCTAGGACAATACCATGAAGAACATTGGCATATATATTTCCTAAAGCTATGTAGGTATCCTATCACCAGAAATGAGAAAACTGTGCCAACAGAATAAGGATGGATTTGGTTTGGATAAAAGCATGGTTGTGTGGGGGGTGGAGGTGGGGGTGGAAATTGAAGATTAACAACTGGAATTGTCTACCACTTTTTTAAAAAACAAAACCAGCGAGGGTTTACCATGTATCATGCACCATAAAGTTCACCTGTGCTCACTTCCTCAAGCCGCCTAGCAGCCCTAAGGCAGGCACTCCTGGGACTCTCATTTTACAGATGAGGGAAGAGAATGATTAGGTAATCCATGAAGCCTTACCGCTGACAAGGGAAGAGCTGACTCTACCTCTTGTACCATGGCCCTCCCCTCCCCCATGTTAACTCCTCTTATCCAAAAACAAAGAATTTTCATGTTCTCACTGGTTTTAATTTCTGAAGCAGCTAATGGAGACTTTTAATGATTTTTTTTTTCTTAGCTCCAAGTGTTGAAGACTGCCCCACCCAGCACTGCTCTGCTGATTTAAATTGACTGCTACAAACCTTTATAGGTTGCCTATCACGTGCCAGAAACCACAATGACTGATCCGGATAATAAAATTACTCTTGACAAGGACATAGGCTCATAAACAAATAACTGTAATTATGACATGAATAATGTCATCATAAAAATATCTACAGTAACAGAGTACCAGGCTGGCAGATTAGCCGAAGGCTAACTATGTGAGTCTGGGGACAGTCTTCTAAAGGTGATAATTGAATTGCAATTTCAAATAATAAGTATATGAAGCCCATTAGAATCATCAAGATCACCAAGTGTTCAAACAGGAATTTGAAAAATGGAAAGTTTTAAGAGATTTAGACAGTTACTTTTATAAATCATGGTATATTTGGTTTATAATACTTTTTCACTGTTGTTGACAAGGTCTGGTATGAACTTTTTTTTTTCTTTACAGGAGTATTATGTAAACATCACCAAATGGGTGTAGAACCTTTTTCTCTACCCTAGAAGTTTAAAAATTCTCACCTTTGAGCGAAAAATGTGTAGTTTGTAGATGACCTTTCAATTATTCTCCTCAGAAAGGCTATGAAGTAGGACATATAGTTTATCCAAGCAGCTCTTGCTTTTATGGGGCAGTAAGTTAAGGCTCTTGGTTCAGGTCTAAACTAATCAAAGAATTCAGTTTCTAACCTTACTTATTGGCATAAATTAAAGTAGGTTGACAAGATAGGAGTGAAATCATTGACAACTTCTGGAGAAGGAATCATTCCACTGTTTTGATTGAGTTTCTTCAAGCATCTGCTCTCTCTGGGTTTTTCAGCTCAGTGTTACACTACAAATGTGGAGCCTAGCAGGACATTTATGGCCAGCAATGCCGAACTGCTGAGTAAAGTCTTCACTGCACTGTAAATCCCCATTAAACAAATACATCTCTCGATAATTTAAGTGAATATGCATTTCTTTGAATATTGAAATGTACTGTAATGTTCAGAGAAAATCAGGAATGAATAATAATACTGAAAATTTACAAACAAATACATATCTACATATGCATTCTTAACTAATCAAAAGAGCAATAAGAACTCAGCTATAAGAAATCATCCCACAGAAACTGAACATTTCTAATTAAACAGAAGAAACTATTAATGTTAGCGTGGCAAGCTGGCATAGTGGGACAAGGTACTTGTTATGAAGTCTAAGGATCTGAGTTCAATCCCTGGAGCCCACATGAAAGTAGGACCCATCCCTGAAAATTGTCTTTTGGTTCCACATATGCACCCAGGCATGTATAAATATGTATGTATACACACACATAAACACTCATGTGCATACTCATATTCTTTCTCTCTCTCTCTCTCACACACACACAAACACACAGACAGACACACACACACAGAAAAATGAATGAAAGAAAAAGAAACTGCTGCTGATTGTCTAAAAATCACATTTTAAATTTGAAAGCACTGTACAAAGTCCAATTTAAAATTTTTCTAGAAATTTCATTTACACAGTTTTCAATATTTAAATAATATTGAAATCAAAATTGGTAGTAACAGATTATTTGAATAAATTACAGATTTTCCTTTTGGTTTAAAAGACCACATTTCCATGTTCATATATGCAGATGTTCATTCATGCGTGTAAAATATGTCCTTATTATTCATTAATTAGTGCTTAGGCAACTTTTTCATTGTGGGACCCTGATAGGAGTATATTCACATGAATCTTAAAGCCATGTGGTCTGACCTACCATGCATTGAATAATTTTTTTATTGTTTTATGAAAAAAAGGTTTAGTTGTGCCAGGGCATGCTCCAAGATGCCACAGCATGACTGGAGATTAGCAGCCAACATTGCAAAGCTGATTCTCTCCTTTTGCCTTCACATGAGTTCCAGAGATTGAATGAACTCAAGTTGCCAGACATGCATGCAGAGTGTCTTTATCTTCTGAGCTCTGTTGCTGACCCCTGGTATCAACTTTTTCACCTGTGGGTCACAATCTTACAATGGACTTCATAACTGGATGTGGGATTTTGTAGTGATATTTTGTTTGTGTTTTAACAAATAAAACTTGCCTGAAGATCAAAGTGCAGAGCTAAGCTACCAGAGGCCAGACAGTGATGGCATACACCTTTAATCTCAGGACTTAGGGTACAGACAGATCTCTTAAGTTTAAAGCCAACCTGACCCCTTCCTTTGTATGTTTGTCTATGTTTCTGTGAATGTTTGTGTCTGTGGTTCTTTTGAGTGTGTGTGTATGTGTGCGTGTGTGCTTGTGCACTTACATGTGAGTGTGTGTGAATTCCTACTGTTTTTAGGGCCATGATGAAGTAAACAAAGAGTAAGTCAAGCATAAAGGAAATAGTGCAATTAGTTGTGAGTGGCCTCTGAAACCTTAACACATCTTGTCATCTTAAAGATTTTTATTTTACATTGTTAACACTATGCACACAAGTACACAGTATTATGTTGTTATGACATTATAATGGTTAGAATGTCATAAGTAATAAGATTTTTCAAATTTATTATACATCTTATAGGATCAATGCCATATCTCAAGCCCAACAATGACTACTATGTCATTATACAAAGTATGAATTCTCTTTCTGTCTCCCTCCGTCCCTTCCTCTCTTCCTCCTCTCCTCTATTCCTCCACTCTCCCTCCCTCCCTTCTTCCTTTCCTCCCTTTCCCCTCTGTATGTGTGTGTATGTGCCTCTGTGTATACATGTGTATTGGCTGAGCTGATTCCTCTAACAAAAGTAATACAAATTGTCCAGGTAGTCAAAACATATTTTCTCATAGTTCTGAAGGTCATAATTTTAAGATCAAACTATCATAAGTTGGTTGGTTGTTTTTCTTTTCTCTTGTGGAAATATGTTGGAGGCAGCTGAATTCTGCCTTTTCACATGGCCTTTTCTTTGTACACATACAGTGAGAAGAACAATATATGATGTTTCTTTCCATCTTTAAAAGACACTACTCCCTTCTCTAGGTCCTCATCCTTATGATTTCATTTTGTCCCATGAAATCTGTAAAAATTCCATCTCTAAATGGAGTTACATTTAAAGTTAGATTTTCAACATTTAAATTTTTGGGGGGTGCCATTCAGTCCATACATGTATATGTCCCTATGTGTGTACATTTGTTTTCATGGTCAACCCTCAGTAATTGTGTGACCTTTAACTGAAACACCACAAAGGGTTAAGGAATCTGGGAACATATATTCTTTCTTTTGTTTCTTTTCACTACCCAAGCTCCACTCCACAATCACACTAGAAAATAATTTAAAAGCACTTCATAGGCAAACGTTATTATAGACAGAGATTCCAAGTATAACAAGAAAAAGAAAAAGATCTCATTTAAATCTTAATTTTAGATTAAAAAAAAACAGCCATTTCGGAAGATAATGCCCACAGAGTATTTAGTATTTATCTGATTCACATATAATAGAGACCTGCACATGGCAAGCCTAATCATGTGCTGGAGACGTTTTTTTGTACATTAGCTTTTGGTCAGCCTAATTTTTATCTTTTGTAAATATGCCCTGTTTGACTCCAGTTGAGTCTACCGCTGATGACAAAGAACTGCATTCTCATTTCATGTTTAGTTTATTCAATGTCAAGTGATGCTTTGGTATGGCTTCAGACGGCTGTATGACAGTATATAAATGAATACCATGTAAGACAAGACATAGGTTCTCCTTTTAATAGAAACCACTTTACAGGAATTCATAAACACAGCACATGCTTAGTGATGTGACCTCTATCAGGCTGTAGTAGTATGGGCAATGACAGCTGACGTCTTTCCATTGTTAAGTTTTGGCATTGATTGTGATATAACTGAATGACTTCACACACACACACACACACACACACACACACACACACACGATGAATGTATATGAGCATTAAACCCTACTACCTCAGAATGTAGTCTGGTTTTGAAATAGATCTTTATTGAAAAAGGTGATTTAGTTACTATGAAATGAAGTCATACTATAGTGGGGTGGGTCCCTTGTCTAAAGTAAGGCATCAATGTTAAGAAAACAGCAATTGCAGACAGACACAAGAAGACACCACACAGGAGCAAAAGAAAATTTTTGCAACTTAGGTAGTCATGAGTGCCCCCCCCCAAAAAAAAATTATGCCAAAGACTGTTCCAGAAGAGAAGACATAGAAGAAGGAGCCATTTTCTATCAAAGGATACAGCTATGCTGACATGTTTTGGGGGGACTTCCATCTTTTAGAAGCAAAAACCAATTAGTTTCTGTTATTTCAAGCTTTGCAATTTGTAGCTCTTCATAGCTGCTGGCAGCTCTAGGAAATTAACAGGGATTGCTCTACTCAATGCCATCCTCATAAAAACGGAAGTCGAGCTGTCAGAGCTTCACAGGCAATCCCTGCGTCTGGGGATCACCGAGAAACAAGGGAAAGCTGCGGCTCCATTTCAACTGTTAAATGAGTGGGTACAATAGCTGGAAAGAACGTCGCTTCTTGAGAGAGGAGCCTAATCCTAAGGAGAACCCTAACTTTCGACACCTCAGAACTTCTTAAGAAAATGATCAGAATAGGAAGAAAAAAAATCGTTTTCTTGATGATACTCCTTATTCCGCTTTACTGAAACATTCCAGTGAGAAGTGTAAGAAGCTTTTTATCGTCATATCAGATTTACATGGTAAAATTTAATGCACTCCTTGTCAGCTTTAAACACTGGAAATATCAATAAAATGTCAAATTATATTTGACTTCAAACCCAAGTGGTTATAAAAATGCAATACAAATTTACAATCATTTAGTCTTCCCCTTTTCTCACAATAAAACCCTGTTTTATTCTTTATGGGAAGCTAAAATTATTTTGCTCAAAGCTGGTAATTTATTAGGGCTTACATAAGAGCTGAAATGTGTTTCCCTTAGAAATCAATGGTGAGTGTGGAACTGCGACCAAACTTTTTAATTATGGCTTTGAAGTAATGGAACTGTGGTTTTTAACGCCTCATACATCTGCTTGAAGGGCTATATGAGTTTGTTCAAAGTTTGAGAAGCAATAAAATTTAATTTTTGGACAGCGAGCTAGCAAAGGGATACCGGTGATTGGCATGTACAACATACTATCTTATAATGCGTTTTGTGATTTTACTCCCACAATGAACATTCGGCTCAGAGTGTCGGTAGGCATGGCAGCAAAGGAAGCTTTGTCAGCCTTCTGTTCAAAACCTGTAGCTCCCCTTCCCTTTCCTGGGTTCCTGATACTAACATAATTCATTCCCTGGGATGAAAGACTCAAGAGACTTAAAGTGTAAGATGCTCACTGCTATTTATGTGAATTTGAGCTTGTTTTCCAGACTTGAAACTTAGGGCCACGCCCATTTCAGTGATCCAAAACTGTTAGTCAAGCCTGTAAAGGGACCGCAGTGGATTGGGCAACCTTCACCACAGAAAGCAACAGTAGCATAACCCGGAGTGGTCTCGAGAGAACAGATAGGTAATCAGGCAGCTTCCATTCTAAGATTTGACCTTAGGCTTTGCTAAGAAGAGTTTTTGTATTATTTCAGGGTATTCAGATATCTGCATCATAAACTACTCTGAGGAAAGACTTAAAATTGATGCCAGAATCTCTCCCCTGTTCGTGCCTTCTCAGCTTGCCTATACCTGTCCATTGTTTCCTTTATTTTTATAATTATATGACACCATTTTAGCCCCTCAGATGGCAGTGAAATTTCTCTTTATTATTATGCCAGAAAATTAATGACATGTTATTTGCTAATATTTTTTTTCAATTAATGTTCTCTCTCCCCTCTCACTGCCACCCTCCCCCCACTCATCTCCATCTCTCTGTTCCTTTTGTCCTTTCTCCTTCCTTCCTTCTTTCTTTCTTATTTATTTATTTATTTATTTGGTGTAATGTTTCTGGGAAGTTGCACCTAATAATTTCACAAACAGTTCACATAATTAAAGTAAACTTTATACAAGTATGAGCTTGGTTTGTGCTAAAAGTACATATACAACAGACTTGAAATGGGAATTCATCAAATTATTTCAGTTATCATCTTTAATGTTCCCCTGCCCTTCTCTCTTCCTCTCTTTCTCCCCTTCCTCTTCATAACTGTTGACCTCATGTCTTAACTTAAGCAATAAGGTCCCCTAGTACAACCATCTCTTCTTGCCCTCCTTCTTCATGAAGAAAAGAAGCCATCAGCTGAGAACTTTCTTCTTTTGCTGTGTTCTGGAATCTACTGATCACTTTTTTTTTGTAAGAAAACAAACAAACAAAAAAACTTCAGTTATCTGAAGCATCCACTTTCTTATAATTGTAACCAATCCCTTTCTATATATCCCCATTTTTATATGTACCACCTAATGATGTTTTGATGGTAGGTATTTTAATTTAATTTCTTGCCCTGACAAATGTCCACCTTCTAGTCTCTGGAAACCTAATACATTAGGGTGCATGGCAAAAGAAATTTGAGATTAAGAATGGAATTTTGGTGCAAATCACCTCCTCCTAAGGTAGGAAGATTATCCTGAGTTATTCAGTGAAGACAATACTAACATGGGATAAGAGAGACTGGATAAACTACATTGTCTATAAAGTGCTTGATGTTCAAGCGTGAGGAATTGAGTTTGATACTCACTGCCCATATAAAAAGCTGGGCATAGTGTACATAGTGTAATCTCAGCACAGGGGAAGCAGAAATAGGAGTATCCTGAGGCTTACTGACCTATCACTCTAGATCAGTGGTTCTCAACTTTCTTAATGCTTTGACCCTGTAAAACAGTTCACCCATGTTGTGGTGACCCCCACCAAACAAAATTATTTTTGTTGCTATTTCATAATTATAATTTTTCTACTGTTATGAATTGTAATGTTAATATCTAACATGCCAGATATCTGATATGCAACCCCTGTGAAATGGTTGTCTGTCCCCCTAAGGGTTGTGACTCACAGATTGAGAACCACTGGTCTAGACAAATCAGCTAGCACTGAGTTCACCAAGAGACCCTTTCTCAAAAAATAGGTGGAGAGCAATCAACGAAGACATTAAACAGCAACTTTAGCTTCTACATATGCACAAATGTATCTGCACACACATGCATACTCTTATGAACACACCACTCACACACACACAGACACATACTGAGAGAGACAGAGAGAGAGTAGAAGACAGACAAAGAGTGATATACTATAAGGATTCAACTGTCATTCACTGGCTTTTAAGATGGAGGAAGACTGAGAAAGACAGAAGAACAAATCTTACAGATCTTTGGGGAAACAATGCCTCCTGAGGACACTTCAATATCACCCTGAGTGATCTGTGTATAATGTGTGACCTAAAGAACTGTGTCATAATAAAATTAAGCTGTTTAAGCTTGTGGTAATTTAGTAGTTTAAATTTGTAACAATTTATTGGAAGGGAAAGCTGAAAGCTAAACAAGCATTGGACTGAGATATGGACAAATTTAAGTGAAACAAGTCAAACAAATACAGTAAAACTAAAATAAAAATCCCCTTTCATCACACTTCTATTGATGCCCTTCATGTAGTTCCATCAGTGACCAGCTCTCCCTTCACCGATTCCTCAATCTTCCTTTCTCGTCTGGCTTGAATATAAATTGTTGCTATAGGCCCTTGGGTTCGAATACTTGGTCCCTAACTGGCATCACTGTTAGAATAATATATAAAACCTCTAGGAGATGGAATGACACTGGAGGATAGGCTCTGGAGGTTTAAGGCATCGTTTTCTGATACCTGTTTCCCGAGTGTGGATGCAGTGTGGTCATGCAGCTTCTTGCTCACGTGGCAATGCCTTCCATGCACGTGGTCATGTCTTCATCAGCATGATGGGGGTAGGGTGGGGAGAGGGCTCTATCTCTCTGGAACTGTCAGCCCAAACAAACCCTTTCTCTTTAAGTTGTTCTGGTCAAGTCAGGAATCACATGACTAATCCTCCTTCCCCTCAGATATAACTCAAAAATCACTGCCAAGGATTTTCACCCATTAGTAATTCAAACATTGAACCAAAACATTTGTGTTTTTTGTTCTCCATTGCCTTTATTCACTGTTTCTATGGATTTTCCTAGTCTATGTAATGTGTCGTATGGGCAGCTCTGCTCACAGCTCAGCTTTAGCAAGAGTTCAGCCATAAGAGCAGAAACCATAAGAAATACTTCGAACAAGTGAGGCCTAAAACATTGATTTGGTTACACAGGTAACCAAAGAGTACAGGTGCATTATGGAGGCAATCAAGGCCCTCAGGAATTTCCAATAGCAGTAGTCAGAAATCACTTGCTCAACCTCCTTGTGGGCTTAAACAATTACTCAACCTAGCATCTCTTTACATCACAAGGTAAATAAAAGCAATCAACTGACTACAAAGTCTCTACCTTTTCCTCCCTGTCCTTATATACTAATCTTCCTGCTGGTAAGTGGAACTATTCTTCTGTCAGTTAAAACAGAATCTCACATGTTATAATTGATACTTTTCTTAGTCTTATTTCAAAACTTATCTTGTAAAAGGTATTCTTATCTTAAATTATTTCTCCTGAATCTTTACAGTCACAGCCCTGTTATAAATCACCAACATTTTTCACTGCAAAGTAGGAAAAAAAAGAATTTTCTATTCATTTGCCTATATACTCTATCTAAGTGTGAATCTAAGTATGTTCACCTGTTATCCAACAATCAATTACATTTAGTATAGGCTGCAAGGTGAACAAACTCTAATAGGACTTATAAGTCATTCATGGTCTAGTCTTGTTCCTCACTGACACTTCAAATTTGGTTCATCTTTCATAACATGGCATAATTGCCTTTCTCAGATGGATGTCTTCTCTACTTCTATGCCCTCATCTTTTATTCCTAAGAATGCTGACTCTATCTTCTCTGTAGCCTCACTTGAGCTGTCTTAGAACATGGGGATTAGATTCTCTGATAGGTGAATTTTGGAGAGGCGATATGATAGATGAGGTTGCCAGGTTGTCAGAATCTAGAATTACCCGTGAAACAAGCCTCTATTCATGGGTGTGCGGGTTACCTACATTAAGTCAGACTTTCTAGAATAGGCAAACTGAGGTAGAAAGACATACCTTGACCTTTGGCTGAACCATTCAAAAGCACAAGGTGCTATACTTAAGTAAAGGGAGAAGAACCTAGAAGAACATTTCCATTCATGGCTCTCTTCTTCCTGACTGTAGACAAAACATAACCAGTGGCTTCAGGCTTCTGCTCTCATGAATGTCCCACTATGATAAACTATACCCTAGAATTGTGAGACCAAAGAATACCTTCCTTAAGCTGGCATGGTCAAAATATTTTGTCACAACAGGTAAAAGTTAACTAGTACAGAGAGTCAGTATAGTTTAGCAAATCTTGTTTCTGCTGTCTTTCTGGGATTTGCTACTTTAGAAAGTTACCCAACTACTCTACTACTCCTCTGAAACTCTTAGTTGGTTTAATCATCACCATCATCATCATCATCATCATTAAACAAACCATGGTTTGAACTCCCAAAGGTTTGCATAGGACACTCCCCACATTTTTTCTAATAATGCTTAATCTCACCATTATGAGTTTCACCAGAGACTTACCTTCTTTATCTGCAAAGTTCTGCATTCTGCACAGGCGCTGCAATATCTCTCCTGCCATGGTGTCTCTCAGTGTTGTGAACATGAGGCAGTCAGACCATGACTGTTGACAGACTATATGAAATAGTTACTCATTTTGCAGGACAGATCAAGGAGACCTCAGAAGGACCAATGCTTCAGACAAGCAATATCCTGGAAAGACCCCTCAATCCTCCGAGAATGTGAAATGAAATTGACCAACAGAAAAAAGAGAAGACTATAAAAGCACTGTATTCTGAAAAGTTGACTTACATTTGGCAACAACTGGGCTAAAAGAGAAGGCCAAAGATTTCTAAGTGTGAGGTATCTGAAAACATATAAATCTTTGAACTTTTTTCATCCCACCATATTTGCCAGGATTTGATTGTTCTATTATAGTGTTTAGGATGGATGTAGCCAAGCAATGTATACATTCAAGTGTCATCAATCATGAGTATTATCAAGGCTATAAGTTAGAATCAAATTATCAGAAGTTTGTCTGAGAATGCCCTCCATAGGCTCTGACATTTGAATTATTGGCCTCCAGTTAGTGGAACTGTAGATAGAAGCTTCTGTCCTGCCCAGTCCCACAACTATTCAGTCCCAAATAAACAGCAAGAGGCTTATATTAATTATAAACTGTATTGCTCAGGGTTGTTACTAACTACCTCTTATAATTTAAATTAACCCACAATTCTTATCTATATTTAGCCATGTGGCTTGGTACCTTTCCTCAGTGAGGCATTCTCATCTTGCTTCCTCTGCATCTGGCTGATGCCTTTCCCCTCCTCAGAATTCTTCTATTCTGATCATCATGCCTATATTTCCTGCCTGGATACTGACCAATCAGTGTTTTATTAGGCCAATATGAGTGCCAAATCTTTACAATATAAGAACATTATCTCACAGGATATTTGAGGAGGCCTGGGAGGTATGGCCTTGATGGAGTTGCTATGCAAGCGGAGGCTGACTTTTGGGAGTTATTTATTTATTTATTAAAGATTTCTGTCTCTTCCCCACCGCCGCTTCCCATTTCCCTCCCCC
>NW_026067893.1:10714918-10761251 GCF_014885135.2 Alexandromys fortis | reverse complement strand
ACACCCTTGCTCCTCATCGAGGCTGGCTTTAGGCAGATGCTCCGTGGTGTGGGATTAGAACAGCTGCTAAGTTTATGGAGGAGAGAGCATGCAGCATGGTGCAGCAGGTATTTTGAATTTTCACTTGAAACTGTGATTTGAATAGAGCAGAAGCATTTGCCTTGTGTTTTTCAGTGTTAAGCCTGGTATTTCTGGGAGACAATTTTCTTCTTGCATTATGCCTGGTAAAAGGACAGGAGTATTGTGGAGTGGTGTGTGTGTGTGTGTGTGTGTGTGTGTGTGTGTGTGTGTGTGTGAATATATACTATGTGTGTGTGTATCCTGACAATTAGTGGAAATATAGATGAGATTTTGAAGGAGAGTAGGGAGGATTATATGTGGGATTTGGAAGGATATAGTGCAACTGGAGGCTATGCTTTCATTTCCTAGGAACCCAGTCCTGAGTAATCAAACAGAAACTTATATTAATTACAAACTGTTTGGCCTATTAGCTTATACTTACTATTAATTAGCTCTTACAACTTAAATCAATCCATTTCTATTAGTCTATTTTACCACGAGGCTCATGACTTGATCTATCACATCTTGCTTCTCTGGGCATCTGCTTGTATCTCCTTCACTTCTGCCTTCTTTCTCTCTATATCTTGGCTTGGAATCCTGCCTCGCTACATTTCATCCTCCCATAGACCAAAGCAGATTCTTTATTAACCGGTGGTAATAAAACCTATTCATAACATACATAGGGGTATCCCATATCAATAAAGTGAAAGGAAGAAATGTTATATTATAGTGTTAAAACTAAAGTTTAGAAAAAATTCTGGGAGGAAGAAAGGGGTGGGAAGAAGGTTGGGAGGAGAACTGTGACCAGCATGTAAAATGAAACTAAAAAATAAAAATCTCTCAATCTTTACATAATACTATTTTGTTTTTAGTTACAGAATGTCATGTAGAGCACAACAATACATGTATGTAGTCTCTTCTTGTTTCCCTTTGAGATGACAGTTCAGAGGTTCACTTCTGTTCTGAGGGTTGCGACAAGGGTTCCAGTTGCTGACCCAGTCCCCATTCTTTTCTTCCTTTCAAACGCAACATAACAACAATTTGCTCAGCTAAAACACTCGGTTGCTGGAAAGAGCCCATAGGGCTTCTTACTGGCCAATGTAATAAACTACAAACCTCTGGAAGTGTGACTGTGTGATGTAAAAGTCTTTTTTAAAAAATCGAACTTGGCAGGGCTGTCTTTTCCCATTTTTTAGAATACATTATTTGTGCTCAGGGAATGAAAGCAATGCTGAGATGCATTAGATTTTTTTTAATTATAAGCTCTACTGTGTTTGTAATTCATATAGACATACATATTCCCTTATATTAGCATATTTTGGTTGCAACCTTATTGAGCAATGAGTCGCATATTACACTACTGATCTTTTATATAGATTTATTTTTTAATATTTTAAATTATGACGTGTGGGCCTGTGTTTGGGTATACACATTTCAGTGCAGGTGTCCATGCATTTCATAAAAGGATATGGAAGCCCAGATTTCAAGTCACAGGGATTGGGAACTGTCTGATTTGGGGATTTGTAACTAAGCTTTGCTGCTCCTAAGAGAAGTCCCAGTTCTCTGGATTACTGCTGGTCTTTTAAAACTATAAAATGCAGTGGTTGCTACTATGTTCACAGTTGTACAACCATCAAGGAGTTAAATTTGAATATCTTCCTTGCCCCAGCTAAATTTGAATATCTTCCTATAGACATCAGTAGTCACTTCTTATTCCCCTATCTTTTGCCCCACTGCTGTCCTGGACAATCAATAATACATTCTTTGCCTGTACAATCTTGTCTATTCTGGTAATTTTTGGCAAATGAAGTCACACAACATGTAACTTTTCACATCTAGTTTCTTTTCTTTAGCATACTTCTAAATGTTCTAATGGATATGTGGACTTAGTTCCATTTGATAACTGAATAATATTTCATTAGGTAGGCCAACCACATTTCATTTATTCATTACATACTTAATATATAATTACTTTGCTACTCTCGGAGCAATGTTATTGTGGACATTTTAACACTTGCTTTTCAGTAGATGCCTAGCAGCAGAAGCTGCACACATCTTGAGATTATGTGAACAACAACAGTGACAACAACAAACACAACAATAAACAACAACAATGTTAAATAGAGCAAGAAGTATGGTGGTCAGATCTTCATGACATCTTGCAGTTCCTAGATATGCCTACACAGAGATATAAAAAGGGCATCTTGGTATAAATGTCTGAAAAGCCTTCTGTTGTGTGCTTTCGAAAGAGGACCCTATACGGAGGCCAAGATTAACCAGGACATTGTCAAGCATGGAGCATCGTGTCTGGTGCAGAGTAAATTTCAACCTCACACACAAAACCAGCGACTCTTCTAGTTCACTCTCAGTACTTCTTTCTCAGAACACAATCAACCCCAAGGAACATGTCTGCTCTTTCCTGCTTCTGTATTCTCAGCCTTCCTCTAAACTCCTTGAGGACAATATACCATTTATAATCTGGTTTTATTGTGCCTCTTGAGAGCCTAGCAAGAGCTCTGGTCCATAGTAACCCTCGGGAAATACTTGGAGTTGATTCTACTTTCAGTAAACTCAGGTCTTTTCTTAGCAAGGATCCTGTTCTCTGTAAGTGTCACTTACCAGTGCTTTGAGAAGGTAAATGCCCTACAGGATCAAGCAGTAAATATCTGGGAGAAATTTTAGAAAGCTTGCCTTATAGTCTGCTGAAAACTGAGTCCATACTGCAAGTGTCTATTAACTCTCAAGAGCATGTATGTGACTTCTAAGAATTACTGTCAACCAGTCCCTATCTGTTGCCAAATCTACCAACAAAGATTAATTAGTAATAAAGTAACAATAAAGACTAATTAACAAAGACTAAAGTTATTTTTTTCTGTGTGTATATACATTTTAAAAAAGTTAATAAAATAAAAGTGACACATTTGAAAAATAAAATATAGATAAAATTGGCTATAAGAGGGGTCTCGAGTTAGTCTATATATTGATTATGTGGGTGGTTTTTATATGGCTGTCCATCTGCTGAAGTTTATTACATAACTAGAAAAGAAGGGACTTGTTCTATATAAACTATACCTCAAAAAAGCTGATCTTATCTTTGATTTCCCTCATCCAAAAAAGGCAAAAGGAATGACTGATCTGTTCTATGTAACTTATAAATTAAATAATAAATATAAAATTGTGGAATACTTTTAAAAATCAAATTGTAAATCAGCAGGAGCATTTAAAATTAAGTAGGAGACCACAAAAATATTTTTATTTAAGAAAGGCAGAAAAAAAGAGAGGGGGAGAGAAGAAAATGACAGTCTGGTTAACAGTGTATATTACTCTTGAAAAGGACCTGTGATCAGTTCCTGGCACCTAAATCGGATTACTTATGACCAACTGAAACTCTGCTCCAGAGGATCTTAAGCTCCCAGCATCCTCAGGACACCCACACTCATGTGCATATATACATCCCTCAGCATGCATCTAATTAAAATAGGTTTTAATAAGTGTCACTGTATATAAAATGATTTTTAGAAAAAGAAAATTTTGAAACTTAATGTCTTCATAAAACAATGATTGTTCTGTGGAGTTTATTTTAACCTTACACATTTAGCCTACATTCAGAAGATTTTCTGTTTGAGTCTATGTGTGAACATTAGGATGTGAGATAAACTTTCCCCACTTTTCCCAGAGCTGTGCTGATTTGGGGAAAGGGGCTCTAATTCCTGGGTAATACTTCTTCATTTCCTTTCAATGTGAAACAGATGGCCATTCTATTTCTTACTGCAACAGTAGAAGATTTAAAAAAAAAATGGTTGAGAAAACTTATTAGAAAGTTGTCATAAGTATTCTGTTTTGTTTTAGGACAACTAAACACATAAGATGATAGAATTGGCCTTGCAGGATTTACGTTCCTCCAATTTGTGATTATCTATCTAGATTTTGAGTGTTTATATACTCATCTCAAGTTGTGACAGCTTGAGAGATGGGTCTTGTCATAACTCTTGAATGTCTTCACTTAGTAGATGGTTCATTTACACCCACTCAATGTACAGATATTTGTCGGTATGTTTACACCTGATGGGCATTACTGTGCATGTGTTGCCTGTACAATTAGGAAGCTAAAAGTTGTGTACCAGGGAAATTAAAAAAGAGGAAAAGGCTATGTGTTACCTTTGAAGCAGAAGTAAAGGTTTTAGTTTTTGCACTAAAAATATTGAGAAATGGAAACAAAAAAATAACAAAAAAATGAAAACAAAGAAACGAATAAAAGTGGAGATTTAAAGTAAAAACATGATCATATTCACATTTTTTGGCTTTTTTACATTTTCTAATTTTGCTTTTTGAAGCACATTTTTACTACTAAAATGCAATGCCATCTTTTTCCTTAAATGAATTTTGACTGATAAATAACAATGAACAATAATGTCTTGTTGGCCAAGTATTGTATTGTATGGGTAGTGGCCCAACAAATGCTACAGAGTTCTCACCTATGAGACAGCAGAACCTGGAGCTAATGTCTAATATGTAAAGACTACAACTCAACTATGTAGTTCTCTCTAAAATAGAGTTTATTGTGAATAATGTGGACATTAGAGGACAAAAACCTTGGATTCAAGAAAGGCAGGTGAAAAAGAAATGACTGGGTCAATTGTATGAGTCAGAACAACTTATGAGCCATGGTTTGCTAACTAGCTCTTATAACTTAACCCATGTTTTTAAATCTATGTTCTTCTGTGTTTGTTACTTCATTTCCATTTTGCCCATCCTACCTATTCTGCATCCGACTGGTGACTGATTCTCCTGTCTTCCTCCCAGAATTCTCTCTGTCCAGAAGTCCCACCTATACCTCCTGCCTAGCTGTTGGTTGTTTAGCTTTTTATTAAACCAGTGAAATTGACACATTTTCAGAATTTAAAAGAATATTTCACAACAAATCCTCATTTTTTTTTTCGGTTTTTCGAGACAGGGTTTCTCTGTGGCTTTGGAGCCTGTCCTGGAACTAGCTCTGTAGACCAGGCTGGTCTCGAACTCACAGAGATCCACCTGCCTCTGCCTCCCGAGTGCTGGGATTAAAGGCATGCACCACCATCGCCCGGCTCCTCATTTTTGTACAAGATAGGATAGATAATGGTGTATGTCCTTTAAATTTGCCACATATAAATGGACTGGACACTGTGAATGTAGTTCTTACCTGAGATTTGTTCTTATTGTGTATAGTTATACCTAAACCATTTTTTGACATAACTTGTATTACCATCTTAAAAACACCTTTTTAGACCTTAAAACATCTTTTTAGATAAGCAAATTAAGCTTTTATTTTTATCAATCTTATAAACATTATTTTTCTTATGTAAGTTTCTTTTTTGAATTTGGTACAAGGAAAACTGTAAAATTATAAATATCTCATCTTCAATCCCCATCAGAGACCCAAGAAGGACAAAATATTACTTGAGCAAACAGGAAGTTCGGAGAAAGCAACTTCCAATACTATAGATAAAACAGAGGCATCTGGCTACCTGGCCAGTCACCACAGGTTTACTCTGCAATGTGGCAGCATCTGTCTTTGGCCTCCAAGCCCTGAATATCTGGCAGACTTCTTAAGTATAAATTTTGAAGGGCTGTCCTGCTTTATCTTGACAAAGTTCAGCAGTTATTTTCTTTTATATCCTACTTGTTCAGTTTTGATAGCACACTGTCAGCAGTCAAGGCAAGGGCGGCCTCTTGCCTGCATGGCTGGCTTTCACTGCAAAAAGGAAAATCTATATGGAGGATTTTTCGATGCCTGTATCCTTTTTTGAAATAAATTGGTACTGTCAGGAGCAGACATATCTAATGGTCATAAAAGACCTTATGCTATTAAAACACTTTAAATGCCATAGTCTATCTTTGAAGTATTTGGAGACCACCTGACTTATCTAAAATATATCCCTGTTTGACCTTGAAAACTTAACTAACATAACTATTAGTTTGATTGTTTTAAGTGCCTAGCTACTAACCCGCATGTCTTTATTATCTTACATAGTGGAAAAATCCATTTACATATGGTTCCCAAGGTCAGATCACATGTCATGGATTTTTTGGGGGCCACCAGTTTATAAAAATGACACAGAGAATTCTTTTAAGTAGAAAAGCTCAACCTTATCTTAGGCTTGTTCCTAACTAGTTTTTATATTTTAAATTAGTGCATATTTTTAATGTATGTTATTTTATGTAACTCATTTTCCTTTACTCTATACTCCCCATCCTGTTTTCTCTCCATCTGTCTGATGATTCAGCCTTTCTTCTTCTCTGAGCTCTCTCTCTCTCTCTCTATCCAGAAGTCCCTGTTATTTGTTTTTGCCTAGATTTGATCATTTAGTTTTTATTAAACCAATCACAGTGAACACATCTTCACACAGTGTGTATGAACATTCCACAACAGCCAAGACTGTTTTTGAATTTATGATTCTCCTGCCTCAGCTTTTTCACTGCTGATATTGCAAGTATGTGCACCAAGACCAGTTATATTCTAAATTAATTACAGAATTGAAAGTCACAATATGTACTGTCCTAATCAACTTCTTAGGACAGATTATACAAAACAATCATACTAAGAGACAAAATATTTTGTCTGTGTTAGAATTCTGTGAAGACAGAAGTTTCTGTCCCGTCCAGCCCTGCTGACATTCAGTCCCAAGGAAACATACAGAGGCTTACATTAATTATAAACCATTTCCCCTATTTGTGCAGGTTTATTATTAACTAGCTCTTACAACTTAATTAAACCAAAATTCTTGTCTATGTTTAATCATGTGGCTTGGAACCTTCCTCAGTAAGACATTCTCATCTTGCTTCCTCTGTCTCTGGCTGGTGACTGACTCTCTGTCTTTGCTCCCCCCAGAATTGTTAGTCTGGTTGTTCTGCCTCTCTATTGGACAATAAGAATTTTATTAAAATAATATGAGTGACAAATCTTTCTATTGTACAAGAGGATTATCCCACAGCAATTTTGCCCATTAGGGATGATTTTACTCTTTCATGAATTACAATTGTATGTTGTTTAAATATCCCTCTGGAATCAGCATTAAGGATTTAGTGGGGACTGGTTAGCCAATAAGTATTTAAAATATGAAAAATTGTTGAAATGATACTATCACAGTGAGAGATAAAAGTCCCAAATGAGTTTTAAAAATTAATAGTTTCTGGATATATTGTAGAAGAAAAATAGGTAGATCTTGGCAATGGGTAGAATTCTAAGTAATGAAAAGAGTAAGAATACCGGATTTTATCAATTACTATTTAGAAAATATTATTCAAAGTTAATAGTTTATAATGATAAACATGTGTTGCTTCTCAGATTTTATGGACTAGGAATTTGGGTAAGAGTTAGCTGGATTGCTATAGTTAAGATTTTGTACTCACTTGGCTATGTTGTGAAGCAACTTTTCTCCATACCAAGACTTCTCCATAGAGGCATTTTAGCATTCTTGCCATGTTACAACTCTTTTCCTGGAACAAGTGACCCAAGGGAAAGAGAAATGTAGATGTCATGGTGCCTTCAATAAACTGATACAGAAACTGTGTTGTTACTTTTACTATGTTCTATGTGTTGAAAATGATTCACAAAGTCTGGCTCACACCCAAGGGATTGGTAGTTAGGTTTTGAAAAGAAAAATTGTTAAAAAAAAATTACATGCATTTTCAAACACTGTGTGTATTTTTAACATCTAGTTGTACATAATGATGTTGCCAGCATGTGTAGATTTCAATATTTTAGGAATCTTTTTAAAGTGACAATTTTTAAAAATAAATATCAATACTATGTTTGTCTTTCTGGGTCTGGGTTACCTCACTCAGGATTTTTTTTTTCTAGTTCTCTCCATTTGCCTGTAAAGTTCCGGATGTCATTGTTGGATAACCAGGCTAAAATCTTCAGCCCCAGAGAAGCTAGGTAACAAGGAGGACCCTAAGAAGAACATATGTATCTTTCCAGGAAGAGGAAATAGATGAGATATTTTGAGCTGAGGTAGAGGGGGCTAGGGGGAGGGGATGAGGGGATGAAGGCATGAGGGATCATGATGGTAGAGTTAGGGCAGGATGAAGGGAGAGAATAATGAAAGATGTACCTTGGTAGAAGGGGCCATTATGGGATTAGGAAGAAATCTGGTGCCAAGAAAACTCCCAGGAACACACAATGATGACCCCAGCTAAGACTCCTAGCAGTAGTGGGGAGGTTGACTGAACTAGTTTTCCACTGTAATCATATTAGTGACTACCATAATTGTTATTGTAGAGCCTTCATCCAGTAACTGAGAGAAGTTGCAGAGACCCACAGTCAAACACTGGGCCGAAATCTGGGAGTCCAGTGGAAGAGAGTAAGAAAGGATTATATAAATAAGGGGGGAATTAAAATGGGGAAATTCACAGAGACAGCTGACCTGAGCTTGTAGAAGCTCACAAACTCTGGACTGACGGCTAGGGATCCTGCAAGGGACTGACTTAGGCCCTCTATATCTGAATGACAGTTGTGTAGCTTGGTCTTTTGTGAGGCTCTGAGCAGTGGGATCAGGACCTGACACATGAGCTGGCTCTTTGGGACTTATTCCCTCTGTTGGGATGCCTTGCCCAGCCTTGAGGCAAGGGAGAAGAGGATGGTCCTGCTTAACATGACGTGCCATTCTTTGTTGACTCCCATGGGAAGCTTTACCCCTTCAGAATGGAAACTGGAGATAGAGGAGGAGTGGATGGGGGAATAGAAGGGAGGTGGGGAAAGCGAATGAGAGGAGAAGTGGGAAGGTAAATTGTAGTTGGTATGTAAAATAAATAACAAATAAATTAATTAATTAAAAAGGATAAAAGAATATTAAGAAATAAGTATCAATTTTCATAAGTGTTCAGAAGACTATATGTCAACTATAGTGAGCAGTAGAGATTTAAGTGGAAGCGAGGCTTTAAATGATGAGGTGGATTTGGCACAGAGATGCACAATATTAAATCAAGTAGAGAGCACAGCACAAACCAAGGTGTGGAGCCATGGATCAGAGGAAGTGTCCACTGAGGCTGAACATTTGATTTGAGGGCAATAGGACAGAAGTCAATGAAAGGAGAGGGCCTCTTCATGAAGAACCCTAAGTAATTTCAAGCTAAAGAATTTTCATTTAATTTAGGAGTTGAGAATTTATGGGATTTCTTTGCAAAGAACTGCTGACCGACGTTCAACATGGCACAATCTTGGCTCAGTCAAGTGGCATTTCTGCTGTTGACTTGTGTTCCAGTGCGAGCCGTGCTTCTCAAACTTGGTAATATCCAGGAACCTAAGTATTTTGTGTACCGAAGGGACTGATTGTGAATCAAATTATTCATCAGGTTTGGAAGGATTTATTGAGGAATCCTGAAGGAAAAATGTCCTGTCACCAAAACGAGATTTAAACTGCTTAAGTGCACATAAGTCAAGCAGAAATTATGGTAATTGGACTTAAACCCGCTTTCCTCTCTGCATACTGTAAATAAAAAAAGACAGTTTAAACAAAGGAACAAGATGTAAATACAAGAGTGAGATCAAAGCAAATCTGGAATTTAATTCTACACAGAGAAAGCAAAATCGAAGATATATGACCCGCACTTTGTAATGCATTTTACAGCAGTAAAAACTGGCAGCCTGAAATATGATTTGTTCAAGTTGTCTAGATAGAGTTTGCAAAACAATTTAGAACTCATCCATTTTGGTTTTTCCCAATTATCTTGCATTTAATGAAGTCGTTTACTAATTCTCCACTGAAATATGCACAATGAGTAGCATATTTGCATACAAATGAATTACCCACAATTCATGAAATTTCTTTATCACTTGCCCTACCATGTTCATGGTGTGCACACATAATTTTCCTTAGCAATAATAGAACTCTTCTTGTGAACTGATGGACACAATTAAATGAATGATGAGCTTTAGCATGGTGACACAGATTGCAGGTGAAATCTCTAATCTTTGTGAACTTATAATAATGAAGAATTATTTGAAAGTGGATCTCTGAGTAGATGAACCAGGATGAAAGGGTTTGAAGCAAAATGTTCTGAAGATTTAAGAAGCTGAGGCCAACAGGTATGTATAGAACATGGATTGATGGTCAGGTTAAAAAACAAAACTGGGCAATAGTAGGGAGTGAACACAAGCGTCAATAGTTTATCATTCTACCTTAAAGATAAGTGTGAAGGATTAGTACTTACCAAGTTACTTTATAAATGAACCCTAGCCAAGTCAACCATTATCAATAGAATATTCTCTTTCTATCCCAAGTCCATATTTAAGGCTATATTCTTATGATGGAAATAATATTGCTCAAGTGGAGTGAAAATTGATTCTTGGTGCACACACATTTATATCTCTTAGTATAACCATAGATATGCAGATAGTAAATACATATGTCCTAAACAGGTTCACAGCCTATCTGTGACATTGTAGTTTCATGGATGAACTTATTATATAAAATATTATATAAACTATATAAAATACTTCTAGTATGTGTATACATGAAATAATTACAATAAAAATGCCAGTAAATATATTTGCTTGTCATATTCTCCTAAGTCTTATGGAAGTGTCCACTAGAATTTTAAATTTCTTAACACAAGCATATTTTTTTCTATTTTTGTTTTCTATCACTGGTGCATTTTATATGTATAGAACAAAAATAGGGGATCTCAAAAAATCTTTCCATTTTGCTATTAAAACAACCAGGGTTCTGGTGATGCTGGCTTCTTACCTGTTATTTGTAAAATCCAAAAAAATGATTACTCTCACACTTTGTCAAAGCCCTCTGCAATAGAGTCCTTATGTGCATCTTCAAATGCATTTTATACCAACAACTTTCTTATGTGGCTGTCGAACACCCATCCTGCCAACTCACTTGCTTCTGTAGCAGTGTCTTTGTACATAATATTCTTTCTATTACAAACCTCCTCTCCTACATCCTAGTCAACTGAAGCTCATCTTTCACTCCCACTCCTGAATGATTACAGGAGTCTATACTTGTATTATTTTTCATTACAGTAAACACAGGGGGATAATACAGCATGCTCATTTATAACTTATCAATAATGCCTGTTTTCCTGCCAGACAGTATTCTTCATCATGTCTGTTTGGCTCATTATCTTATCCTTTATAAACAGCACTGTGCTTAATACTGTAGTCAATAAAAATGTCCAAATAGCAAAAACATGTATTTCTGAAAACTTCCAGGATTCAGTGGATATAAATGTCTCAGGTGTGTTGATGGGAACAAATAGAAACCATACTAGTTTCAGTTAACCCAAGAAGCAGTTCTTTTCTACCAATTAGTCCCCAATGAGCCACTTGGGAATGAGAATGCATTAATCAATAAGTAGTAATTGAAAAATTGCCCTGTGCCCAGCATTATACAAGGACTTATATTTAATCAACATTTTAGTGCTCGAGACCTTAAAATGCAATCTGATCACTCGGCAGTTGCTCTCGTGAGAAATTCAGTGAAATATAGTCCTCTTTAAGATTAACCTTTCTGGAAAGGGGGATATTTCTACCTACAAAAGTTAGATGAGGAAGATTAGAGCAAAACATACTCGTTTGTTGAATATGTTGAGACTGTGTAGTACTGGTTATTACTCACTATATAGACTAGGCTAGTCTCAAATCTATAAAGATTTTTTTGCATCTGCCCCTTGAGTTAACTACTGTGAATTCTATGTGTAAAACTTCCCTGTTATGTCCAGTGCAGTTTCTTTGTGGTAATTCATTGCCTCTGGCTCTTACCATCTTTATATCCCTTGTTCAGCATTGAACTTGGAGCCTTGGGAACAAATGTATTTTATACTGTGATAATGAAGTCAGTTATTCTACATACTTTGACTAGTTCTGGATCTCTACCAATTGTCATTTACCCAAAAGAAGAAGCAGAAGCAGGAGGAGAAGGAGGAGCAGAAAGGAAAGGAGAAGGAAAGCAGAAAGAAGAAGAAGAAGTAGAAGAAGAAGAGGAAGAGGAAGAGGAAGAGGAAGAGGAAGAAGAAGAAGAAGAAGAAGAAGAAGAAGAAGAAGAAGAAGAAGAAGAAGAAGAAGAAGAAGAAGAAGAAGAAGAAGAAAAGCTTTTCTTATGAGGTTTGAGACATGCTCTAATTTATGGTATAATGAACAGCTCTTATGGGTTGGTTTAACATTATGTCTCATTAACAGTGTAAAAAGTAGTAAGTTCTCCCATAGGAGCTATGCCCTGTCTAGTCACATATTCTTGGCCCAAATAACTACATCAAGCATGCACTCCATCTTGTGAAGTTTACCTCAAATCCAATCATGAAGTGGTTGGTTGTTTTCGTGATCTTTATGCCACTAATGCATTAGTGACATATCTTGCTATATGGGTTCATAGCTCAATAATATTGATGATTGCTTTTCTTTTCTGGTAACATGAATAATAACTACCAGAACTATGAAAGCTATACAGTAGTGATAAAGCTTCCGTGGCAATACCAGCTTGATTTGTTCGTTTTTTAAGTACCAAGTATGTGATGCCTTCGTCAATAGTATCTTACTGCCAATTTTCTGGAGGGTAATAAAGAGTAGAGAAATACCCTGTAGTACTGTTTGATCTATTGGACTTCACTGAACAGTGCTAATAGAGATAACCCATTGTCGACATCTGGCTTTTTATTTGTTACTCTGTGGTACCTAGATTATAGAGTATCTCCATTTAATCTATTTTGATTTGTGTCTATGCTGATATTTTAGGAAGTATCTGTGGTAATTGTTTTCAATAAGACTTTTTTCAGGTTCTTAGCATTAGTTATTACTTCCTATAGTCCCTTTTCTAGCATATTAATCATTTGACCATATACCAATTAACTCTACCTGTTCTACTACTCCCCATACCTCTTTGTATAACTGTGTTCTGTTTTCCTCCCTTGAAACTTTCAATATCCATGGCCCCATTATAATTTTCTGACCTCTAGGGGTATTCAAATTGAGGCAGGTTTATCTAAGACTCAGGCGTGCATTACTTTTCAGTCATCATAAATGCTGTTAGAAAGATAATATTATGTTTATCTCCACTGTAGTTATAAAGAACCTTTGGTTTAGAGATGTGTTATGGCCTAGTCATACTTTGTCTTTTAAAAGGATGTCCCTTTAGGTAGTATGTTGGTCTGACTACTTGGGTTCCCCTCTCAAATTTCACTACAGAAAGTTTTCAATTGAAAGCTCATCACCTTATCTATAACATCGTCCGGCATGAAAGATGTACTGGCCCAACAGTGGCACAAATGTTATGGGAGTAGTTAGCCATTTTGATTACATTTAAGGTCCACTCTGTGAGATGGAATCCGTACAGGACACTGCTAAAATGACTAAGTGACTAAGAACCTGAGACAAGATAGGTCACGGGCCTATGGGAAGACTTGCTATTACTATTCTGCTAAAAAAGCAATAAATTGACTTCTAATGGCATATTGTTAGACCCATAGATTAGTGCATAACCCCACTGTCATCAGTACTTCTTACAGTAGGTGGGAATACCACAAAGAAAGACAACCTTAAAATGTGCAGAGAATTGTGGTGAAATTGTATTTGTGCTAGAACAATTAAAGTCTGTCTGAAGATCAGAGAAGCAGAACAACCAGCCACTAGTTCTTACCTCTACTAAATCCTCAGACCAAATGGGGTATCCTGTCTCTACAAGTCCTCCGACTGAATGCACTGAGCTCCTGTCTCCTCCACTTCATATTTCTCTCTCCTCCCAGCCATATCCCTTCCAAATGTGGTGATCTTTTGTTTGTGCTGTAACAAATGAAGCTTACCTTAAGATCAAAGCATGGAGCTAGCCACTAGTTATCCATAGAACCCAGGCAGTTGTGGCACACACCTTTAATCCCAGCACTCAGGAGGGGAGGCAGAGATAGATGGATCTCTTTGAATTCAAGGCTACCCTGGGCTACACAAGATTGATCCATTACAAAAGAGAAACAGAGCCAGGTGGTGGTAGCTCACACCTTTAATCTCAGTGCTTAGGATCACATGTGCCTTTAATCCCCACACTAGAGAGGTGGATATAGGAAAGGATATGGCTCGGCAGAGAGAGTAATACAAAGTGGGAGGAGACAGGAGCTCAGGCCATTCAGTCTGAGGACCTGTAGAGATGGGATACCCCATTTGGTCTGAGGATTTCATACAGGTAAGAACTAATGGCTGGCTGCTCCGCTTCTCTGATCTTCGAGCAAGCTTTATTTGTTATAGCACAAACACAATATCACCACTGAGAATGGGAGGCTTTGGAGCACCCAGTCCTAAAACGGATGTATTACTTCATCAAATCCTTCCCCTTAAGGCTCAGGGATATATGTGGAAGATGAGTCAGAGATGATTGGTGACTCCAAGGAAACAGTGTTTTCAGACACAACAAGACTGATAACACATATGGAATGGCAGAGACTGACAGCATGCACAAGACTGCATAGGTTCTAATCAGACACAATCCAAGCACAGATAAGGGGATGTGCAACAAAGTCCCACCCCTAATCAAGAAACTACCTACAGGAATTGATACCTACAGGAAAAGGAAAAATAAATTTTCTACAATGGACAGTCACTGGGCATGTCAACCACACTCCAGTGCAGGCTCGATACCCAGGAGCGGGGGAGCAATATAAAGCTAGCTAGCTGCATGTTTTATATGTCTGTTTGTGTATGAGGATTCCCTGGTAGCTGCCTCCTCGGTGGTGAGATTAAAAATAACCAGTTAGGTCCTTTGGAAAACTGGGAGATTTAGTATGTGGGTGGAAAGAGGTACAGCTGGTCAACTAAAAGCTACCACACGAAGAGGAAGAGACCTGGTCAGGCGTACTCATCAACTCAGACCATGAAACTCAATATGGACAAGTATGCTTTTCGTTTTGGTAGTTTTTGTCTTACTAGTTCTTTTGTTTTGATTTTATTCTTGAAAGAGTGAGATAACATGAAGATGGGAAGGTAGGAACGTGGTGAGAACCTAGGAGAGGAGGGGAAATATTATCAAAATATAATGCATGAAAACAATTTAAATAATAATAAGAAAATTTATCACCACTGTGATAGTGGTGATCTGTGTATGAGTGGGGGTAGGGCAGGGGATGTGGGGAAAGAATTTCTTCATGAGGGCAGATCCGTAGTCAACTTCCCCAGAAATGGAGTTCACTCCTTTATAACATATACTCATACAACACTTAATTACTCATAGAACTTCCTTGTACCATTTCCCACAAGAGTATCCAGAATCAACCATCTATAAACAACAACAAAAAAGTATCCTCACGAGATACCATACCTGAACTTCATCTTTTTAGACGTCCCTGCCTCCAGAATAGTGAGAAATGCACTTCTAGTGTCTATACTCTCCCTGGTTACAATAGGTGTTCTAGAAGAAACCCTAATGAAATAAGGACATACACTTTGTCTATAAATAAATCAATGTGACATTTTTGAATATCATATTTAATGTTTCTAGAGATCAAGGTAAGATATATACAATATGAAAAAAGCAGCAGGTGTTTTCTGAAAAGATTTGGTCCTGTGATATCATTTTTAGATCTTAACTTTTCTTGCTCAGAAGTTGCTATAAACAATTCTAAAACCAACAAAAGTGCCTATATTGGAATGACATTATTTCTGGACACTGTTTTGTTAACTTAATACAAATATTTTATGTCACAAAATGTTCTTTGAATTTTTTCAACCATTTAAAATACAAAAAAAATCATCTTAGCTTATGAGCTATATACCCAGTAAGCACTGAGACAGTTTTAGCTACAGTTTGTTGAGACCTGTTCAATATAGTAAGAGTGGTAGTGGTATCTGTAATGAATATTTTTGGCCCTTGACTATTTTTTAAGTACTATATGTTATAGTGCTTAACAGATTTATATATTAATTTTCTTTTAGATACAAAGTTGTATTACCCCTCTTACTTGGTCAAGATTATATACTATGAAAAATGAAAGAATCAGGATACTAAGTCACTTGTATTCCAAACTTGAACTTAATATTTATGAATGAAAGCATATTCATTTAAATCATAAATATGAAGGGATAATGGTTTCACACAGCATCTAGTACACAGAATAGGAGCTTGTGTGATAGTAATTCCTTTATAGTACTAGCAAAAGACAGGAAAACTATATATCAACTTGGACTGTGACAGGATTATGAAAGCTTTTTATCTATGGTTAGGTAGGAGGCAGCGGGTGGAGTAGAGCCTAGCATAAACAAACTGAGGAGTAAGAACAGCTTAGCGTTCCTATGAAACTTGAGTTTTTTCTATGTGATCTTGCTTGTAGTTATTGGATAACTGAGGCTTCAAGGTATATACTTATCACTTCAAAAGATTTTGAATGTTTGATGTTGTTTTCCTAGTTTTGACAAATGCACCATAATGGAACACTTAAAAATAGAGGGGGAGATTGGGTGGCAGATTATAAGTATCCTATTATTTCTGCATTTTATTTCTCTGAGTCTAAAATTATTACAAAATTGGAGAATTTTGACCAAATGTATTTTAATAGCCATCAATTTTCTTAAATGCAAAGATAAGAAACTTATCCATTTTAAGTATCTTCCAACCCAAACAAACGAGTGCTTTCTCTGTGCCTATTCTGGGCTCAATCCAAGGATTTGCACTTCCCACAGATAGCTCTGATTCATTTCCAGAGGTGGAAACCTCAGCATGGTTTAGAAATGAGCATCCAAGGTGTAATACTCCATCTGCTCCTGCTGTCACTCTGGAACTTTTTGTCATCAGATCCGTGACATGGTTGCTTTTTGATGTCAGATCGATGATATAAACAATGATTTTGAGTGACAGCTTAATCAAACTAGAACTCCAGCAACTGTAGTTCAGAGGCACAAAAACATCTGTTGGGGATCTTCTGAGAATCAAAGCATGAACCTGAAAGAGCTTGATATTATAAAAGAAGCTTCTGAGAGGCCATCTCTCCAAAGGGTTTCCTTTCTATTAGGGAAGATTGATGATAAATCAGCAAAAAGAAAGCCTTTCTTTTCGAGCCAGGTTAGTTCAATGCCAGTGAGACTCAGAAGCAGCTTTGAAATTCCTCCTTCCATTCTACCCATCACAGAGCATTTGGCACCATAGATAGAAACAGTCAGTCACTATTACTTCACCATACTCAGAATGTACTCAGCTGTATGGGAGGAGTTCAGTGATTATTGCAAAAGAAACCCATGTTCTAGGATGTTAATTCTAGTAAATAAGGAAACAAACCAGATATTCGTTGACTGTTAAAAGTGCACATTTTATTTTGTTGTTTTTGCTTTTTTATTTTTTTTCGAGACAGGGTTTCTCTGTAGCTTTGGAGCCTGTCCTAGAGTGCACATTTTTACATGTTAACTTTTCTGGAATCAATTTGAACGCTTAAAAATTAGTGGTGTCTTACAATTGTTATATGCTGTGATTATAATTGTTTTTTTTTTCTCCCAGACAAGATAGAAATGGTTGTCAGTCAAATGGGAATATTACCTACCTGAGCTCACTTTAAACTTTATTATGTTATTTTAGGTTTTACTGATAGCCTACTTGGTGTGTGTGTGTGTGTGTGTGTGTGTGTGTGTGTGTGTTATGTAATTAGTTTACTTAGGGGGAGCATTTTCATTACCTTCCTCTCTATTTAACCTACATGTTTTCTTGAGCTCTTATTGTGTATAATGGCCTAAGTATCACAGCTTTAAGTAGAACTTTCCATCTAACATCCCTTATTGATTGGATTTTGTGTTGTACTTGAAATATGGAGAGCAATGATGCAGTTTCCATAGTCATCAACTCCTTGGTGAAATCTGAAACCTGTTGAACATAAATACTTCTTTCCACAAGCGACTATGGTGACACCGCATGTACAATACATTGTAGTAATTGGAGCGGTGGGGCTGCGTCCCCAGCACCCCGGCCGCAAGCTAGCTTATGCCCGAAATAACAGCACACAAACTGTATTCATTTAAACACTGCTTGGCCCATTTCTATCTAGCCTCTTCTAGGCTAATTCTCACATATTAATTTAGCCCATTTCTAATCATCTCTGTAGCACCGCTAGGTGCGCTTACTGGGAAGATTCTAGCCTACATCCATCCTGGGTTGGAGCTTCATCGCAAGTCTCTGTCTGAGGCGTCTGCCCCAGAGCGGAGAGCTATTGAGTCTGAGCTCACTTCCTCTTCCTCCCAGCATTCTATTCTGTTTACTCCTCCCACCTATGTTTTAACCTTTCAGGGCCAAGGAGTTTCTTTATTGCTTAACCAATGACATCAACAGATTGATATATGACACTCCCACATCAATACATTATCACAGTGTGAGTGCTATTACTTATTGTGTGTATAGTTTGTCCTTGACTATGACAGTGCAAAATATGTTCATGTGTGATTTCAATGTTACATTCATGGTTGTTTGTTCAGATCCAGGTGGTGTTGACAGGAATTCTCATGCTATCAAAAGAGATAGCTTATAATTTAATCAGGAATCTTTCAACTCCACAGATAATGACTCTAAGCATTTTTCTTATTCACCATCTAATAGAGAAGAAATGTTTCTCTAATTAGCTCAGAAATAGCCTTTATTGAGAGAATTATAAGCTTGTTAAAAAGCATAACACATGTCAGAAGTGGACTCTTACTAATACCACAAAAAAACCTCAATAAATATAATAGCTACAATACAGTCGCTCTCCGTTCCCTTACTGAATAGAACATAGAAGCTCCCTTCTGTGTTGCTGGGTTGCCATCTGGGTCTATCTCTAGAGACACACACACACCATCGGTGAGGTGGCTATCTAACTGTCTGGTGAGAATTGTAAGGAAAGAAGCACAATTCCTAGGTAATTTTGCTTCCTTGTTTTTTACAAATATTTTGAGCAAGGTATAGTTGAGACATCTGAGAGAAGACTTTATTCTTGTAGGACTGTTTCTTTATGTGCTTTATGCAGACTATTTAGTCCATGTCAGTATGTATAGAAAAAGTTTCCACTGAGCTGGCTTTGTGACTCAGCTGTGAGGCTGTGACCCTGTACAAGCCTCCTGTATTTGCCTGTATACTTTGAGTATTGTTTATGGGCTTGGCATGATGGAGAACGTGGAGACTGAAAACAGCTTTATTCCTAAAATATCTCGATCAAGGCAAAACTTCTGGAGACTCCAAGAAACTTCCTGAATTCTTTCTAATTCTCACTACTACAATCAAATACCTGACAAGAAACTATTAAATAAGAAGGGTTTGTTGTGATTTACGGTTCCAGGGATCAAAATCTATCATAATAGGGAAGGCATAGTAGGATCCCAAGGTCATGGTACCTCAAAAGTCAGGAAACTGAAAGGCATGAATGCAGGTCTCAGCTTCATTTCTCTGATTATTCAGTCTGGGACCCTAGGCAATGGAATTTTGTTGCCCACATTGAGGGTGTGTATTAAACTCAACCTTTTAGAGCTGTGTTTCTATAATGAATCTAAATCCACTCAAGTTGAAAGTTAAGATTAACCTTAAGAGTACCCTTTTCTACTTTGACTATTCAGAAGGGATGATTTTCTCTAATTTACACAGAGGTGCTATATTACATAGGAAGAAATATTAATTTGCCCTTATATTGAGTTTCTTAGACTAATTTTACATAGCAAGAATAACATAAGTAAAATAAAGGATACAACACAAAGTTCTGAATATTTGTGTATTTTACCAAAAAACACATAAATTTTAAAAAGGTTGAACTAAGGCCATATGCCCGATGGGATCATGCCCATGTACCTCCTGACTCTGAGTCCTTAGCCAGCTCTCTTGATGCTGTAGGAATTCCTACAGCCAATAGCCTTTAAGTTATCCACCCACTTGGAGGTGGCCTCTTATACTATTTATGCCGATGTAAAGCACGTGTCCAGTATCTTTTCTGTCTGCGGAATTCAGTTGCTATTCTCCATTCCAGCAGAAGATACTGATTTGTGAGTCTACCCCTAAATAAATAACCCTCTATTATTCTCAGTTCTGAGCTAGTGTGGGATTTCTTTTAAGAATTCATCTTCATCTGATGCTCCAAGTGGATTCAGACTCCACACCTACTGGGTAGACAGCCTAAAGGCTTAACTGGTCCACAGGCCAGAAAGTCTCCCAACACTGCCGACTTGACTTGCTTTTACCTAAGCGGTGTTTTGTAGAACCCCCACCACAGCAGAGCTTATTGCATGTGATAACTTAAAAATTTCCCAAGGGTACACATGTCCCCAACCCCCACTGCTGTGTTTCCTGGCATGGTTCCCAGGCACGGTCCCTTACCAAGTGGTGACATGCACAGCTTCTGGTTTGTGTTCCCTGCCCGTGAGTTCTGGGTTTCTAGTTCCATGTATGAATTTGTTTTAATTGCTTTTAATTTGTCAAGCAATGCATATTTCTCAGTATCTAACCAGTACAAAGGCAGGAAACTAAAGCAGCTCAAGACTGTTCATGTCACCACCAGTTGCATCAATGTTAGTTGTGCCTCTACAACCATGACACTTGCTGGACAACAAAGATTACTATACCTAAAATAATTTACCAGATCTCATAACAGGTAACTAATAAATTAATATGGTAGACTAGTTTAATATTGAAACTTTAGTAACTGTTTTTTGCTAATATTATGAATTGTATTCTGCAAGGCTTATATGGTTATGGTGATACTTCCATTTATTGGATATTGGGATTCGGTTGTTTTCTTCATATTATATCCTTAAGAAAAGATGTGGCACGTTTAGGAATGATACAATCTTTATAGACTAATAATGAACAGCTAGCTGACAAGATTAATACCATCGAAAATCAATCAAATTTACCTAAAAATTAATACTATTAAAAAGGATAACATTAATTTGACAGAAAAAAAATTGAATCCATATGTAAGGGTGCTTCAAAATTATCTGAAAGAATTCATACTGTTAAATTTGACAATTAAAATTAAAAAGTTATGATAGGTTAGCAGATAGAGTATCTCTCCAGGATGGTAATCTGTACACTATCCAAATATTGTCCAAAGATGAGGTGTTATTTCTAAAGGAGAAACTTCAGACCTTGGAATCACATGTGCAGAATAAGGATCAGAGTCTAGGTGCCTCAATGAAATCACTGGAAATATATACAGGCCAGGACATTTAGGCTTTATAAAAGACGATAGTAAAAAAAATTGAAATGATTGAAAAAATTATTGGAGCTGATGAGCAGGGAAAGAAAGCACAAGGACAGGATTCAACATTGCCAGTAGCTGTCAGAGGTGACTTACTAAGGGTTTTAGCTTCTTACCTGTAATCTACTCTGATAAAGCCTCAAGTTCTAAAGGCCCAAAAGTATCCAAAGAAGGTAGATGGATACCTATAGGAATGAATGATCTAGAAGAAATTAAGCAATCTGCCATAACTTATGGCTTGCATTCCTCATTTGTTAGAGAGAAAATAAAGATATGGGCATCTAGCATTAAGATGATGCCACATGATGGGCTATCGTTAGTTTCAGCAGTCCTAGATGATGGGCCCCAGTTGATGTTTAGATGTTATTTCAAGGAAGAGGCCAACATTTTAGAATAATAGGGAAAAGGAAAAAGGATTTGAAACATCTCAAAATCAAATTCTTAGGGCACTCATGCTGACCCACAGGTTTATGCTCTTTACAATGAACAAATCTTGTCCCTAAGCCACAAAGCAGCCTTAAATGCTTGGGACAGGATTAAAGAACTAAGAAAACAAATTGAATCATATACCAGGGTTAAACGGGGACAGAGAGAACTCTTTAGTGACTTTTTACAAAGATTAACAAAGGCTGTACAAATAGGATTAACAGATCCAGATGAGTACTTATTGAATCTCTGGCTTTTGAAAATGAGAACTTAGAATGCAAGAAGATATGTGGGCCTTTAAAGGTTAAGTCAGCACCTATGAATGAATGGATCCTCCATACAATGAATATTAAGACATTTGACTATAATACTGATTCTTGGGTAGGAGAATCAATTTCCAAAGGAATGAGGAGACATCAAAATGCCAAATGTTTTAATGGTGGTAGAATAGTACATCTGAGAAGGGATTGTAGACAAAAAATTTCTAGGAATAATATCTCCTCTGGGAATAGCAAGAATAGGAGGCCTCAGCCTTCAGGTATGTGTAGAAAGTGTGGCAAAGGCCTACATTGGACCAATGAATGCAGATCAACAAAAGACAGACAAGGCAAACTGATACCATCAGGAAACTCCTTGAGGGGCCTCTTGCAGACTCCCAAGCCAAAAGTGGCCAAGACATTCCCAGTCACTGTGGAGGATATGTCTCACCAGGAAAATTAAAAAAAAAAAATTCCAGGGTCTTCTGAAAAAGACCACACTGATCTAGATGATGGCATAAATATGGAGGATAAATCAAAAATTCTGATAGGAAGTGGAAAACATCTGCCATGTCCTCTAGCACAAAGTAATGCAGATATTGATCAGTTTTTTTTAAATATTTATTTATTTATTTATTTATTTATTTATTTATTAAGCATACAATGTACTGCTGGCAAGGAAGACACCAGGTCTCATTATAGATGGTTGTGAGCCACCATGTGGTTGCTGGGAATTGAACTTGGGACCTCTGGAAGAGCAGCCAGTGCTCTTACCCTCTGAGCCATCTCTCCAGCCTATTGATCAGTTTTGATTGGAAATGTGTTGCAGGCCTTGGAATTCAATAAAGAACATCATGTCAATAGTAAAGGTTTAAGGAAAGAGTTTTCTATTCCATGGCAACAAGCTAACGACATTATAGATATCCTACTTGCTATTTCTATAGCTAAGCACCATTGCCTGCAGGGACTAAACCAAAGGGTATTCAAAGGAATGAAATCTGGCAGATGGACATGTTCTACTTCTCAGAGTTTGGAAAATTAAAATATTTACACCATACTAGTGATGCGTATTCAGGTCAGTTTTCAGTGAGCAACTGCTTTAAGCTCAGAAAAGGTTGATTCAGTAATCACACATTTATTAGAAGTTATGGCCATCATGGGTATACCTGCACAAATAAAGACAGATAATAGTCCAGCATATGGCTCTAAGAAAATAAAACAGCTTTTGCTTATTATAATATTAAGCATATTACAGGTATACAACACAATCCTACCTGTCAGGCAGTTATATAAAGATCAAATCAAACTATAAAGGATGCATTAAACAAACAGAAAGGGATGAAAAATACCTCAGAAATAGATTACATAATGCTTTATTAACATTGAATTTACTTTACACTAATGAGAAAGGGACAACAGCAGTAGAGAGAGATTGAATAATAGAAAAGTCTTCTGAATTAAATCAGCCGATGTATTTCAAGGACGTGTTGACCTCAAAATGGAAGCCAGGAGATTTGCTACATTGGGGAAAAGGTTTTGTTCTTGTTTCCACAGGAGAACAAAAATTATGGATACTACCAAAATTAATAAAGACTTGATTTTAAAAAGAGAAACAACTTGAGAAAGAGAAATGACAGCTCATCTACAACAGTGACAACCATTTAGGTCATAAGAAAAGCATATAGGGATGGGGCAGGGTTCTGCTCTTCTTTACTGGAAAATACACATCTTCAAAAATTCAAGAGACCCTGACTTTTTGAATGCTGACAGATGGAAAAAATATCCACTAAGGATAAAGCAGGACAAAAGGAAAAAAACTGTCAAATCTTGTCAAGACAGAGTAAAACAGTTTTGAAAAATGTCCTGCCTCTGAAAATGGTCCGTTAGTTACACTAGGCCTTAGTCAAAGTTGGTTGCTTCAACATTGCAAATGAGACTTTGGGTGATTGCTGAGGTAGCCAGTTGTCTCTGTCATTTGTTGTACATTTTTAGGAGTTGCTTTATTGCACTTCCTGCTTACTCAAATATTATTTCCCTTCTTGGATCTTCAATGGGGTTGAAGACTGGATAGTTGTAGTTACTTTCCTCTCATGACTTGGCCAAGTTATTTATCTTATAAGACTTAAACTCAATGGGATAGGATAATTATTGAAACATTTATTATGTTTCTTACTTGATATATTTGTTCTTATTGTATATAATTTTGCATTAGGCTTAGAACTCTCTTATTTAAAAATAAAGGAGAGATTTTGTAGGAATTCATAGAGCTGGTAAACTTTAAGGTACCTGTCCAGTGGGACGTGGCCTCTTATAATACTTATGCCAAAGTAAAGCACGTGTTCAGCCTCTTTTCTGACTGCAGGATTCGGTTGCTGTTCTTAGTTCCAGCAGAGGATATTGATTTGTGAGTCTACCCCAAAATAAATAACCCTATATTATTCTCCATTCTGAGCTACAGTGGGATTTCTTTTAAGCGTCCATCTTCATTTTGAGAAATTGATAGTTAACCATCATAAGTACAATAGGCTTTGACATTACTAAATTTTTCTAGAATGATCACATTATTTTTATAGACATATTTCACTTTTAGCAATAGCTCTACTCCTGATGGGATATGTATAATTTCAATAAATTGTGAATGATTTTTTCTTTGACTTACATTAGCATACCAGGAATATCAAGAATTAAATTGTTATACTGATTTCTCAAAAGATACTTTAGCCTCTGCTGCATTTTTATGGTATTCACAAATCTCTTTCATACAGAATGGATACCTCTTAAACCTATTTTCAACTGAGCAATTCAAGACCTTCTTCAAGTCCATTGAAAACAGACTAATACGGATACAGAAATCATATCAATATCCAAAGTCTTCCATTTCTATCAACCATTATATCTGTTGACTTATATATCAAGTGGCTTGTTTGAGATGAGAATACCTGTAGGTCAAGCTCACTATGCAGTCTATGCTGAGCTTGAATATGTGACAATACTTCTATCTCAGCTTCCAATTGCTGGGATTACAGATGGGAATCAGAACACAGAGCTAAAATTTAAGTTTTCTTGATTAGTCAGTGATATGCCTCAAGACAAGACATGTAATTATACATAGTTCTGATCTCAGAGGTTGTAAGAGGTTTTACTTACATATATATGCTATTACTTAAAGCTCATATAAATAAAAGAGTTTAGAATATTATCCATCCATCATCTGACACTCAAAAAGGATAAACTTCTAACATATGATGACATCAGAGTACCTTGATGATATCATAACAGAATGAAGAGACCTAGAAGAACACAGAGCCAAACCTTCCCAATCAGGACTCCTTCCTTAATATTCTTCATAAGCTAGTTCATTTGAAGGAGGAGAATGAGCTAAGGTATATATTTTAACATACCTTGGGGATGGTGATATGTATTATAAGGATGATTCCTGCCAAGATTAATAACATGAATCTAACCCACAGAACTCATGTAGTTGAAAGAGAAAACTGACTCCTACAAGTTGTTATCTGCTAGGACATACATGTGTCCAAGTACACACACATAATCACACACACACACACACAAAAAACGTAAAACACATATTTGCTATAGACAAGATTATTTTCTTCTTCTATTATATGTTGAAGTCTTAAATTCTAATAGAATGACCCTTGAAGTTGGGATAAGTTCTGGTAGTGGAAATTTCCCTGGCATTCATAAGGCCCTGATTTTTATCTTTAATATTATATGTAAATAAGTGCATAAATAAATATTGAGCTGAGAACTTTGGGAAATAATCTTACTTAGATGATTCCCTAAGTGTTGAGCCTTCTTTCTGATTAGTGTTTTATAGTAGGAGCTATCACTTGTGCCATAAGGAATAGTTGAATTGGCACAAAGAGAAAGTGTAACTATTTTCAAGAAAAGAAGAGTCCTCAGTAAGACTCCAAAGGAGGTACCCTATACTTGGACTTTACAGCCTTCATAAATGTAAAATATTTTTCCAATATTTAAGACAACAGTGTTTCAGTTTGTTATGGTCTCCTGAATAGAATGATAGAGTTTCCTAAACAAAAGCAAGTGACATGGTTTGATTTGTCCTTTGATGTTGCTTCTAAAATATGTAGTTGATGCTTTAAATGCTAAATACTTTATAATTTCCAAGACAAATGACCATTTGAGTATTAAATATTAATATTTTTAAATTGAGCTATACATTTTTCTCTGCTCTCCTCTCTGCATTTCCCTTCCCCTTCAAATCTTTCCTATGGTCCCCATGCTCTCAATTTACTCAGGAGATTTTTTCTGTTTTTATTAACCATGTAGATTAGACCCATGTATGTCTCTCTTAGGGTCCTCATTGTTGTCCAGGTTCTCTGGGATTGTGATTTGTGGGCTGATTTTCTTTGCTTTATGTTTACAAGCCACTTATGAGTGAGTAAATGTGATAATTGTCTTTATGGGTCTGGGTAACCTCACTCAATAAGATATTTTCTAGTTTCATCCATTTGCTTGCAAATTTCTTTTTATTTATTTATTTATTTATTTATTTATTTATTTATTTATAAAGATTTCTGCCTCCTCCCAGCCACCACCTCCCATTTCCCTCCCCCTCCCTCGATCAAGTCCCCCTCCCTCGTCAGCCCGAAGAGCAATCAAGGTTCCCTACCCTGTGGGAAGTTCAAGGACCACCCACCTCCATCCAGGTCTAGTAAGGTGAGCATTCAAACTGCCTAGGCTCCCACAAAGCCAGCACATGCAGTAGGATCAGAAACCCATTGCCATTGTTCTTGAGTACTCAGCAGATTTCAAGATTTATTATTTTTTTTTTTAGCTGTGTAGTATTCCATTGCATAAATGTACCACATTTTCCTAACCCATTTGTCAGTCAAAGGACATTTAGCTTGTTTCCAGGTTCTGGCTGTGATAAACAATGCTACTACATACAGTTGAGCACATGTCCTTGTGGCACAATTGAGCATCCTTGGGATATATACCCAAAAGTGGTCTTGAGGAAGGTTGTTTCCTAATTTTCTGAAAATCACCACACTGATATGCAAAAGAGCTGTCCTACAATGCAGGAGTGTAACATGAAGGGGTCTGCTTGTTTTGGGGGGTTTTTGTCCTGCCTGGTATCCCACAACTGTTTAGCCCCCCCAAAAATCATGCATAGGTCTCCATAAGTTATAAGCTGATTGTCCCATTAGCTCTAGCCTCTTATTAGCTCTTATAGCTTATATTAACCCACTGTTCTTATCTATGTCTGTCATGTGGCTCAGTACCATTTCAGTGGGGCAGATCACATCCTGCTGCTTTGGTGGTCTGGGAAGGAGTGGGAGGAATCAACTTCCTCCTTCCCAGAATGCTCCTGTTCTCATTATATAATTTCTACTTCCTGTCTGGTTTTCCCACCTATATTTCCTGCCTGGCCAATCAGCATTTATTTATAACATGATTGACAGAATACAGACAATTCTCCCACACCACAGGACCTTTACCCCACAACCTCTCCAGCATAAGTTGTCATCAGTGTTTTTGACCTTGGCCATTCTTTCAGGTGTAAGATGGAGTCTTGGAGTTGTTTTGATTTGCATTTCTCTGATAACTAAGGATGTTGAGCATTTCTTAAGTGTCTTTCAACCATTTTAGATTTCTCTGTTAGAGTTCTCTGTCTAGCTCTGTACTCCAATTTTTTAATTGGGTTATTTGTTCTTTTGATGACCAATTTCTTGAGTTCTTTGTATATTTTGGAGATCAGACCTCTGTCTGATGTGGACTTAGTGAAGAACTTTCCCCGTTCTGTAGGCTATTGTTTTGTCTTGTTGACTATGTCCTTTGCTTTACAAAAGCTTTTCAGATCAGTAGGTTTCATTTATTAATTGTTTCTCTCAGTGTCTGGCTACTGGGGTTATATTTAAGAAGTGGTTCCCTGTGCCAGTGCATGCAAGTGTACTTCCTTATTTTCTCTTCTATGAGTTTCAATGTGGCTGGGTTTATGTTGAGGTCTTTGATCCATCTGAACTTGAGATGTGTGCATAGTAATAGGTATGAATCTATTTTCATTCTTCTACATGTTGGTAGTTATGCCAGCACCATTTGTTAAATATGCTTTCTTTTTTCCATTTGATACTTTTTGCTTCTTTGTCAAAAATTTTATTTTGTCTTTTCACAGAGAGCATGAGATAGAGAGAGGGGAAGAAAAGCTGACGCTTTGTCATTTAATAATGTAAGTTTTGCTTTTTTCTGATGTCAAGCATTAAAGGATGCATTATCTTTGATGACTGTCCAATCATCTACAACAAAGGATTTATATGAATTCATTTAACAATTAAAATAAATAAGTAATATCTTTCAAACATTATTCACACAGAACAGTATCAAAAAAACCTAGTGTGTTAGATTCACTAGTAATTCATTTGAGACCAGAGCAAATATTCATAACATCCAATGAAATTTCATATTTGTATCAAAATGGATGTGAATTCTCTAAAATGATTTTAATATTTTTGTTATTATTGTTATTCCTCAATGTTTATGGTCGTTACTACTTCTTTGTGTGTCTGTGTGTTCATGTGTGTATATGTGTGTATGTGTGTGTGTGGTGTGATATGGAGATCAAAGAACAACTTCAGGTGTTGTTTGTAGGATCATCTACTAGATGAGATCTCTCACTGTCCTGAAACCTGCTAAGTATGGTAGGCAAGTGAATCCAGGAGTCTGTGTATCTTTGTCCCCAGTATCAGACTACAAATGCACATCATGCCCAGCTTTTATTAGCTGGGTTCTGGTGATTAAATCAGAACCCTCATGCTTTCAAGTCAGCACTTTATTGACTGAACTGTCCCCTCAACCCTCATCATCAATTCTTTAATCTGCCTGTGAAAGTCACATTTTAATTACGGAAACCTGATTGATTTATGGTCAACATTATTTATAAATACAGTTCCTGCTGTGTCTTTGTAGAAAATTTACCATAACATCATTATTTGTAGAAAACTAAATGAAATGAAACAATACCAGCTGTATTTTACTATGGGACTGGAGAATAGAATAAAACTATTATAAGCTCAATTTTTTGAATATTATGAAAACATTGAAATAATGACTAGAACTAAGTTTTAGCATGAATGGATGTTTGACATAAGTGGAAAAGAAGCTGAATAAATATTTATACCTATCAGTAATTAAATTCACATAAATTATGCCTATCTGCCTCCAAATCTCTCCAGGAACACTAAAACTAATCATATTTGGAAAATTTTGGGCTTCATTTATGATTTATTCTTTTGTTTTATTTATTCTTTTTCTTTTTGACCCAAATAAAACTGAGAGAAGTGGGTGAAGAAAAATTGGAGTGTATACATTTGAATACAAGTTTTAAAATAGAATATTTTTTCTTTTCTTTTCCTGGTGTTTATGTGTGTGTATGCATACATGTATATGTGTGAGCATGTGAATACTTCTTATTACCATGCTACAGCTTATTAAAGCAAGGTATGTTTTCTACCAATGAGTTCTCTTGATGAATAAATAGCTAATATTTCCCTCATTTAATCTCACAGTAATTTTATAAGATAGGCATTATTATGCTTGCATCTGGCAGACTACAAAAGCTCATGAAAGGGAGTTTTGGTAATTTGCTTAAGACAGTACAGCTACTCAGCAGTAGACACAGGGTACGAATGAAAGCCTTCTGGCAGAACAACCCTTGTGTCTAACACACTATGCTATTGCTCAGTCATGCTTTGAGTTCACTGATTCATCTTGGCAGAGATCCCTGGGTTATGTTGACTTTTCTCATTGTCCAATCCACACATGCTTATGGTGGCTTCTCGAAGCCACGTTTTCTAAATATGAATTATTCTTGTCAAGGACAACAGGTCCTCAGGAGTTCACATGAAATGATTGTGACCATCATATTTTCTTTTCTGAAACTTGCAGTTCAGAATGAGAATTGTCAGACTCCGTGAGTCATGAGATTATACGGGAAGATTTGAGGTCTGTTTGAGTCATTTTTAATTTAGCTGTTGTTGTTGTTTCCAAGAATGTCGAGGGAGATGTGAAATAATCTGAAGGAAGTATGAGAAGAGTAGAGTTATCATCTTAACATGGCCAAACCCCAAATAGCCTGCTAGCCACAACAGAGAAACAAATAATTGTTGACGGAGGTCCTTGTCTACTGTGGGGGTCCTGCTTCACCCTCACTCTTGAAAGCCCACCTTGGGTCCACTGTACTCTCATTTATCCCTAAACTTTACCTTTTTTTGTTTCTGCTTATTTCTCATTAAAATGAAAATAAACCTAATGACTTTTAAGTTAAAAAGCTGCCCAGATGTTCACATAATATGATTGTGTAACATAAAAATGCAACTTGAAAAATGGAGATCAGGATAATACTAGTTCCAATAATTAACCTGCCCTTATGATTATATACACAAATACTGTAAAATAACAATTAGAAATAATAAGTGTTATAGTCCTTGTAGGAGTTCACAGAGACTACAACAGCCATTGTGGAGCTTACATGGGTCTGTGCTAGGTCCCCTGCATTTGTACTGTGGTTGTTTAATTTGTGGGTCTTTGCTGGACTCCTAAAAGTAGGAGTGCAGGTGTCCCCTTATGGGAGTCCCCTCTGTATGCTGTGAATACTATTGGTTAATAAAGAAACTGTCTTAGGCCTGCACAAAGCAGAACTTAGGTAGTCAGGGAAAACTAAACTGCATGCTGGGGGAAAAAAAGCAGACTGAAGAAGAAGCCATGGATCCGCCAGGGGAGAAAGATGTGAGCTGCCAGGCAGAACTTTGCCGGCAGGCCACAAGCCTTGTGATAAAATATAAAATAATATAATTGGGTTAATTTAATCTGGAAGAACTTGCTAGGAATACGCTAGAGTCACTGGCAAAGCAGTATTTCAAATAGTATAGTTTCTGTATAATTATTTCAGGAATCTTGGCAGCTGGGAAATAAACAAGCATCCTCCTACAACAGTCCCTGGCTGTTCTGCCTCTTGTGGGACCCTTTTCCTCCTACTGGGTTGCCTCCTCCAGTCTTTCTATGAGATTTTATTCCCAGTATATTGTATATTGTTATGCCATGTTGAGTTGATAGCCCTAGGAGGCCTGCTATTTTCTGAAGGGAAGTGGAGGTGCAGTGGATCTGGGAGAAAGAGGACATATATGTGACATATAAGCTAAAGTACTGGACTCCAGATTCCACTTGCAAAATACTACGTATTATATATCTTACTACTTGTAGCGATTTGTTAGAGGCCATATGGAATACAATATGCCAAAGACTTGAAGATTCTGATGTTTTATACATATTTTGCTTAAGACTTTTTAATAACATCTATCCTATTCATCAAAGTCCTGATTTTGTAATCAGGACTGCTAATGTAATCACTGTGACTTAGAAAGCACACTCCAGGCTTTCTCTAAAGGCTTATTCAGTGATCTTACAAAAACACTCACAAATGGAACTGTGAGCTCATAGCTGTTTATGGTAGCAAGCATGGAATTTTCAAGACAAGAATTATATAATACATCCAGGGAAAATGTAACAGCAGCCTTGGCATATGTAGTACAAGCAGATATAATCTAGAAGACTTGCTGGGTAGTGGTAGCATACACTTTTAATCTCAGCACTCGGAAGGCAGATGCAGGAGGATCTCTGTGAGTTTGAGACCAGCCTGGTCTACAGAGTGAGTTCAAGGACAGGCTCCAAAGTTACACAGAGAAACCCTGTCTCAAAAAAACCAAAATAGATAGATACACAGATAGATAGATTAAAAAAAATATCTGAAGGGCTTGGAGATTATCATCTCCATTTAGCAGAACCATTCAGCTTTACAGTTTAGAAGTTTGTGAACAACATCATTGACTTTCTCAAGCACAAATACCAATTCCCGTCCTATGGAACTCTGGGCAGAAAGAGTCTTCTTTTTCTGAGGCTTATCCCATTCCACAGTTGGACAACTCAAATGTTGGAGAGTTTATTCTTGATCCTTTATTTATTTCTCTTATAAATCCTCATATTTATCCCATCGCATCTTGCTGTAAATAAAATACAGTTCTATTCAGTAGGAATCGATGTTCTTATATTAAAATATTCCATTTTTCAACATGACTTTGGTGGTGTTTGTACAAGAAATTTCTAGAGAAGCAGTTGACGGTAAACTAGGAATAACATGGGCACAGAACCCGCTGACTTAGCTTGGTGCAACCTTGGCCCATCTTACAGAGCTCATGTGGGAAGCAGATATAAAGTTTATAAAACACTTAGCATAGCACCTAATGCATAGCAGATAGAAAAATGCAAATTAGAGTTATTTATAATCTTCTCCCCCACATCCTACTTTTGAGTCAAACTATTTAGTCCTTGTCCTACATTTTTATTTTGGGGGAGGAAACACTAGAGCATGCATTTTCTCGTCTCCATTTGGAATCAGTTGGGAAACTCTTTACAGTAGAGAGGTAACATCTAGCTGTGTTTGAGAGGGGGAAAATACCATTCATCACACGTGCCTTACTTAAACCTGGATGGAAACTTACCAGGTTAAAAAAAAACCCTCTGTTTTTCAGTAGTGGGAAAAAGTTTAATACCACATGTAGTAATGCAAACAATGCATACAATGAGAAATGTTATGGACACAGATCTGGGATTCAATAAAAGTTTTTTCAATGTTTTTAGCAAATAGCTTGAGATCTTTCTCAAGATATTGTTTTATAGGGAGGGAGAAGTAAACCAAGATTGAATAAGAACATTCAAATGGGAAGACTGGTTTCTAAATACAAATTTTAACCAAATATTTCCTTTCTACATGTTCTTTTTTTCTTAATAAACATAAAATAACTCAGACAAGTGTCACAGGAAGAGAAAAAGTGAATAATTACAATAATTGTGGCAATATTAGATAAGTAACCAGTATCTGTGAAATAATACTTATATCTACTCATTGTATTTGTCAGAAAACAATAGGAGTTGGGGAACATAAGTTTTGGCTTTGAGGAGGAAAAGAAATTTGCTATGGAAGATATACAGGACTTTGGGAAAGGTATTATGTGGGCACATGTATATATTTATTTGTGTGTATATGTGTGGGATAATCAAGCAAAGATAATACATGTAGATGACAATCAGCTACCAATAATGACATCTTGGTCAAAAATGGGGATGAGATAAGGGTATTAATGAAAAGAGAAATGTAATGGAATATTTTTTTAACTAGGAGAAGATGTGTTGCATTTGTTTATGCCATGGAATATTACTTTAACTATGTAAAGGTGTGTTACACTTGTTTCTGCTGGCTTTGTCAATGATGTAAAATATGTCACATTTTTTGTGAAGTATTTATTTAATTATGTAAAGATATGTTACATTTATTTCACCCTGCTTATCTAAGGCACCTGACTGATTTAATAAAAAGCTGAATGGACAGTAGCTAGGCAGGAGAGGGATAGGCAGGGTAGGCAGGCAGAGAAAATAAGTAAGAGGAGAAATATTAGCTGAGAGAGAGAAGAAGAAGAAGGATGGGGAGAGAATAAGGGAGAAAGAGGAATATAGGCCAAGGGTCAGAATCTAGACAGCTGTCAGTCAGACTCAAGAACCAGGAAAGTAGGACATACAAAAAGATAAAAAGGTTAAAAAAACCTTGAAGCAAAATGTAGATAAAGAAAAATAGATTAAAATAAGAACTAAGCTAAGGCCAAACATTCAAAACTAATAACATGTCTCCATATCATGATTTTGGAGCTGGTTGATGTCCCAAAAGAAAACCTGCTCCATTTGGTGTTCCAATGTGGGACCTGAATTTCCACATAGGGCCTGAGAAAGCTAAATATAAAACCTGTATAGTAAGGAAAAATGCCTTCCACAGTGCAGGGCACCAGCTTCCTAACGCTGGGTCAATTAGACAGGTTAATTTTTTTGGTTACTCAATGAATTATGAATGTATTTTATCATATAGGGAGAATATAAGGATATAGGATAAAAAAGACAACTATTAATTTCGAATATTTTACATTGGTATGGATTTTGGTATACTGAGACATTTTGGTATATTAAAGTCATTTTTGTTTTACTAAATGTATGTTTGTACTCTTTTCTGGGGTATTGTACCTATGCAGCTTATATAAAAATATATAATCAAGAAATGCAGTTCGTGGTTGTCAACTATGATAATCAAACTTATAGTCATATTAGGTATGATTTTAATGTTAAACAGATATATTTTAGATAGATGATTTTCAAACACTTCAAAGACCTACAGAATATGACATTTAAGATATTTAATAATGTAAGGCTTTTCATGACAATGATACTTGTCTGCTCCTGGCATTACCAATGTACTTCAAAAAAGGATTCTGGTCATTGAAGAACCTCCTTATGGAGTTTGCTTTCATTGTGGCCAGGCTAACCATTTGGGAAAGGAACTGTTCTTGCTTTGTCTGCTGATAGTATTCTGTACAAACTGGATAAGCAGGACACAAATGAAAAAGACTGCCAAACTTTGCCAAGACAGGATGAGAGTCCTTCAAAATCCCTGCTTCATACAAAAATCTGCTAGATATTCTTCAAGTCACAAAGGAAAGCAACTTCCAGACTTTGACAAATAGGTGGGACAGTCCTCCAAATTTTTGCTTCATGCAAAAGTCTCCCAGATATTCTACATCTATAGAATGAACATAAATGCACTAATGTTGCAGAGGAACCTTGGGTGACTGACCAGGCAGGCAGATGCCCTTGTCATTTTGGAAGTGACTTACTGTTGACTGAGGTTTTCTGCCCTGCCCAGTTTCCACAATCATTGAGTCCCAATGAAATCACACAGAGGTCTACATTAGTCATAAATGATTGGCCTATTAGCTCAGGTGTCTTATTAACTCTTATAACTTATTTTAGCCCATTATTCTTGTCTACATTAGCCACATGACTTGGTACCTTACATCTTGCTTCTTCTGTGGCTGGGTCAGGACTGCTTCCTCTTTCCATAATTCTCCTGTTCTCATTAACCCACCTCTTCTTTCTGTCTGGTTGTTCCTCCTATATTTCCTGTATCAGTGTTTATTTAATATATAATTGACAGAATACAGACCATTGTCCCATACCAACTTACACTGCACATTCTGTTTACTCAGGTAATATTATATCCTTCTGGGATATTTGATGAAGTTGAAGACTAGAGAGTTATAGTTTTCTTAGTTAATGGGAGATAAATTATGTACAGAACTTTGAACTCATCAAGATAGAATAGATAATAAAGTGATTTCTCCAAATTTGCCAAATACAAAAGAACTTGATATTGTAAATGTAGTTCTTACTTGATAGCTGTTCTTAATGTATAAAGTTTTACTACATTAGAACATACATTTTATTTAGACACAAAGGGGTAAATGTTGTGGATTTTCTTTTAAGTAGGCAAGGATGTGTTACATTTGTTCATGCTGTGGAATATTACTTTAACTATGTGAAGATGTATTACATTTGTTTCTGCTGCCTTTGTTAATGACACAAAGATGTGGTGCATTTGTTTTTATGCAATTGTTTAATTTTGTAAAGATATGTGTGTTGCATTAGTTTTACCTTGCCAGTCTAAGGCACTTGACTGGTCTAATAAAAAGCTGAATGGCCAATAGGTAAGCAGGAGAGGAATAGACAGGGCTGGCATGCAGTAAGAATAAGTAGTAGTCTATGTTTAAAATAAAAGAAGGTAGAGAAGAAAATAGAGAAGGAGGATGAGGATAAGGACTAGTAGGACGAAGAGAGCACAAGAAAGAAAAAGAGAAACACACCTGGAGCTAGAAGTTAGGCAGCTACCAGCTAGACAAAAGAAACAGGAAAGTATGGTAGAAAGAAAGAAAGAAAGAAAGAAAGAAAGAAAGAAAGAAAGAAAGAAAGAAAGAGAGAGAGAGAGAGAGAGAGAGAGAGAGAGGAAGGAAGGAAGGAAGGAAGGAAGGAAGGAAGGAAGGAAGGAAGGAAGGAACGAAGGAAGGAAGGAAGGAAGGAAGGAAGGAAGGAAGGAAGGAAGGAAGGAAGGAAAGAATTGCAGGCTGAGATTGCTTTTTTATCTCTTGAGTGCTCAGACCCAAATAATCACACAGAGACTATATTAATTACAACACTGTTTGGCCAATGGTTCATACATATTTCTTGTTCCTCTTATCTTAAAATTATTTTACCTCTTATATTAACCCATTTCTATTAATCTTTGTTTCACCATGAGGCTGTGGCCTACTGGTAAAATTTTGGCATGTCCTTCTCCTTTGGCAGCTACTTGGCATCTCCCTAACTCCACCTATATTCTCTCTATATCTCTGTTCAGATCTCACACCTGGCTATATTCTACTAAGCCATTGGCAAAAACAGCTTCTTTAATAATCACCAGTAATAAAACATATTTCTAACATTCAGAAGTTAATTCCACAACAAGGAAGGAAGGAAAAAGGGAAGAAAGACAGGTAAAAAAAACCCTAGGCAAAACAGAGATAAAATAGATTAAAGTAAGAGGTAAGTTAAGGCTGAGCATTCAAAACTAGCAAGTCTCCATTGTGTCATGATTGGGAGCTGGTTGGTAACATAAACAAAAGCCTGCTAACGAGAGAGTCAACCACACATTATTCACCTCTTTACCTTATAAAAACTAGCATCTTATCATAATTGCAGCAATTATCCATCTCATTCCTCTTCCTTAAGGAATGCTTCTGGTGTTTGTCTTCCTGTGATGGGAAGAAGAGAAGGAGTCTGGACAAGTTGAGAAGCAGATAAAGAAAAAGAGGAACAGGCAGGAGAGTGTATGTGTATCTTAAAAGCTGAGGGTTGCTGAGAAGCCAAGGACAATGGCACTGGGTTTTGATTCTACTGCATGTACTGGCTTTGTGGGAGCCTAGCCTCTTTGGATGCTCACCTTCCTAGACCTGGATGGAGGGGGGAGGACCTTGGACTGCCCACAGGGCAGGGAACGCTGACTGCTCTTGGGACTGTGGAGGGACGGGGAAGGGAGTGGGGCGTGGGGAGTGGGGGGAGGGGGAGGGAAAAGGCAGGCAGGGAGGAGGCGGAAATTTTTAATAAAAAAAAAGCTGAAGTTAGGACTGGTCACATGAAAACCTCATGATGATATGGTGACACACTGGAGAAGCCTCCCTGCCCGCCCCCCCTCCCCCCGCAACAGTGCATCTGTATCCAATCTATCTTCCTAAAGGACATCTTTCTCTAAAACCAACTTCCAGCCTGAGGGTATACTAACACTCCAGTGTCCCCAAGAAATAAACACTTGAAATGACAACACAATTAAGAGACAGAAAGAAATCTAACTTTGGTTTCAGTAGAGATTATGGTGCCTTTAGAGCCTTGGTCTGATTTTTCAGAAAATTTGTTACTATGCTTCCACTTATTCACTGCTTGACAAAATTGACAATGAGTGTCACTCAAAAGAGAAACGCTTACATGGAGTGTAGGGAGGTTGCAGAAGGTGGGATGTGGCTGATTCGAATGTTGACTGGTGTCATCTCATAGTCTTCACAAGACTGAAGTCCCCACCTGAGGAAAAGCAGCACTGAGGCCTTTCTGTGATGCACCTTGTGTTCAGGGAGGGCATTCAGGAAAAAACGGCAATGGCAGGAGGGATTGTGATGAACTGCATACATTGCTCTTACAAGTCCATTCTAGTCAAACTACTTAGATTCTGAATATGGGCCTATTTTTAAATATAAGACATTCTCCTGTTCAGACCAGTAGACTCTGGACTGTGGTGATCTCGGTTCACTCCAAAACTATCAGTTTCTTGGAATAATGACCATGATAAGAATCTTATTGAATTCAAGGGTTCCTCAGTTTTTGTTTTGTTTTGAGTTTTTTTTGGGGGGGTGGGGTGGGGGTTCCTTGTTTTAATAAACCTCTGGAAATATGGTTGGTATACATTAATGAAATTGTCAGTTATCAGAACCTTCCAATCACTGTTATTTAGATTAATAAAATTTTACCTACAGGCTTTTCTCACTGAAGAGAATTACCAGTGTTTTCCCCATGTCTGTATCTGGGATTATTATTATGAATATGAAGTGAAAGAGACTGACAAGCTTCATTTTTCCTCTCTGCTATTCAATCTTTTTTGCCTTTTCTGGAAATAATGAAGACTAGATGATTTACATGATTACTGCAGCCCCTTCAGCTCCCAAATTCTGTGAGTCTCACTTTCTTGCACCCAGCTAAGTCAAATGTTTCTCCGTATCTCAGAGCATGACCCTATTCCCCATTCTTCTCTCATAAATGCAGCGAACTACTTATTAAATACATTTCCTCTAAAGCTCAAAGGCAATGCTGCCTCTTTGGAAGGTTTTTATCACCCCCTCTGATCCAAAAGGGCTGTTTAATTTCATGGTTATTATTTGTTTGTCAAAGCCCCACTGTTTATTCAGATTAATTAAAAACAATTGTCCCAGCTGCAGAATGGTGGTGCTTCCTGTAATGAAAATACCTGCAATCCCAGACTCATCAGCTTACATCTGATCCCATTCAAAAGTTTTTAACCTTACTCTGTAAGGCAATATCATTCAAATGGCCCCAGACTTTTGTCCGTAGATGGGAAAATTGAATCCTTGCATGTGCATATTTTATTGTTAGGCTCTCATGGTATAAAGCCCTTCGAGATGGCACCTAGACATGATATTTCTAAATAGAAAGCCCTCCATCAGGCCTAAACTAGACAAGAGGAAGTGAAAGTGAGTTCTAAATCTTAAACTCATTTAAAAGTCATCTTTTAGCAAATGATACTTCCAGAAGTGTTTTGCTGTTTTGATTATCAAGAGCCCTTATGCCTTATAGATTAGCAGATGCTATCATTTCCAAATAAATAAAGACAGCTAATAAGAACTAAATAGCTATTTGGTGAAATAAACTCAATTTATTTTAGTTTGTAAAATATGCTGAATCCAAGTGCTATAACCTGCAGACAAGTTTCTCCTCTCCAAAATAATCTTCACACAATAGAAAGTTGCACATTAGAAAGGTGAACCGATTCCCATCTATAATATTAAAAATTGGTTTCCAGTATATTACTACCTGCGGAAGAGAAGAGGGTGGAGAAAGAAGCCATTTTCTCCCTGGATATCAAATTGAAAATGCATCTCAAAGTCTCTAATACTCTTCACTGCTTCCCAGAAGAACCCAAACACTCCTGATAAAGTTTTTTTTTTTTCCCTCAGCATTTAAAGAGTCCCACAAAACTCTACCTTTGCCTTTAAGAAAGGTGTGAAGTGTTCCGTTAATTAAGGGACAAATGACCTCAGCTTCTCTCCATCACTACTGTTTTGACAATAGTCAGTCTTGTCAGTAATGTTATTTATAGTATTACTTGGAAGAGATGTTAAACAGAAAAAGGGGAAATGATGTGGGAGTGATTTCTTATTAATAAAGAAACTGCCTTGGCCCATTTTATTGGATAGAAAATTAGGTAGGCGGAGTAGACAGAGGAGAATGCTGGGAAAAAGAAGCTGTGTGAGGAGTCGCCATGGTTCTCTCGCTCCAGACAGACGCAGGTTAAGATCCTCCCTGGTAAGCCAGCTCATGGGCTACACAGAATATTAGAAATGGGTTAGAACAATATGTAAGAGCTAGCCATAAGGAACTGGAACTATCCGGGCCAGGCAGTGTTTGAAAGAATACAGTTTCCGTGTAATTATTTCTGGGCATAAGCTAGCCATGCGGGCGGCCGGGTGCCGGGGACGCAGCCCTGCCGCCGCTCCTATTTCAACAGATGGCGCCCAGACGTGATGGCTAAATCCACTTAAAAACCTGAGAAGGCTTAAAAATAAGGGAGAGAGAGTTTAACACAGATTTTTGCTGTTTTGTTGGTGGCGTTCTGTAGAGAGATTCCTGATTCAGCAACAGCAGCAGAGAAAAAAAGCTGCGTCATTTTAAAGCGCGGCTTCCTGGGGCTGTACTGCCAGCGTGAACTCTGGCTTTAAAGCATTTCAAGGCTTTTATGGGACTGGATGTTTGTGTTCCCGCTTGGGATCGGAGGAGAGTGCTCTGAGACCGTGCCGATGGCTCAGCGCTTCCCGCCTGCACCTGGGCAGACGGCAGAATCAGGCTTAGGCAGGCGGAAGAGCATGGCGGATTCCTGCCGCCATACAGAGACGCATTTTCAGACTGCGCAGTGCTCTGCGTGTCAGATTTGGCTGTAACTTGGATGAAAAGAGTTTCTGTGCTGCACACTCAGTCTCAGAGTTAAACTGCTGATTGCGGCTCCAATGTGGACTGCTGTGTGCCTGGAACTGTTGTGGCTCAGGGGCACCAAATGGCTCTGAGGCAGGAGCAGCTTGGCTCAGCTCTGCCATGCTGATCTGTGCTGGTCTCAGGCAGGAACTACCGTAATTACCTTAAAACCGTGCAGTTAAGGTTTAGACTGGGCAGGACACAGGCAGTACCGTATTACCTGTACATGGTGCAACTTAAGTTTTTAAGAACTGTTTAACATTTTAAGAAATGCTCCTGGATAGTGAAAAAATTACAGATTCACAATAAAACAGATTCAGACAGACCACTAAATGGATCACAATGTTGGATGAGTGTACGTAGGCTTGAGAGAGAAAAAAAAAATAGAGAGAGAAAGAATAAAGTTAATGCCCTTAAAAAAAAGGGGATAAAGTCTTTAAAGAGACAGAGTACAGATAGTTATAGATTAAGAGAAATAAAGTAAATATAAGCCACGTAAAAATGGAAAATTCACAGAGAGTCTGGATTATGTACATTGTGTTTTCTTTAAAATTTTTGACTGTGAAGGAGCTAAGTACAGAGAGACATTTCATTACATGGGCTGCCAAGCTAAACCAAAATGGATATAAGGGTATTATGATTTCAGAATTTGGGTCTAAGGATATGATGCTTTGGAGAGGGTCTTCTTTTGTTTTTGCAGAGGATGAGACCCTGTGGATTGCATCTATTCCGATTTGGTATGATAGACCACGCCCTCCTGAAAGGTTGCTGTGAATACCCTCAAAAAATTGCTTCGCTCAATTGCCAACTGAGATGAAACTAGCATACAGGTTATATCATGAACAACCTAATTAACGACGCCCCTATTCAGCAGGAAGCAGTTTGTAGAGAAAAAACTACGCCCATGTTCCCAAATATTGTTTATAAATGTTCTTTTACATTTAAAGGGGGATATGATATAGATATGAATAATTTGCATTGGTATGGATTTTATGGTCAATTTTGTTATATGTATATGTATTTTTGATCTTGATTAAGGTATTGTGATTGTGTAGTTCATTTAAAAATGTAATGTATAATTAGGAAATATAGGTTGTTAATGGATAATCATCGCTAATACTTAAGCTTGTAGTCATGTTAGTTAGATTTTCTAGATATATAGAGAGATATTTTAGTTAGATAGGCATTCTTCATATCTTTCAAAGGCTGCAGAATATGGCATTTAAGATATTTTAATAACTTAGGGTTTTTCATGACAATGAGACACATTTGCTCCTGGCAGCACCAATCTATTTCAAGAGGAAGATGGGCATCGAAGAGAATCCTTATGGAGTTTGATAGCCATTTGGGCAAGAAACTGCTCTTGCCTGGACTGTTGCATAAACTGGACACAGAGAACCCGCAGAGAGAGGACTGCTGAACTTGCCTAAAGGTGAGATGACCTTTTGGGGTTCCTGCTTCATGAAAGAGTCTGTGAGACATTCTGCAGGACACAGCAAAAAGTGACTGAACTGTCTTTGGAATTTCTTGCTTGATGAGAATGTCTGCTGGATACTATGGGCCTGTAGGCCGAAGATGGATGCCCCAACGGTACAGAGGAACTTTGGGTGACTGTCCAGGCAGCGAGATGTCTCTGTCATTTCTAGAGTTTTCTTATTTCTTGTTTGATAGGTAATATTATATCCTTCTGGAGTCTTTGATGGAGTTGAAGAATGGTTAGTTATAGTTTTCCTTAGTTATGATAAGAGATAAAATAGATATAAATATTGTAACTGTAATTCTTACTTGATAACTGTTTTGTTATATGTAATTTTACTATGTTAAAGTTAAAGCCTTTCTTTTTTGTTTAAACAGAAAAAGGGGAAATGATGTGGGAGTGATTTCTTATTAATAAAGAAACTGCCTTGGCCCATTTTATTGGATAGAAAATTAGGTAGGCGGAGTAGACAGAGGAGAATGCTGGGAAAAAGAAGCTGTGTGAGGAGTCGCCATGGTTCTCCCGCTCCAGACAGACGCAGGTTAAGATCCTCCCTGGTAAGCCAGCTCGTGGGCTACACAGAATATTAGAAATGGGTTAGAACAATATGTAAGAGCTAGCCATAAGGAACTGGAACTATCCGGGCCAGACAGTGTTTGAAAGAATACAGTTTCCGTGTAATTATTTCTGGGCATAAGCTAGCCATGCGGGCGGCCGGGTGCCGGGGACGCAGCCCTGTCGCTCCTATTCCAACAGAGATGTACTACTCAAAGCCAGGTTTGTTTCCTTTTGTTGGCATTGTTGTTTTCTGCTGGCCTATTTTACTTGACATTTTCCACCCATTCTTTCCTTTCTTTTAATCTCAGGACCAAATGTGTCTTCTTTTCCAAATGATTCAGGAAGTAAAATAAGTAGATTGTGCACAAGCCTTGGGCATTCCTTAGTTCTTCAAAGCTAAACTTCACCTGTGTTGTAGAGATGCCCAGAAACAGAAATGGGTCCCTGTGGTTCATCATTGTTCATCTCCTAGCTGGCTTCATACCTCTGTTTCCTAATGCCACTCCTTTATCATATCATCACTGTGTCCTCACTGCACCTTCCACTTCACAGCATTTTCCTCTTCAGGGCTTGCTACAGTCCTATTATGGAATTCATTAGGAAATGTATCAGCAAAACCACTGATTTTGATGAGAAATACAGATGCACAGACACACACACACACACACACACACACACACACACACACGCCAGCTCTTATATTAAGGGTTACTATTATTCTTTTAAAGGCGGGTGGGTGTGTAGACGAACACAGGATAGACGAGACACGCGCAAAAGGAGGAGACAAGACACGTGGCTCCCACGTGGGTGCACTTTAATGGGGGGGGACACGATAAGGGATGGGTGTGCAAGATACACAAGGGTAAAAGGGCAAGAGAGAGCGAGACCTCGTGGAAGCTCGCTTTTTAACAGGAAGCGCAAGGTTATCTGGGAGGAATGACCCACACCTGTGCACGCCCCGCGCGCAGGTATCCGTAATCCAGGAGGAGTCTGGGAGCTGTAGTTTCCAAAAGGAACAACAGTTACCCTTCTCAGATGACTGTATCTTCTAAGGAAGTCTCTGAAAACCATCATGTGATTCATTTTGGAGACTTTAAACATTTTAACAATAATTTTTCCAGGGCTTCTTTGTCCCATTTTCATCTTCTATGTGTTTCAGTAATAAATAAGTATACTTTTCACTCTGCTGTCCAGAACAGGGGCAGGCCTTCCTGCTCTATCTGCGCATACCCTTCTATTACATGCAGGCTTCATTATGGAGAACACAGCTAAAAATCATGGAGAGTCAAGAGCATCTTGCACAGCGATTCTTTTTTAACATACGAAGCTAAAATGAATTGCCTTTATCTAAGGAAGTTGTCTTTTAACTCAGAATGGTATCACCTATTGGAGGTCATGCCACTTCACATAGCAGAGGAGACAAGGACAGAGTATTTGTCCAGTTCAAGATGCAACTATTTCACATAAGACAACTTCTCCCATGAAAGCACATCACTCCTGACAGCTGTGCAGACGCCTGGGGGGCTGTGCTGAGGAAACCAAACTTCAACATTTCTGCTGGTTTGCCAGGGGCCTGTATGATTGCTGTCTAAGTGAGATGAGATTGGAGTTTCAGATAATGATGCGGAGAGTGTGAGGTGGAGGCAGAATGACAGCAGGTAGCTGAAAACAACCTAAACCCTAAAGTGATTTCATGATGCTCTGAGAGTCCCAATTTTAGAAAATGCACAAATCTGAACTGAAAACAGCCCAGACACAGCTAACAGGATCATCAACACTCACAGGAATCAGCCAGCATGTTTGCAGAGTGTTAGAAGGGGTTCTGGCTCCCACAATACTACCTGCAGTTGGCTTAGTGTACTTGACTTTGTGAGAGGTAATGCAGGGTGTCCTTCCTCTAGGCACCCAAGAGGGACAATTAGTATTCCCATGGAGAAAATAACTGCTAGCTCAGCTTCTTAAAGCATCTTAAATCTCTCTTTCTCTTGAAGACCTTACTCCATATACTCTTTATTGGTTTTGTAAGATTTTTCTGTTTTTTTCCTCCAACATAATATGTTTTTACTGATTATTTTGGAATTCCATACAATGTACCCCAATCACACTCACTTCTCTTTCTTCCCAGGTCCACCATCCCACTCTTGTGCCCTCCCCATAAAACAAAAAATACTTTCCAAGTCCAATTTATGTTGCCTGTATACACACTGGAGCATGCTCAAACTCCCAGTGGCTAGCTCCTTAAAGATAACTGAGTCCTTTCTCACCCCTTCACCAGATGCCACCAGCTGTGAAGAGCTGTTTCAGCATCTTTATCCTAATGCTTAAAACTCTCTTCAGTGGCTTCCTATCTAGATCGTTTCCTCCTCCTCCTCCTCTTCCTCCTCCTTTTCCTTTTCTTCTTCTTCTTCTTCTTCTTCTTCTTCTTCTTCTTCTTCTTCTTCTTCTTCTTCTTCTTCTTCTTCTTCTTCTTCTTCTTCTTCTTTCTTCTGGGAAAGATGTTACAGGAGCCGTGCAAGATTTTTCTCAAGCTAATCATGAAAACTATGAGTTACTGTGGCTTATAATTTCCTCGAATAAGCAAGGGAATTTTGGTTAACAGGAAAGGCTTATTATTCCAACTACAAATTGTAGCAATATATAGCATCAAGTCTTCATTCAATAATAGTGAACAAAATTCCCTAGGACAATTGGGCACAGTGAATTTTCAGGTCCCTTTAATGAGAATGATAATCTCCAATCTTCACTATATCCCATCTCAGAAACTTCCCAGACAGCTCCTCACAGAAATGAAGCTTAAATGATAAACATGAAGAGATCATCATCAATTATAGCACCATTTCATAAATGCACAGATCTCACTATGACTCATGCATTGCCTTATTCCATCCTTTCTCTGTAAAGTGGTATCAGTATTGCCTCACTTTATAAATTAGAAATACTGTCCAAAAGAGACAGGGTAGCTTGTTTGTAGTTATTCAGGGCACTAGATTGTAAACTGAGTTGACATATTGACTTATCTGTGAAACCTTATTCTCATGCTCATAAACTGTGTGTCTTTTCCTCACACCACTGTCTCTGAGTCTTGTGTTGATGTTAACTCTGCTAGCATAAATATTTTGAGAAATAAAATGTTAGCTCTAATTTTTGGTGAGTGATATGTAAGAGAAAGTTTGAAGCAACGAGGAGATTTAATGAGTTTCAGCTTGCAGAACAATAAGATGAGATCCACAGAGAACTAAAGATTTACTCAAGAACACACAGAAGATGACAAAAACTGAGCTCTGAAGTTCCCAGCTATCTTTGTTTCTTTCTACATGATCACAAGTTCATCATACTTGATGGAATATTGGGCCCTGCGCTGTCAGGGGAATCTTTACTTTACCAAAATATTAAATAGAGAAAAACTTCTTAATTCTTCTAGCTTTGTTTCATGATTCAAAATATTTTAAAATTATTTCAAGTTATTGGAGAAATAGAAGGTAGATGCTCTGGCATCACACTGCTAGACAGGTAGCAGGTGTGGTTTCTGGGTATGTTTCTGCTGTAATTTCAGATATCTTCCCCAAAAGGCCCACAAGCTCAAGGTGTGCCCCCAACTGCTTGAGCTAGGAGAGGAGATTTGAATCATGTGCCACTGATTTAATGAGTGGGCATGAAGTAAGACCTCCCTGAAAGGAATAGCCTCTGGGGACTGTTCTTGAGGGCTGTCTTGTGTTCTCTCTTTCTCCTAATCTTTTCCTCCTTTTTCCCTTTTCTTCCTTTCTTCCCCTTCTCTTCCCCCTCCCAAAACAAATTTTCCCTCCTTCAAATGTTTTCATGCATGTGCTTATCACAGCTATGAGAACCTGACAAACACAGTAACTTTTGGAAAGTCCTTAGGCAGCGAGATGAGAAGAAAGGTTCTCAGAGTTGGCAGCTTTCTGTGATTAGCACTAATAAGACCCTTAGCCCTGGGCTCCTACTTCAGCTTCCATCTCTCAAGAGAGACCAAGGAAGGGCATGGCAGGCCAGCCTCAAAGTAAAAATCTTAATCACATTCCTGCAAGGTAGTTATCTGACAAAATGTCTTATATTTACCCAAAGATATGAATTCACTTCCCCAGCTCTGAGAAACACGGTGGTCACATTCATACACTCCTGGGGAGTAAAACAGGCCACAGTACTGTTAACAAAACAACAAAAATAGTCTCAAAAA